>NC_080067.1:104302993-104652721 GCF_949987535.1 Balaenoptera acutorostrata | reverse complement strand
GAAAGTTTAGAGTGATACAGGCATACCTCAAGAAACAAGAAAAATCTCACATAAACAACCTAACCTACCATCTAAAGGAATTACAAAAAATAACAACAAACAAATACCAAAGTCAGCAGAAGAAAGGAAATAATAAAAATCAGAGAAGAAATAGAGATTTAAAAAAAGAATAGAAAAGATCAATGAAACTCAGCCGTTTTTCTGAAAAGATAAATCACATGAAAATACTACAAACAGGTATATGCCAACAAATTGGACAATCTAGAAGAAACAGACAAATTTCTAGAAACATGCAACCTCTGAAGCCTGAATCAGGAAGAAATAGACAATCTGAACATACCAATCACTAGTAGCGAAACTGAATTTGTAATCAAAAATTTCCATCAAACAAAATTCCAGGACTGATGTCTTCACAGGGGAATTCTACCAAACATATAACAAAGGGTTAATACCTATCCTTCTCAAACTATTTCAAAAATTGAACAGGAGGGAATACTCCAAAATTTATTCTAACAGGCCACCATTACCCAGATACCAAAACCAGAAAGACACTACAAAAAAAAAATTACAGGCCAATATCTCTGATGAATATAGATGCAAAACTCCTCAACAAAATATTAGCAAATCAGATCTAACAATATATAAAAAGAATAATATATCATGATCAGGAGGGATAGTCCAGGGATGCAAGGATGGTTCAATATCTGATCATGAATCGATATGATAACATCACATCAACAAAAGGAAGGATAAAAATCACATGGTCATCTCAATAGAACAGAAAAAGAATTTGACAAAATTCAACATCCATTCATGATAAAAACTCTCATCAAAGTGGGAATAGAGGGAACATACCTCAACATAGAAAAGGACACTTATGACAAATGCACAGCCAACATAATATTCAATAGTGAAAAGCTGAAAGCCTTTCCTCTAAATTCAGCAACAAGACAAGGATGTCCACTCTTACCACTTCTATTTAACATAGTGTTCAAAGTCTTAGAGCAATCAGATAAGAACAGGAAATAAAAAGCATCCAAATTAGAAGGGAAGAAGTAAAACTGTCACTATTTGCAGATGGCATGATACTATATATAGAAAACCCAAGAATCTCCACTAAAATAATTAGAATAAATGAATTTAGAAATGTTTCAGGATACAAGATTAATATACAGAAATCTGTTGCTTTTCTATGTACTAATAATGAACTATCAGATGGAGAAAGCAAAAAAAAAAAAAACCTGTTAAAAAATCACATCAAAAAGAATAAAATACCTAGGAATAAACTTAATGAAGGAGGTGGAAGACCTATATTCTGAAAACTGTAAAACACTGATGAAGGAAAGTGAAGATAATACAAGGAAATGGAAATATATGCCATGTTCATTGATTGGAAGAAATAATATTGCTAAAATATCCATAGTACCCAAAGCAATCTATAGATTTAATGCAATCCCTATCAAAATACCCATGACATTCTTCACAGAACTAGAAAAAATAATCCTAAAATTTATATGGAACCACAAAAGACCCTGAATTGCCAAAGCAATCTTGAGAAAAAATAATAAAGTTGGAGGTATCATGCTCCCTGACTGCAGATTATACTACAAAATAATACTACAGTATTGTAGTATTTGATACTACAGTAATCAAAACAGCATGGTACTGGCACAAAAATAGACACATAGATCATTGGAACAGAAAAGACAGCCCAGAAATAAACCCACTCACCTGTGGTTAACTAATCTATGATAAAGGAGGCAAGAATATACAATGGAGAAAAGACAGTCTCTTCAATAAGTAGTGCTGAGAAAACTGGACAGCTACATGTCAAAGAATGAAATTAAAACATTTTCTAACACTGTATACAAAAATAAACTCAAAATGGATTAGGCCGGAAACCATAAAACTCCTGGGAGAGAATATAGGCAGTACACTCTTTGACATAAATAATAGCAATATTTTTTGTAGCTGTCTTCTAATGCAAAAGAAACAAAAGCAAAAATAAACAAATGGTACCTAGTTAAACTTAAAATTGTTTGCACAGCAAAGGTGATTATTGACAAAACGAAAAGACAACCTACTGAATGGGAGAAAACATTTGCAAATGATATGACTAATAAGGGGTTCATATCCAAAATATATAAACAGCTCATACAACTCAACATCCAAAAAACACAAAACCCAGTTAAAAAATGAGCAGGAGAAGTGAATAGACATTTTTCCAAAGAAGGTATACAGATGACCCAACAGGCACACGTAAAGATGCTCAACATTGCACAACATCAGAAAAATGCAAATCAAACCCATAAAGAGATATCACCTCACACCTGTCAAAATGGTTATCATCAAAAAGTCTACAAATAGCAAATATTGGCAAAGATGTGGAGAAAAGCAGATTCTTATACATTGTTTTTGGGAAGGTAAATTGATGGAGCCACTATGGAAAACAGTATGGAGGTTTCTCAAAAAACTAAAAATAGAATTACCATATGATTCTGCAATTCCACTCTTGTGAATATACCTAGAAAATTGAACACATGAATTTGAAAAGATACACGCACCCCAATGTTCATAGCAGCAATGTTTACAACTGCCAAGATATGGAAGCAATCTAGGTATTTACCAATGATGAATGGTGAAGAAGATGCAGTATACACACACACACACACACACACACACACACATACACACACACAATGGAATATTACTCGGCCATGAAAAAGAACAAAATTCTGCTATTTGCAGCAACATGGATGGACTTAGAGGGTATTATGCTTAGTGAATTAAGTCAGACAAAGAAAGATAAATACTCATGTTATCACTTATATGTGGAATCTAAAAAATATAATGAATGAATATAACAAAACAGATTCACAGATATAGAGAACAAACTAGTGCTTACCAGTGTCGGGGGGGCAAGATAAGGGTAGGGGATTAAGAGATACAAACCACTGTGTATCAAATTAATAAGCAACAAGGACATATTGTACAGCACAGGGAAATATAGTCATTATTTTGCAATAACTTTAAATGGAGTATAATCTATAGAAATATTGAATCATTATGCTGTACACCTGAAACTAACATAATATTGTAAATCAATAATACTTCAATAGATAAATAAATAGATGTTACAGTTATAGACCTCTAAAGTTAGGAAGAACATAAGAGCCACCAGTAAGGGAGAAACAATGCCAGAAGTTTCAGATAAAGCAAGTCCCACATTAGTTGGGTTGATGGACAAGATATCACCACATTAAAAAGAGGTCATATTTAAGGCAGAAGAAATGATTTGAACACAAATGAAGGAGTATGAGGTATTTTCTGTAAATAGAATGTACCAGTTTGGCCAGAGAAGAATGTGCTACTGAAATATAGAAGGTATGGTTGAGAATGTTCTTAGGAGTTAGACTATGGAGAGCCCAGAATGCTAAGAGGTAGTGAATGTGTTTTATTTAGTTGACAATGGAGAGACAGTTAAGGTTTTAGAACTCTTCCATGACATGATCAAAACTGTGTTTAAGGAAGATACCACTCTAATTGTCATCTGGAGTAGACTAGAGTGGGTAAAGACTGGATGGAGGTCAAGGTAACTAATCAGAAGACAGTTTCAATAGTGTCAGATAAGATAAAGACTTAAATGATATGGTGGCAGAGGAATAAAAGCAGCATCCAGATGTGAGTAGCAAGACTTGGCAAGTGAGTGGTTATGGGAATGGGGAGGAGCTAAATTTGACTTTGATGGCTTGAGACAAGTAGGAGCCTTTAATGGTGCCATTAATAAAAACAGAAGAATTAAAAGAATGAAGGATGAAGAAGTAGGAGACACTAGCTGGTCTCTAATCCCAGATACACTGAACAAGTCATCTAAATTCTCTGGGTCTCTCTGAACTTCCCCGGTAAATTAAGGGAGTTGGGATTATGAAAGAATTGCTAATTATCCATATATAGCTCTATGAGGTGATATTTTGGGGAAGGAGGATGAGTTCATTTTGAAATATCTTGGGTTTGAGATACTCGTGGGGCATCCATCAGGTATGTCTAGTGGGCAAATAAAACTCAGAATTTAGAATTAGAAAATATGGGAGTATAGAGTACTTAAAATGTGTTCAAGACCATTCAGACCCTATTTTAATCTGTGTGAAATAGTGCGGAAAGCTATCCTTTTGGCAGAAATTGTGTACATCTGAGTTGTATCCAAAAGTGTATTTCTTTTGGGAAAAAAATGATGCAAATACGTTAAACTATGTTTGAGTTAGAAGCAGGTGAAAAAGTATCTTTTACTATTGTTAAAGGATCTAAAATTCCTTTTGGTGCATTGGCTTATAGTGAGAGTTTAAAAGTTGAAACTTTACAGGTGTCAAGTTATCACTGAGGAATTTACTACTTACTAATAAAATCATTGTTACCATTGAAAACAATCTGGCACAGAAAGCAAGGTCATTTTTCTAAAACTGCCTCAAGTGGAACAATAGAAGCTCAATTTCTTTGAACTTTACTGAGGTGAATGCATCAGCAGAAAGGGAGGAGTAATAGAAGGGACATGAATAGGGAAACATGATAAAACTGAGAAAAATATATTCATTTTTACACCCTTCTATGTTTATTAAAGAGGAAACAAGAAGGAACAACTTGAAATTGCTCAGTGTTTAGGTTCCAGACATAAACACAGGGAGGCCAAGAACTGTGAAAAATGAAGTTTTCTTTTCACCATGGTGCACATTCTTCAGCAGTTCATTTAATAGTCTTTAGAGAATGGTGTAAGCATGAGAAGCACAAGTCTAGCATTTTGTTTTTACTTTTTTGTAATTGCATTTAGAAGTATAATTTGTTTGTACAAGTTTCTTTAGGTAAGTGTGTTAATACATGGATTTAATTTGAAAGGTCCCATTTTTCAGATGACATGATGGAGAGACCAGCCTCCTCTTCAAACTACTGTGTATGTCAACAGTTCATATAACTTGGAGGGAGAGGGGAACAGTCTATCCAGATGGAGAGTTATGGAGAAATTCAGAAGGTCTGTTTATGTGTTAATCTAATAAGTCAGAATATCATTCATATTTTACTTCTACTTCTTTGTAGTAGATAGGCAGCCTCTAAGAGGGCCCCCAGTGACCCTCACCTCCTGGTATTCATGACCTTGTATAATCCCCTCTCCTTGAGGGCAGGCTGGCTACCATATCTAACAAATAGAATACTGCAAAAGTGATGAATGATTAGGTGACTGTGAAAGACTGTGACTTCAGTCTCAGGCCTACACCCACCCCTTCCAGCCCTCTCTCAAAGATGCCAGCTGCCATAATGTGAGCTGGGCAAAGGAGAGGCCTGTGTGGCAATGTCTCTAGCCAACAGCCAGCGAGAACCTGATGCCTGCCAACACAGCCATGTGAGTGAGATTGGAAGTGGATCCCTCCCCAGTGGAGCCCTGAAATGATGGCAGCCACTGCTGACACCTTGACTGCAACCTCGTGAAAGACCTTAAACCAGAAGGCACTCAGTTTAACCATGCCTGGAGTCCTGGTCCAAGGAAACTGTGATATAGTAAATGTGTATTATTTTAAACCACTGCTTTGGGATAATTTTTTACACAGAAATAAAAACGAATAACATTTTCTCATTGCAAAAGACTGGTGAATTGACCAATAGCAAGTTAGAAAGAGATTTTTTTTTTAAGTCAAATATGCTTCTGGAAGACCGTATTGTTTATCCCCAGAAGAGCAAGGCTTTGTAAAGACTCTATCTTAAATGAGAAATAAGTTTAGTGATACGAATCTTTTCCTTTATAGAGTAGACATTACTCCTTGCAGTACTCAGATTTGATGAGGTCTATTCTATCTCCTGGAGAGATATAATCATTAGGAGTCTTGTAAGATCTTTGGGAATAGTGCATACTCTACCATTTATTCTCCATTTCTTTCCTATTGTTTTAACAGAGTATACAAGTATGGTATTGTATACAAATTGCTGCTACTGTATTATTTGTATGTACCTAAACTCTCTTTGCTAATGTTAAGAAGCTGTTGTACTACCAATCAAGCATACTATATACTAATCTAGTATGTTCTACTCAGCATGCCTCCTCTCCGTTGATACCATGTTCCTGGCCTAAGTCATTTGTTGATAACATTGAATACCCAAAGCTTTGTAAATTTCAGTTCAGTTTTCTATTGGAATTATTTGGCATCATATTTATACTTGAATCCCTGCTTTAAGGTAATTTTCTTCAAACTGCACACTAGGTCTCTTCTGTGAATCTTGTAATTATCACAATGATGGATTAGATACCTCAACATTCATAAAGGTATGTGAAATTTAAACTTTTAGGTAATCTTCTAATGAGGTTATAAATACACTCATCCATTGAATGTTGAACTTGTGCTGATTATTGGGCCTCATTATCTGGAGAATACTATGGGTAAGTACTTATAACAACGTTTTATAATTTTGTGATGAATATTGCAATTATATTGCATAGCCTTTTTATATTAAAAGATTAGTTTGTTAAATATTTGAAAATAGTCCACAGTTTTGAGAACTTTGTTTTGGTCTATCAAAAATTTTAATATATTAGAAGTCTCAGAAAATGGTAGCATCCTGAGCTATTTGGTGTCTGGTAGCCTACAAACAGATCATGACAAATTCTTAAGTGCAATGCAGCATGCTGCCTTTCCTTGCTCTCCTTTGCCAATCTGAAAAAAGAAAATAGGGGATAAAACTGGTGGAAAGGAAACAGAGTAGATAAAAGAGTTTTTGCTAAATATGTACACGCTTTCAATACTCTTTCAAGAGCTAACTTAACTTCTTTATGAAGATTTTCCCATTTTCTTCAGGCAAAAGCTTTATGAAGTCCTCAGCATTTTCTTGATATCTCTAAGCTAGTCTTTCTTATATTGAATTATAATTTTAGGTGAATATATATTACTTTCCCACTTCACTATGCACCCCCCTCCCCTGCCCACATCAGACTCTACACTCTTCAAGGCAAAAATTGTGTCATCCCTGCTTTTATCTCAGCTCCTACCTCAACCACAATGCCTGGCATGGAGTGGGTACTCTAGACACCTTTGTGGAATAAAAAAAAAAAAAAAAAAAAAAAGAATGAACAGGAGTTTTTCCTTTTGGGTATCAGCATGTCAAGAGAACTTAAGATTTTGTATACATTGATTTAATGTACCTACTAGGCAGTCTATTTCTGGAAGATATACTGGGTATCTAGTATGCCTGTGCATTGTGGTAACCAATGGAAGAGTTATACAAAGCCAGAAGATGAGGGCTTCCCTGGTGGCGCAGTGGTTGAGAATCTGCCTGCCAATGCAGGGGACACGGGTTCGAGCCCTGGTCTGGGAGGATCCCACATGCCGCGGAGCAACTGGGCCCGTGAGCCACAACTGCTGAGCCTGCGCGTCTGGAGCCTGTGCTCCGCAGCGAGAGGCCGCGATAGTGAGAGGCCCGCGCACCGCGATGAAGGGTGGCCCCCGCTCGCCACAACTAGAGAAAGCCCTCGCACAGAAACGGAGACCCAACACAGCCAAAAATAAAATAATTAATTAATTAATTAAAAGAAAAAAAAAAAAATTAAAAAAAATAAAAAAAATAAAAAAAAAGCCAGAAGATGAGTGTCCTATTTTCAAGGAGCTTGCCATCTAATTAGTAACTTTGATATTCTCAATGAAACACTAGGTTTCTGTTTGTCATTTAGGTACCTAATAGGATATGTTATGACCAAACATATAAATACTTATGCTATCCATTAATGAAAGAGGCTCCTGCTACCCTTTTTCACCAAAAAATTGCAGTGAATTTTCCATATGTGCTTCTTTTATTTTCTCTTGGAACAAAGTTCCAGTAAACATACAAAACCTCTTTGAAGAAAAAAAAAAAAGAAATGAAATTTATGTAGAAATTTATTTAATCCTAAGTGATCGGAGACAAAAACTTCTTTCACCTAACTCAAACCACATAAAGGACTTTCAGAAACATTTGAGCATTCCTGGGCTCTGTTCCCTCCACATATCCTACTAGCCAGACAAGGAAGTACCGCTTTCCCTGTGTGAAATCTCTTCTGTTGGACAATTAGTTCCATGTCTTGGGATCTCATTTCCTGAGGTCCTGCCAGTGACCTTCTCTTAAAAACCATTCATTCTTGTGAGATTCTGGCCAGGTAAAGTTTGGTCTGGCTCCTGGACAAGGGTGATCCTGGGCAGTCCTGTGAAGCCTAAAGCCGTATTACACATCGCCTTGGAGCTGGAACATTTTTGGTCCTCTGGTGACTGGCTTAGGAAGGTAAAATGACTGGATGAAGCATCGATGTGTAAGTCATAACTCTAGAATCACAGTTGTGTGTCTGTGTTTTTTAAAAAATATTTGGCTTTGGGGTGGCAGGCGGCAGTGGTAAACCCTTCCAGGGAGTTTTTGTGACCCTTGCCAGGGTTATTTGTACTCAATGAAATGGTTCCTTGAGCTCTGCTAAATGAATGGTTCCCCACCAATACACCCAAACCCCTAAAATCAAATCAAACCACATCACCTATGTCTCTGCCTTCTTTCCCTGAACAGTTAGAGTTTTATATAGTTACCTTGGAACTTCTCTGGCCTTTCCCTTAGAACAGATCAACACTTATTGACTAAGGCTGGTACTTTGTTCCAGGGAAAATAAAAGGTCAGGAGAATGAGGAGCATTTTCTTTCTGACTATCAGCTAAGGATCTCTATTTTTCTTCACTTTACATATTACCTTTCAATACATCTACCTGTCTAACAAAGGAAAAAGACACATTCTACAAGGTATACATTGGTGATGTACCGGGCTGAGGCCTTCTGGTCTTTATTGGTAGAGTGAGAATTTAAAAGAAGAGAAAGAGGGACCAAGATGGGAAACAATGATGATAAATGAAATAAAGGAATGGTAAGCACTAACTTTAAGAAGAATTGTGCGTATTTTGTTCTTAGATATTTATGGGAAAGGAGCATTTCCTGATGACTCTGGGTATGTATGGCAGAGGCACTATTTCACATGTGTAGATGCTCTATTTCACTTAATCAGTCAGTATTGTTCACTGAGTATAATCCAGAGAGGCTCTGGAGGACTGAGTCAGTTCTTGCTCTCCCTGAGATTTAGATCCTCTCTGTGGTAGAAGATTTCCAAATCCATCTCAGTCAACTCTGGCATTACTGTGGGAGTGAGCTGGTCTCCTGAGAATTCTCCAAATTGGGGGGGGGGGGTTGTCTAGAGTGGGACTCCAAGGCTACCCTGGAATGAAGCTCATGTCTACAGAGGGTTCCAGGATTGCAGTGGCCTCAGTGGTCCTGGCATCGTGCTGCTCTCCTCACCATTTCTCTTTATTTTAGGTCTCAGTCCAGGCAGAGATTCTAGGGAAGCCCACTTAACTGTCTTGCTGAAACTCTTGCAATGCTTAATTTCTAGAGGAGACGCACTTGCTTACTCTGTGACTTAGGGAGAAACTATTATTATCACTACTGCTGCTGCTTGCTAATACCATCTATTCCATGCCAACTTTTAATAAATATGAATAATTTTCACAACCAAGATCAATGTTCTCATCTGTTTTAACACATTAGAAAACTGAGGCTCTAAGAAAATAAGTAACTTGCCAAAGGTGTTAACTAGCTGGTAAGAGGTAGAGTCAAAACTGAACCCTGATCTTTTCATGCTAAAAATCGATGTCAGTATTTTTTTTTTACTCTAAAGTCATAAATTATTTGATCAATGGACTATTAACTACCAACAGACTTTGCTTAATTATAAACTCACTTTTATCATTTTATAAAATTTTATCTTTTTTATAACTTGAAATTTCTTAAATAAATATACATGTTATATATGGTCCATTACAACTCAGCTCATCGAATACTTTTTGAGTGCCGGGGACGTGCCAGGTTATGTTCTAACACTGGGGTTAGAGCAACGAGCCGAACAAATTCAGCTTCTGATCTCATGGGGTTATATTGTTTACTTTTGTCTCCTAGTGAGGGGAGACAGGAAATAAACTAAAAAAAAATCAGTGCACAGGTGAGGATAAATTCAATGAAAATAATGAAGCAAACTAAGGGGGATAGATAATGAGAGGGATGGTGAGGGGGCTTGTGCTACTTTCAAATAGGGCAGAAAGGACTGCCTTTTGATAAGATAACATTTGGCAAAAGACTGGAAGGAAATGATAGAGTAAGCCACGTGGATATCCGGTAGATATCCAGAGCGCTGCACTGCAGGGAGCCCCAGGTGCAAAGCTGTTAATGTGGAATCAGCTTGATGTGTCTCAAAAATTGCAAGGAGGCAAGTCCACCTGGGGCAGAGAGAGAGGGGCTCAGCAGCTGGGAGGGAGAGGAGAGATGGGAAGAAGATGTGACTGGAGATGGGTTGGAGAGATAGCAGAGAGCCAGATCATGTTGGGCTTGGATGGTCATGGTCAAAACAAGGGATTTAGATTTCATGCAGAGATTAGAAGCCACTATTAAAATCTAAACAGAGGAAAATATGATCTGGCCTAGTTTTTAAAAAGTATCACTCAGGCACTCTGTGTCAAATCCAGTATCAAAACAAGTATGGGGACAAGGGAACCCATATGAATGTTACTGATAGAAAACAAGTGAGGCATGACGAAGGCTTAAGCCAGGGTGGGATGACTCAAAGGGCAGCATTGGCAGAATTTCCTGATGGACTGAATGTGGGGCATGAGAGAAAGAGGGGAGTTAAGTATGACTCTAGGGTTTTTGCCTTTCATAAGAGCAAGGATGGAGTAGTGTTTATTATTGAGATGAGGAAGATGTGGGAAGGGACGGATTTGGGGAAGTGTATTCCGGAAGATCAAAAGTTACATTTTAGACTTGGTAAGTGTGAGACGTAAATATATTAGCCACTTAAGGGGCTCTTTCAAAGAGTCAGCTGGATATTAGAGTCTGGAGCTCAGAAGAGAGATCAGGAAGGTAGATACAAATTTAGGAGACATTGATGCATTTGAAATCATGAGACTGATAGATGACATTTAGGTGAAAATAAAGTGAGTGAAATAAAGAGACAACGTTTAAAAACTGAGCCCTGAGGCATTCAAGCCCTAGCAAGATGGGGAAGACCCAGCAAAGGAGACTAATCTCCAGCAAAAGAGCAGCCAGTAAAGGAAAAAGAGGAAGAATAAAAAAATGGTGGTTCTGAAGCTCAGGAAAGGGAGTACATCAGGACTTAGGCAATAAACAACTGTGTCAACAGAGGTTATTCATTAGGCCAAATATGGTAGGGAGTGACGTATTTCCATTAGATTGAATATCAGGGACATTACTAGATACAATGTCTGGTGGTACTGTCATGGCATGAACAAAACATTTGGAATAGAATTAAATCCATTCCAGAAAATTACTCACTTGACAATTATACCCTAAAATTTATATTCCTTCTAGTTACACATAAATATATAGTCAGAAGTACAAACAAAAATAAACATAGTTCTTCCTATTTTACCTTCTAGAAATTGTCCCCATTCTAGTGAAGACTTTCTGGTGAAGTGCCTTTTGAAATACTGGAACCAGTCATGAGCCTTTAAAGAAGAAAGACTTCTTTTTGTCCTGAAGAATGAACATCTATCTCACAGAGTGTATGATACACCACATAGCTGGAGACCCTTGATTTTCCAAACTGTAGCAATCACAATACCTTTCTGATAACCCTGGAAAATGTGATGACAGTACACAAAAAAAGATTTTGACCCTTAAGTGGGTCCCAGCCCTATCAATAATATATCCTCCTTTCGTAAATTTTTTCTCCACAAAATATTAGGTAATATTCCTGGATGATTATGCCACTTAAAACTAGGTGGAGACTGATTAGCCTTGAAACACAGAAACAGCAAAGATTAAAATCTGAAGAGAAAACAGTGTGGATAGAAACACACAGAATTTCCCTTAAAATGAGGACGGTGCGTTGGGCCTTCATTTTGCTTTTGAGTAATCCCAGATTTCTTCCTTCTGGTATATAAAACAAAGCAAAACAACAACAGCAAAAGGGGAAGGGGGAGGGAGAAAGAAAAAGAGAATGCAGCAACAAACCAAGCAAATTTACAGGTGTAGAAGATTGCAAACATTTAGAGCTATTTACATTATCTCTACCCCTTCATTAGACTTAAACTCTTGAGAGGTAAGATAGGTAAATCAAATTATTCCCAAACCAGTCTCTTTTTTCTTTCTTATTTGAAAGAAGGACATACATGATGAAATTGTTACTAAATTTTTAAATTCTCATGGGTCCTTTTTGCCTATTTTCTATACAGGATCTTTGGAGTCAGCCATGAATACCACCACCGCGGCTCATAGACAGGGCTTTACTAGCATTCAATGCTTGCACTTGCTTAATAAGGACCACCATGGAGTTAAGCAAAATACTTGTTATTTCTGTAAATTAAAAACAGGCATTTCAGAGCACCCAGTTCTGTAACATTTCTTACAAAGCAACCGGGATGTTTTTGGCAGAGGTCCAGGCCAAAAACGGAAGCAGCTCTGCTCATGTCTCATTCTAAGGGTTTTTCAATAGTTCTGAAACACAGAAGTCCCTCCCCGCCCAGATTAGGGCATAGTAAGCATGTTTATTTCCTGGGGAAAGTGGGAAATTTGTTTTTGCTAACCCTCCTTCTCGTCTAACTTTAGGTCCTCATTTATTCAAACTCCTCACTTTTCTCTCCTTGGCCATGTTCCCAGCAACTTACCTCAGCTTACCTTTTTAAGCATACACAAACACACATTTCTAGATCTTCTCCTACATTATTCTTTCCTTGCATCATTCATTCATTTATTTATTCACTCATCAGTCATTTAACAAATATCTCTTCAGAGCTTACCATGGGCTCAGCAATGCACCAGGCGCCCGGTATAAAGTAGGAAACGATACATGCTTCTGTGTTTGTGGATAATAACGGGAGGAGTCAAGAATAAAAGACAAGAGTAAAAAGGAAAAAAGGAAAACTATCGGAGTGTGATAAGTGATATGAAGAGAATTAAGTAAGGTTATATTTTAGTAAGCGCCTGGGTGGCCCCATTAAAATACACTTCCTGTACTAGATTCTCTCAGGACTTCACTCTTAGAGCTCCAAAGTAGCAAATAATTTGAAAAATTAATCTGTGTTTTTCTGTTTAAAACTTCCTTTCTTTTCCCTCTTAATTAGTGTCATTTCTAATGTTTGCATTCTAGAGATAATGCCACCGCCCAAATATATGACTCATAGCAGACATTTCAAATTCCAAAGCAATGGGGTGAGATATTTGGGAAGAGACATTGGTTTATCACCTAGGCTGTCCCAGAGTTTGGTTCTGCTTGGCTCTTCTTCTTTATTTCTTTTATAGATTTCTCAATCTAAATCTGTCTCCCAAGCTCTTAGTGCTTCTGGGTTTTTCCACTGTATTGCACAGGAAAGTAAAGGGCTGTTAACCACTCCCCAGTCAGTTGTTTCTGTTTTGTCTTTTTTGGCCCTATCTACATTCAGTCCTGTCTCCCCTCACAGCAGCTGTTGTCTGCCATTGCTTTCCAGTCATGTCATTCTACCCCATCATGGATCAGATTGTCTTATTTTTACCTCTGTGAAGGCCATTTCATCCAGTACACAGAGGTCTTTTTAAGTTTTGATTCTTTTACTGGAGAGTGACAAGTTGTCTAACATTTCAAGGAATGAAGCCTACATAAAGACATTTTTTTGTCTTAAAAATTCCTTTTGGCTCCATGCAACTTCGAGTTGCCACCTTTCCAAAGAAAATGAAAGGCCTAGATCATAAGTTTACAAACTTTATGAGTCTCTGAAATTCTTACGGGCTGCTTTTCATGCCTTAGACTCCAAACCCTTATTGCAGGATTGGGGCAGTGCCGGCTGCTGGTGGAGCAGACACAAAACAAACATATCCCAAACGGTCATGTTATTTTTCTTTCAAAGAACACTTAGGGGTATTGTTAGTCTGAGGAGAAAGACAGGAAGGAAGACAAGATCTATACCCTTCAAGTGTACAAGCCTCAAAACCAGAGACAATCCCAGGATGGTGGAGCAAAGAGGCAAGCTGACTAGCAACATGATCTACAGATGAAGTGGATGGAAGCAATCACAGTTTGCAATGCACAGGGTAAGTCTACATGCTACCTGCCCCAGATGGCATCTTAGGGCACTGTGAAACAACTCCTCAAGACTCAGAGATCAGTCCTGCAAGTTCCTCTCCTGGACCCCAGGAACACACAACAGTGATGGAGTCTTGCTTTGGAGTATCTTTTCAACTGGACCAGGAGAAAGTCTGTGCATCTACTGCAGGTTCTGGGAACACTGCCAGCCACTAAAGCTCTGATAGGTAGCTCACTAGAATTCTGCAATTTAATGAAATAGTTTGAAAAGCCCTATTCTAGGTTAGTGTTCTATGTAGTATCAAAAATTTGAAGCTTGAAAGGGTCCCTTGATATCTCTGCCAACCCCTTTGTTGCAAAAATGCAGAGATTGAACCTAATAGGTAGAGTGACTGGCTCATGCCTGGATAGCTACTTAAGAACAAATATGCAATTAGGTAGGGAACATGAATATAATATGAAGTCAAATTCACACTCCACTAATAGACTGGAGTTTGACTTTTAGAAAGTTACATAATCTCTGTGAACTAAATTTTATATATATAGATATAGATATGTATATGTCTATATAGAGATATAAAAGAGGAATCTAGAAAACCATACAGACTATGACAAATTTTATAAAGGATGACAAACTAGTGGTTGGTTGGATGTCAGTCACTCATTCATCAAAGCACTTCATGCTATAAAAACTTCTGGAGTATTTAGTCGTACAATAATTGAAACATATGTTACATGCTGCAACTTTTTAGGAAATAAAATCTTTCAAACTCTTAGTCTACATATTTTGGGATACCCCTTAGGAGATTACATAATTTAAATTTAGAAGTTAAAACAAGTATAAGATCACAACTGCTTAACTGAGTAGTGTTATAAACAAGACAATAGACCTAAAATGGAGTTGCTTATTCTTAGCCCCATGTTACCAAACCGAGACTTGTTTACAGTTTTGGCTCTTCCGGAAATGAAATCTTAAAGCAGTCAAGCAGGAGTTGCCTGGTTAGCACTAGTTAGGTCATCTGCCTGATAGACCCCTGCCATGCCCTAAAGGAAAGTGACTTTGCAGTAACCAACCCGCTTTTTTGCCAAGTTTTAACTTCTTTGTTCCTGTTCCCTTTGGGCTAAAAAAGCCTTCCAGTTTGTACAGCTCCTGGGAGCTCCTGTCTATCTTCTAGACTGAATGCTCCCCAGTTCAAATCGATGTTTGTGCACAAATTAAATCAACATGTTTAATAGGCCTCAGTTTATCTTTTAACAGTTCTGTCCAAACAGTTTTGGTTCTACATCCTACCACATACCTCGTTAGATTGAAAATAACCAGATTTGCTCATACAGACCCACTGTAATATATTTATCTGCTCGTAAATTTTATCTACATATTATTGAACTAATAGGTTTCAATTTAAATTATTAGCAAGATAAAAATAAAACAAAAGTGAAATGAATATTTTGTATTATTTTATTTACTAACAATATAAAGGTGTTTTGCTTTCACTTAATGTTTTTTGTTGAAAGCAAATACTCTTTCTTATGTTAAAATCTTAGTTTAATATGTTATGCTATAGTGATTCAAAAATCTGGTTTTAGGTTCAGCTTACTTTACATTTGGTGCTAATAGCTGTTTTAGTTTTAAAAAGATTGCTAAAAATAGCCCATAGGTCCAAATGAAAAGTGTTTCATTGGTTGTATTTAAATCTTGAGATTCATTTTTCAGTTTCATCCACCAATTCTGAATGCTCTTTGACAAACTTCAGCTGTACAGTCTTATATTCTCTAATGTTAATCCATTGTTCCTAAAAAATAATGAGAAAGTCTATTTTTATATTTTTAAAACACTGGTTCAAAATACACTAGAATCTTTCATTTGGAAATGTTTTGACTAAAGTATTCTAATTTCAAGATTATTATTTGTGTAGATGACACTTTTGATAAATATCAATTTTGTCAATAAAGTTACATAATAATAGGAATATTCTTCCCCCCACAAATTCTCTTTATAGAAGAGGCTTTTTTGAAAAGCTATTTCTCACTTATTGCTAAAATGTCACCTTTATCTTGAAGGGTCAAAATAATTGTATTTATTTTTAAGAAATATCCACTAGTATCTGCTAGGTAGCATATTGTCAACAATAACTTGTTATCAAAGGTCAACTTTGGAATACAGGTCCTTTGGTAAAAGTGTTTAACTTATCTTTGAATTCAACAATGCTTTTGTAGGTTGAATGGGGACACCAGCATGAAAACTCTAAATTGCATAGCCTTGTTAAGTATCAGCAAAATTGAATTGCTTTTTCCTCCCCCATGCCAATGAATCAGGTTGCATGTTCCCTTGGGTGCATAAAGCCACTGTGGGCACCACTAATGGGCTATTTATTTACCTATGCTGTCTCTTGGATTCAAATCCATTCTTCTATACTAAAGTTGTAACTAGGAAAATGTAATCGACATTTTCCAGATAACTTTGCTACCTGGCTTCCTCTTAGGTTCTGCCAATGGGAGATAATAGAGGCAAGTTGGAATGCAGGAAGAGGAGACAACTTTGTTCTTTTTTCTTGTTTTTCTATTAACATTGCCCTAGCAGTAGCAATTCACCCAGGTGACAGCAGTTCATCACAGCATGGTTTCTGTTTTCTGATTGTACCTTAAGTGATACAATTGATTTAGACCAGAAGAAACCTTAGAAGTCTCCACTTCATTAAAAACAGGAACAAAACAAAGATGGCCAGATATATTAAAAATCTAAATGTGAAAAGCAAAACTTAACAATTTTTAAGAAAATGTAGGGTTATATCATTATGACCTCAGTTAGGAATTTTTAAAGACAACATAAAATTTAAAAGCTGTAAATGAAAAAATTGATACATTTGACTACATTCAGGTATAAAATGCCTGTGTTACAAAAGATACCATAAATAAGAGGCAAGTACTAATCTGGGAGAAGATAGTTACACTGCATATAACTGCTAAAGCACTGAAGTCCAGACTATTAAAAAAATTCTAAAAACCAAGAAAAAACAAACAATCCAATGGAAAGATATAAAAAAGACTTAAAAAATTAATTTTAAAAAGGGAAGCCTGAATGGCTAACAAATACATTGAAAGTTCCTCAAGCTCATTTGTAAACATGGAAATGCAAATAAAAGCAACAGGAAGATACCCTGCATCATGAAGGCAAAATCTGAAAGTCTGAAAGTGCCAAAACTTAAAAGTTGGAAAGGGCAATGATGTTGGGAAAGAGATTGCTCCTATACACTGCTGCAGAGGCATGAATTGTTTCAAGTTCTCTGGAGAACAATTTGGAAATACATAATACAGGTGAAGATGTACATAGTCTATGGACATGACCCAACAATTCCACTTATACAATACTCATAAAGAGACCTGATCTAGGATGTTTGCTGCAATATTGTTAGTAATAGCAAAAATTAATAGGGGAAAGGATAAATATTCAGACATTGGAACTACTCAGGGATTCAAAATATTAAAGAAAATCTGTATTTCCCAACATTGAAAAAAGCATATGCTTTTTCCTGAAAGCGATAAAAATATAATCTATATGGCTTATTAAAGAGAAATGCATTTGCTTATGTAAAAAGAAGCTCATATTAAAAAAAAGAATAGCCTGAAGACTGGTTCATACAGCTTCTCTCTGTTTTACCCTTGTTTCTGCTCTGCCATCATTATATGGACATATCATCAAGCCAGCTTCCTCAAAGCAGCAAGATGGCTGCCCAGGTCACACTCAGGTATGGCAGCATCCAGCACAAGATGAAGCCATTTATTTCTGTGCTTTAAAGAACAAAAGATCTTTCCTAGACACTTCCTAGCCATATTCTGCTTATTTCATTCACTAGAATTATGTTACATTGCCCTTCATAACCCATTAACTGGGAAGGATAAGCCTACCATGAGTGCTTATACTAATCGGTATCTACTCTTGACATGGGGAAAGGCTCTCTTTTCCTAAGGAGTGGAAACCTCAACAAAATTGGGGCTCTGTTAGCAAGGAATAGGGAGGAAATAGGTAATGGGCAGGCAATCACCAACTCTACAATAATGTTTTAAAATGCAAAATGTAGAAGGAGATGCACAGTTTTGTCTCTTCATAAACATTTTTAAAGCTCTGAAAGCATACTAAATATTGTGTAAAGATACAAACACCTATAGTGAACGGTCAAAAACAAAGGTGGATGCTCTATAGGGTGGTTACTGGGCTGTCCCATTGCACAACTGGAGTTCTTCAGTATACAGCTTGCATCCCTTAGACGTGTGCTAGATTCCATGGCCTCATGGTTTTCTTTAGGAAAAGAGGGAGGGGGATGACATGGGAGGTAGCCTCAGCTACACATTTTCTTTCTATTAATAAAGAAACAAATATAACAATATGTTAACATTTGTTAAATCTGGGAGGTAAAATGAAATCCACCATTTTAAATATCAAATAGTTTTGGACCCGAAGCCCAGGGTACTCTTTGTTGTGTTCAAATTCCTGTGTGTTGATTATCTGGCTTTTTGAAAAAAAAAGGAAAACAGTATTTCAAAGTACAAAATTGGTACATTTTAACCCGAAGCAAATATATTTACTTTGGCAAAACTGTGCAAGATTTATGAATGATGATTAAAATGATCAAAATGTTAGCATTTCATTGTTACAATTCCAAAAGGCCATTCTCCAACATGAATTCCCAGACAAATGTGAATGTGGCTTTTGGCTATTTTTTTATTGCTAGTTTGTTTTGGGTTATTCATTCATGTAAAAATCACTGGGGAACAGGTAAGCTTCTATTTCTTTCCTAAACTACTCCCTGCTTCTGTCCACACCCTGAAAGGTGGTATGTGGGCAGAACTCCTGCTTAAGCCCTGGGAAATACATTCCAGCTGATCATAAACATAGTCCCTGTTTTTCCTTTCCTTTTTTCTCTAGTCATTTGCATTCACATACATTTTAACTTCCCATGAAAAACTGTCAGGGAGGTCACTTTGCCATTTCTTAGTTCCCTTCCGTCCTCACTCCTACAGTATAAGGGGCTTCTATACAAATTAGGAAGAACGGGGGTTCATGTAGCCCCTTACCCATGAACCTGAGTGGTCCTTCTTTCTGGGGGATTGGTATGGACCAAGAAGAAAAATACCTTATTTTGGCCATTAAAGCCTCACAATGTTTGGAAAGTGGCACATGCTTTAATAAGGGCCTTCTGGCTGATTATATTCTGTCATTGATACTCAGAAAGTCCAACCAAAAATATTTCCGAACATCTGCAACTAGGCTGGTAACTCTTCATTTTACATTCCAGAGCAGTGGTGCCCAAGTGTCCCTTAACCATTGGAAACACTGCGGTCGGAGAGAGTTGGCACAGATCCCAGAAGCCGCAGCCTCCCCTGCGTTTTTCATTTCACTACTGGCTCATCAATCTATTGGCCAGAAGTAGAGCATGCATTGGATCCTGTGCTGGAAGTCCAGGTTTGGTGTGATCTGAATTTGGGGGTGGCGTTCCCACCCCCTCTCACTGTCTCCATTTTTATTTCCCAAAGAATAAGGAAGGGCTATTTCAAAACACTCTAAAACTATCAGCATAAGTGCTGGTACCATCTCCAATGTCTAAATATCAGATTAAAGGAATAGTCAGTCCTGAGTCATAACATGGTTCTTTCTCAATTGGTCTTACTATAAAACGCAGGGGTATCTTTTGTTACCTGTGCTCCACGCACTTACAATACTATCATACATATTTTTTCTGCTTGCTGATGAAGACTTATCTTTCTCTGAAACTGTTTGTTTATGAATGTTATGTTATGGGTTTGCATCATTAACCTTTAGACAGAACTACAGTTTAGTGGTTTGAAAGAGCAATTTAGTAGTGGGTGTAGCTTGAATGGTGCAGGAGAATAGTATTAAAGGTTATTTTGGAGACAAGTATAATAGCGCTATTTTTCACTTAATTCAAAAAGGATCTGAGCAGAGGAATTCTACTGTTGCCTCACCTTAAATGAACCTCTTAGCCACAGTCTCAGTTTTCACTGTAGTCAGCACAGGATTTTTATGCCTACTCGTTATACCAGCTCTTTAGGGAGTGACTGTAACAGCGTTTCCCTGATCACTTTGAATCTGCTCAATTTCCAACTAGAATTTTCTTCACATTTTACAAAAAGGGAGTATATGTGATTTCAATGTAATTTTCACTTATAGAAACGCCTAGAGTGAGTATTCTTTAGATTTTGTAGTAGAACCTTCCTCCTGGAAGCTCAAAGCACTTTATATGTAAAATTTCATTTGTGTTTACCCAACTGCTGTGATATAAGTTGGGGGTCAGGTTTTAATTATTTCCTCGTGTTCCATGCAGATGATATGCTATTATTTTATAGTAAATGAAGACTTCAAAGATACCGTCTCAAAGCAGAAGAAAGGAAATCACTTTCTTTTCCTGAAAACATGTATCACCATGAAGCTTTGGCAGGCCTGAGCCTGACCTTTTGTTCCTTCTATTATCTAAATACTTATTTGGCTTTAAGAAACCAGCATGTCATGTCTGGAATTATTACTAAGTGTAACCCTCAGATTGCAATACCAGTTTATAACTAAGGAAAGGGTAAGCGTGGCCATGCTGAGGTTTTGAAAAATGTCTTCTTAGTGAAGGCATGGACCACTGTCTGCTTCGTTCTCATCTGGGTGCTTCTGCCTAAAACATCATGTCAGTCTAGAGCCTTACACTGATGTCTTGGCTAATTGTAGTCTTTATAAACAAATATCCCAGGTCACAATCCTGTCTGAGGATTACACAGCAGTAGCAGAACAGACAGGAAGGTGTCCCCACCCCACTTCTATTGTTCTGTCTTTATGGGATTTAGTGCAGTGGTTTCCAGCCTGAAGCCCCTAGATTTCTAGAAGTCCTCAAAACACAAAAATAAAAGCCCAGTGATTTCTAATAAAATTTGAAGTCTCACATGAATTGGATATTTTCACATCATTGTCTTGGTTTGCAAGTATATCAACATAGTATCGTAACACTGTGATCTTATGCTAACAGCTCCAGCTGGCTAGTTTTGGGGTCTTTTAAGAAAAAAAAAAAAAGGAAACAAATGAATTATTACTTAATACATGTGGTGAGTTTGGTGGAACACAGAAATCTTTTCAACTTGAAATCTGTGGGGGAAATTATGGTGGTGGGAAGGTTGTCTACTCCTGTCTTCAGTTTGGAGTCATAGTCACTCAGTAGAAGAGCCCTCCACTTCACAGAATTCCTACCTTATTTGGCTCGATCCCTGAAATCTGCAGATCTAAGAGCTTCTGTGTGCTAAGTACTAAGAGCCCAACAAAAGCAGGCTGTTTCCACTTCTTAGAGTCACACTTATTCAATAGGTATATAGTGACCACCATGCCCCAGGATCTGTGCTGGGCATTTGGAATATAAAAGTTCCCCAAAAGACCATTCTTACTGTTGTAGACATTGCAGTTTAGTAGGGGTGACAGACATTCATCAAATGATCACATAAAGAGAAGTAAAATTACAGTCATGGTAAATGTTATCAAGGAGAGGTGCATGGAAACCTTGACTGGGGGATTTGACCTAGCCAGGGGGCTTGTGAAAAGCTTCCCCAAGGAAGATAAACTTGAACTGAAACTGGTAGTTGAGTAGTTAACTAGTCAAGATGCGAGGAAGATGCATTCTAGCCAAAGTAGTCATTTATGTAAATACTCTGTCAGGAGGAAGTGAGGTAAGTAGTAGGGCTGAAAGGAGGCCAGTTTGGTGGTAAGACTGGAGAGAACAGTATGTGTTACATGATCAAACTTGTGTGCTGTTGGGTTTTTTTTTTTTAAAGAAATCACTTTGGCTACCAGAGAGAGAAAGAGAGACCAGTGGAGAAGAGAGACCAACTAGAATTCTATTGTTTATAGTTCAGAGATCAAGGTGGCTGGGACTCTTTCTGAGCTGGTAAAAAAAAATAGTAGAAGAAATCAAGAGATTTAGGAATCTCCCTCAAACTCTTTGGTAGCCCTAGATGTCCTTGTGTTTGTATATCTTTGCATGTCTCCCAGGAGATTTTTCTTGGTTTCCCATTCTCCACCAAAGGAACCCTTCAGCCTCATTGTTGGATCCTATCTTCACTAGGTATATCTGCCTTTCTCTGTGGTTTGTGCTTCATGGTCCCTGATATGGGATATTTGCTTTGTTGTTAAGTTGGTCTGGGCTACTGCTTTCTAGGCATAGCCTAGAAACTGTCACCCTGGGCATGATGAGTATAGCTCTAATGCCAAAGGTAGTATCTACTTCCATGCTAGGCTGGTCCCTAGACAGGGCAGCCATTATAAAACATAAAGGCTCCACTTTGGCCACTTGACCAGCAGGGTTACTTAATAATTTTCTGTTGAAAAACATCAAGGGTCTTTGATTTAGAATTTGGACAGCAGGAAGATCAAAACCAACTTCAGCAGAACAGATGCCTAAGTTCTTACCTCAGACTTCTAGCAGGGCCACTATGTGATGCTGGCTGAGGTTGCGCAATAGAGTGCAACCTTTATCTCCCATTTGTTTTGTATATTATGTTCAATGAGTGCTTAGTACTTGTCTATGGCATGAATGAATCAATCAAAGATAAGTGTCTAGTCTGATTTGCCCAGAGTTAAAAAGAGAATAGTTATAAAGAATAATTATATTACAAAATCTAACCAAAAATTCAGCAACAGAGGAAAAGGAAAGAAATTTGGTTGAAAATAGAACCAAGAGAGGACCAGAAATAAATTGAAAAAAGAAAGAAGTTTTGGTGAGATGGTAGATGGGAAAAATGAGTTGATTCTTATTCTGGCAGGAGAGAGAAAAAGCTGGAAGTACTGTATAATCTGATGGACACAGTGTGACTATGCATGTCCCAGCTGGTTTCATTCTATCTCCTCAGGCTGCCCCAAGTTTCTTGAAGTTTGAGCTTCTGGACTGAAAATCAGTCTAGACATTTTATTCTCAGAATTTCCAGAGGAAACTCAGATGGTAACACTACCAGCATGCCAAATTGAGAACCTGCATTGTTCTCACCTGATGACATTTAGGCAATGTCCAAGATAATTCAAAGGAATAAGGAACTATTTCCACTTTGTAAGAAAGTAAATGCTTCCTTAAAGTCCATTATGTAGGTTGCTAAAATAAAACTGCAAATGCAAACTTTTAAATGGCTTGTCTAAAGGCTAATATAAAAACAGGGAATGTCAGAATTTTCACCTTTGCTCTTTGTCATTTCTGAACATATTAACATATTTTTATATTTAAGCCAAAAAGGTCTTGAATTCCAAAGAAAAACATGGAGATGTGGTGAAAAAACAGAGGACTCAGAATGAAGATAAACAGGATGGAGTTTTAATTCTACCTATGTGATCTGGGACTAGCTACTTAATCTCTCTGGGTGTCCAATCTCTCTGGGTGTCCATCATAAAAGTCACAATGTTGTTTGAATGACCTAGAAGAATATTCTAACTAGGATACTCATTGGTTCCATTTAGGACTGACACTGCAGAGTTACCCTTTTTATATACTAGATCTGGTATTTAGCATTTTTTAATGGAGAATCAAGATATTGTTAAATTAATTAAACAAGGAAGCCAGACTGAGGTGGTTCTAATGCCATGGAGGCCTATGTAAGCAAACCAAAATCTAAGCCTGTAAGGGCTTAAAGGTTACAAAATCAAAACCTAAGGACAACCAATCACAAACAGCCAACTAGGCTTTAAGCTATAGCTGATCCAATCATCTTTCTTTGCTTCTGTACGTTCTCTATATAAGTCTTTCCCTGGCTCCTGTCAGCAGAGTTCTCCTGATCACTTCTGGTTTGATGCTTCCTGATTAGAATTGATTTTTGCTCAAACTCTTGACATTTTTAACATATTTCAATTTATCTTTTAACAGTATTCAAGGCCCAATTTGGATTTCGTGTTATCTTGAGAAGTATTGTAACCAAACATGTAAATTATACTTCAATGAAATTTTACATTTTTAGCTAGAGAGACAATACAAATTAAACTTTTGATATGCATTTCTTGGGGAAATTAATAAAAAATAATTATTGACTTTGAAAAATGAAAGATCTCGAGATGGTGAAAGCATATTATATATATATTTTTGCCAGACTTATCTATAAAAATAAGCAGAGGTCCTTTGTTAACATCATAGAATTTGTGCTTTTCTAGTTGAAGTAAAGGAAATAAGGTATTTGGGAGATAGAATTCTTTTTAAAATATATCCAGCAATGCTCAGAGAATACTGTGCTTGGTAGTTGATGGTGGAGAGCAAGCCTGGTCCCTGCTGCCACAGAGCTTACAGGGCAGTTATTTCTATTCTCTGCACATCCACCACATTTTTGGTATAACTCAAAGACACAGAACGTAAACCACAGAGATATTAAGAAAGTTTCTGCATGCTCCAAAATAAGCTTATGAAGCAGCATGATAAAAATTCAAGTCCAGTGGTATACCATGTGGATTCCATTGTGCTGTCACCTCGTCTCACAGGGGGAGTTTAGTGGAGATACACAGAGATGTATGAGTCCCAAAGTGGCCCCCATTAAAACATACAGCTCTTGTACAAGTAAATAGCCTGAATCATCTATCATTTTAATGAAACTGTGAGGACCAATAGTGCATAGCCTATCCCAATATCATCTCTATGCAAATAGAATTGGCCAGGAAGGAGTTCCAAAGTAAGTACGTCGCTGATGGTGCCGTAATTCAAGTCATTAGTGTTTGACCTCTACTGAATTACTTTGTTATATAATTAATTAATTAAATACTTTAAATAGTTTTTGCCTGACCTTCCTTCTTTCTCTATGACATAGAGTTAGCAGATGGAGCAAATAAAATTAAAGGATGCCCAATTCAACTTGAATTTCAGGTAAACAACAAATATGTTTTTAGGATAAGTATGTCCCATGCAATATCTGGGTCATACTTATATTAAAATTCAAATTGAACTGTGCATCCTGTATTTTGTCTAGCAATACTACTACCACAAGCTGCCTCTCTATCATGGCTTGCATGAGTAACTTTCTACATACGTATTTTATTACATACAAGAACATTGACATATATACACTACCATGTGTAAAATAGATAGGTAGTGGGAACCTGCTATAAAGCACAGGAAGCTCAGCTCAGTGCTCTGTGATGACCTAGATGGGAGGGGTGGGGTGGGGTGGGGTGGGGTGGGAGGGAGGGGATATATGTATACATATAGCTGATTCACTTCATTGTACAGCAGCAACTAACACAACATTGTGAAGCAATTATACTCCAATTTTAAAAAATGTAAAAAAAAAAAAAAAAAAAAAAGAACATTGACTCTTATTTGAAAGTTGGAGAAATCCCCTCTCTGAAGATCCTCAGGCATGACAAATACCAAATCTGTCAGACAATATTTCATTAAATTCTTTCTTGAGGTAACGGGATGGCCTGGGTGGCATTTGGGAATCCCATTCAACCTCATATTTTTGAGTCTCTAAATCACATGATGATCACATAATAAGCTCACTGAAGCTTCATGAAGGCAGGGATGTTGTGTATCTTCCCAGTGCCTGGCATACAATCTAACAGAGGTGCTGACCGGTGTAGGCATTCAGTGACTATATATTAGATAAATAAATAAGAAAAAAGCTCTTAAAATCTGTTATTCCAGAAATAACAAAATAAAGCAAAAATTAGAGTAGATGTTTGTTTTCAACTATGGATGCAGAGGCATAAGACTCCATAGACCCGTTATAGCTACATTATTACATTCATGCCTGAAGCTGCATTCTAAGATAATACATGAGGATTTCTCTAAGGCCTAAGCCTCTCTGTAGGGGTTGAGCCAAACCAGAGTTGTTTTTTTCCAGGTGACATGCAGGGCCCCCAAAAAGATAATATTTTGACTCCTAAACTTAAATCCTTTTATGGCCCCTCTGGGCCACCTGGGTACTTTCTTAATCTACAGTGTGAGGCTTTTTAGAGCACTTAGAGATTTAAATTGGGGTTTGCAAAGTAGAATTTGTTTATGACTAAGGAAAGCCAATTTGACCTCCAAAAATACAAATGGAGCAATTGAGAAAAAAAGAAAAGAAAGAAAACCAAAACCAGTCAAATGCTAACCAACAGGAAACTGGTATAGAAATAATAATATCATACAAAATAGAATTAAAGGCAAAAAAGCATAGGTGGAAATGACAGGAGAAAAAGCACAATAGAAGGAATAACTATAACAAATTACAACATGCATAAGCTTCTGTATATCTAATAATATAGTCTTAAAATACAGAAAGCAAAAACTGGCAGTAGCAGTATAGTGTCAGACCAATGTGAACAATGGGGTCGGACTGACTGGATTTTAATCTCGGCTCTACCAGTTACTAGCTTTGTGAACTTAACTTCTTGCAACTTCTTTGTCCCTCAGTTTCTTCTGTAAACCAGGGAAATGATGCCCTCACCTCACACAGTTGTTTTAAGGATTAAATAAATTACGATGTTTAGAGGACACATAATAGTGCCCAACCCATAGTAAAATAGATGCCTAACTTTTTAGTAATTGAGAGAATTATAAGGATTGATTCCTAATAATAATGTGAAAATTGATAATCAAGCAAAATATAATAATGCTAAGGTATTTCAATGAATAATTTTTCTCTAAAAGAGAATGCATATTGAACTTTACCTCCAAAAACTACAGAATATATATTTTTCAAGTTATTGGAACATTATAAAATTACTCACATACTAGATCACATGTAATGTCTCAACTATTTTCAATGATTTATATTAGGAAACAATATCATCTTACCACAAGCATTAAATATTTAATAAAAATAAAATATAGTTATTTTAGGAAAGTTGATATGTTCTCATATGCAAAGTATGAGTAAAAGAAAAGATCACAATAGAAATTAGAGAATATTTATAACTTAATGAAAATAAAAGCATTACATATAAAAACCTGTGAGAAGCTGGTACAGCAGTAATCAGAGGGAAATTTATAGACATAAATACATTTACTAAAAATAGTGATTGAAAACAACTAACACAATAGGTTAACTCAGAAAACTAGAAAAATAATAGAATCAACCAAATGAAAGGAGAGGCAAAGAAAAACTAAAGGTAGGAATAGAAAATAATAAAATCAACAAGAAAAAGACTATTTCTTTTAAAGAAAGAAAGTATACTGACTCCATCAATAAAAGAGACAAGGATCAAAAATAATAATGGAAAAAGGAACGAAAATGGTAAAAAGGGAAATGACTACATATCCATGGAGTTGTTTTACAATATCATAAAAACATTATGAAGAAATGTATGCCAATAAACTTGTAGATTTAGATGAAATTGACAACTTTCTAGACAAATATGTTAGGAAAATTGCCTGAGCAAGAATTAATAATCATTAAAATAAATTTAATAAGTTATACAATCTTATCTTACCTTAAAATACCAAAGCTTCTAGGAACAAATAATTCAAACCGTATAAACATGTCCCAGAGAATAGCTAATGAGGGGAAGGAAGCTACCCAGCCAGTTTTATGACACAACTGTATCTTTATACCCAAAGCAGACATGAATAACAAAAGAAACAAAATCTTGTAGATAGATGCAAAAAATTCAATAATTTCAAGAGTCATTTATGACAATTTTTAGCGAATCAGGAATAGAAAGATATCTCTGAACCTTATCTACAGTAAACACCACACTGAGAAACTTCAGAAGTGTTCTAATTAAACTCAGGAACAATAGGAGGATACATGTGACTGCATCTAACAAACACTGCACTGGAAATCCAAGGCAAAAAATAAGGTAAGTAAAGAAAGTAAGATGTATAACAAGTACAAAAGCTAGCAAAATTATCTTTATTGAGAAAATACTGGTTATAAAATCCAAGAAAGTTTACAAACAATTGGGACTAAGGAGAGAATATTCAGCAAGTTTGCTAGGTATGAAATCAGTATATAAAAATCAATAGCATCCCTATATATGAACAATCATTAATGAGTAAAACAACGGCAGTAAAGTACTTATTAATAAAATAATAAAAAACAGTAAAGCACCTTTTAATAAACCTAGCAAAAGCAGTATAGTAAGCTTTTGACAGAGAAAACTATAAATTTGAATGATACTTTAAAGCACTGAGTAAGTATAAAATTATGCTATGATAACAGATAAAAGACCTAATATCCAAAAGATATCCACTCACTCTAATTCATTCTACATTTTTTATCCAACTGCAGATATAAACCCAGAAAGAATGTATGTGTGTGTTTAGTGGAACTTGCCAAGCTTCTCCTGAAATTCATATAAATGAACAAAAGTTCACGATCAAGTAAGAAATTTAGAAGAAAAATAAGAAGAAAAAAAAAAAGAGAATATCAAGATATCTTGATGCTGGAGTAAATAAAATAGTGTAGAGCAGGAACTGAAATAAACAAAGGGTCAGAAAAGAGAGCCCAGAAATTCATAGATATATTGACGTATGAGAGAGAAGTGGGAGAGAAGTGATACTAAAATCAGTAAGAAAAGAGTGAATTTTTCATAAATAGTTTTAGAACACCTGTGTATCCAAACAAAAAACAATTAATTCCAAATATTTGAACGCCCTAAATATGAAAAACAAAACTTTAAAACTTTTAACAGAAAATATAGAATATGTTTATGATCTTGAGGTTGGAAGGAGGTATGATACCTAAAATGCAAAACTCATTAAGTAAAAACTATGATATATTTGCCTACATTACAATGAAAACTTTCTATTTAATAAAATACCACAAACAAAGTTAAAGGAAGCCACAGAACAGGAAATTATATTTGCATGGGGTTTCACCAATGAAGATTTTATATTCAGAATATATAAATGTTTACAAATAAGAAAACAATAACAACCCAATATGAATAAAGACCAATATATGTGCACCAGATACTCAGGCAAAGGAATGTTCAAATGACCAATAACATAGAAGTTAAAATGCTCAACCCCACAAATAATTAGGAAAATGAAAGCTAAAACCACGTGCAAATTAAAACTACCTACCTTTTCAAACTCAGCAGACAAAAATTTTCAAGTCTGGCATTACTCTAGGCTTATAAAGGTTAAGGGATCACAGGGTTTCTCATACATTTATAGTGAGCACAGAAATTGGTATAGCTATTTTGGAGGGAAATTTAGCATTAGTAAAGTTTAATATGCCTTATTAGTTTTCTATTGCAGCATAACAAGTTACTACAGACTTCATGGCTTAAAACAATGAAAATCTGTTAACTTACAGTTCTGGAGGTCAGAATTCTGTCCTGGGTATCACTGGGCTAAAATCAAGGTGTGTCTCTGCTGGGCTGCATTCCTTTCTGGAGGCTCTAGGAGAGAATCCATTTTCCCTGCCTTTTTTCCAGTGTCTCAGGGCCGTCTACTCCCTGGCGCATGGCCTGCTTTCACCATCTGCAAAACCAGCAATAGTTGGTTGAATTATTTTCAGGTGGTAGCCTATGACCCTCTATTCTGCCTCCTCTTCTGATTTCAAGGACTCATGTGATTAGATTAGGCCCTCCTGAGTAAGCCAAGATAATCTCCCCTTCTGAAGATCCTTAACCTTAATCACATTTGTGAAGATCCTCTTGCCATGTAAGGTCTAACATATAAACAGGTTCCCAGAACTTCTTTTGGGGAGCCATTGTTCTACCTATCACATGTACATGCACTCTTTGAACTAGCAATTTTACTTCAGAGGCCTTAAAAAACTGCTGCAAATGAGCTCAAAGAGATATTCAGAGATATGTTCATTGGAACATTGTGTATATTATGGAAGATTTTTAAAATTGTGTTTATTAACAGGAGAATGAATAAATGATATCAGTGCATCCCTACAATGGAATACTGCATAGGGTTAAGATAAATAGTAAAAAACATAATATTGAACAAAATAAAGATGCAGAATTATATTTGTATGAGTATGCGTATGTATGGATATGCATGGATAAAGAGATGATTGATAGATTGATAGACAGATAGATGATAGAGATTATATCATTTTGAATTGGCATAATGAACTCAAGATTTGGTATAATGGTTATCTAGGAAGTGAGGGGAAGGAAAAGACATACAAGCAAATCATAATGTTTACATTTGTTATAGCTACGTGGGTACCCGTGTTTTCCTTAAAATAGTCTCTAGATTTTTTTATGCTTTAAAAGAATAAGATTTTGTAGGCATTGGTCTACGGGCACTGAATTGAATGAAGGCATCCCATGGAAGAAGCAAAGGCTAAGAAGAGGAAAACACAGAGTTAAGCCTAGATTAGTTGGTATTGCTAAAAAAACTCTAGATTGAAAATCAAGAGCCTGGAGTTTTAGTCTTGGCTCTATCACTATTTAGCTCTGTGATTTTGAGCAAATTACTAAACATAGCCAGATTTTATTCCCCCATCTCAAAAGTGAGGACATTGAATCAAAACACTCTAAGTCTGTTGTAACCATAAGATAGTCTATCTGATGGCTTTTATGTACAGTAAGATATTTTGGACACTAAAATATGGGTGGTTTGACAAAGTACATCTTCTTGAAATTGGCGATCATGTTTACAGATCGTGTACACACATGCATGCACACACGCACACTTTCTAATCCCTGCTTTTGGCTTAAAACCATTCCCTGCCAGTCTTTTGGGGCTAAAGGATGGCTGCAGAGCTGGGATCAGGGGGACTAGCTATTAAGCCCAATGTGGGATAAAGTGTTGAGATGGGCTTGAATTTGGAGCCCTGTTCTTTGTGGCCCTCACAGAACCAAGCTCAGTGTTTCATTCATATTATCTCCTTGGGGAACATGTTCAGTGGCAAGCTGTTAAACAGTATATCTCTAGAACATTATTCCCCAAGAGAAACCTATTAATGTCGTAGAATTATGGTAATTGCCTGTCCTAATTTTGGAACAGTGTTAGACAATGGGGTAAATATTTCCTGGCAAAAACTATATGGTCATTCAAATCCCAGTGTTGCTGAGTGATCTCCTTGCCTATGCCAGAATGGCCCCTGGACTGCAGAAAGAATTCCCTACACAGATGCTCCACCACCTCACAAATGCTTCTCTTGTCCTATGTACAAAATCAATGCTGAAGACCACCCAGATTTTATACCTTGATTCATTTCTTTGGACAGTATTTGGCATATCCTTGCAAGCAATGTCCACTTCAATAAGAACAAACCACTTCTGATGACATGAATTCTTGAGTAGGACTCTGACTGGGACATACATTGCCTAAAGCAGGAGGCTGGGCTCATTGGCTGTCTTTTGAGCAGCCTGCTTTCATGTCCTGGTTACTCAACTTTGAGCACAGCCAAAAACTATCTCAAGTTCTTCTGGACAAAAAACACTCAAAACTCTTGCTTGCTTCAAGCCAATAGAAGACTCCAGCCGGATATTGGATCTGTCAAGTAATTTTAATAACTAAAAGAAGAATAGATTAGATTCTTGCTCTCATTCCCTACAGTGCTGAGGCCCATTCATCCCTATTTGGAATTTTTGTATTTTAATTAAATTCTCTGTTGCTTCTGTACATATGATGATATTTCAGAATATAGTTTTCAATCATATATGTATTCCTGAAGACCCATAGAAGTGACTGCTTCATGTTTATATCACAATTCCTATTTTAGAAGACAGTATTCCAGATGTTGTATGACCCTCTCCACTTTCTTGTCACTGCATCTACCTATCTCCTAGTCATTCTCCCACATTTAAGAATTTGACCTCAGGCTCATGGTTTTCTTCTCCAATCCACTGAATTTTCATGTGACAAGTTACCAAACCCCAGATACCTCTAATCAATAACTTTCTCCATCTGTTACATTCTAGAACAAGCCACCACACAAATTGCTCACTTCCATCACAACTTCTAATCTTTTTAGTTTACTCATATGTGGACATTATTCTACCCTTTTTGGGCTCACCAGTTCATTGACTCTTCCATTTTTATCTTCTTATCACCTTTTATCTCCCCCTTCAGGTCAGAGTGCATGCTCTAGAATTTCAGTAATTATCCTGATAAAACCAATGAATTTTTTGCCTTTCTTTTCTCAGAAAACACTAACCATATTATAAACTCAATCTTCTGCTTTGGAAGCTAGGTCTCACTATAAGCTTGGAATCTTATCTTTTTCTCTGGTCAACTTGCCCACTGACTTTTTCCAAAAATTATTTCAAACTTTCCTTTCTATCCTCAAACTTCTACTTCAACCTCACACCTTAACTTTTGACTTTTAGCTGATGATATTACCATTTACTTCACACACAAAGAGAAAATCCACCTGAAAAGAATCAACTAACTTTCTGACCGCCCAACCCACAAACCCACCTGAATCTGCTTGCATCTTTTCCTTCTGTGCCTGCTTCTAGAAAAGGTGGTAGCCCTCCAACCTGAAGCATTCCTTCCATCTGGGCTCTGGGATCTCATGCCCTCCTTTCCTCTGGAACATTTACTTCCTCTACTTTGCCCTGAATCATCAATCTTCTACTTTACGTAAGATCTTTCCCATCACCATATGTAGTCTTCCAACGATTCCAACCATTCTTTATTTCAGTAGGTTTGAAAAATCTGTTTCTTAATTTGAGTTTCCTTTTCTGTGAACATTATATTCATATACTGTACCTACTTTCTAGGGAATCATCTTTTCCTTATTGATTTGTAGGATTCATTTGTAGATTCCATATATAAATACTTTGTCAGCTAAACACTGCAATGTGTTCTTTGTTTGCAGTTTGCCTTTTAGATTTGTTTATTGGGTCTTTTGTCATATAGGCGTTTTCATTTTACTGTAATTAAATTTAACAGGATTTTCTTTTATGGTTTATGCATTTTGTAGCTTTTTTAAAAACTCTGTTTTCTAATATAATAAAGATATATTTCAAAATTTTGTTCTAGAAAATTCAAAGTGTTACTTTTTACATTACATCTTTAGTTCACATAGATTTTTTTAAAAAGAATAGTATAAACTAAGAACCTAATTTTATTTTTTTCTTATAGATAATTATCCAAGCAACATTTATTCATCTGCCTAACTTCCATCCAATGATTTGAAAAAGAAACTTAGTCACCTACCAAATCTAAATATTTGTGTCTACTTCTGTACTTTATTTTTTGTCCCATTGACTGATTTTCCATTCATGCATCAATATCACAATGCTTTTATTATTAAATTGCTATAGCTTTCTTTACATACCTTGATATCTGATAGGGTGAGTTCTTCCACCATATCCTTCTCAAACCTCTTTTGACTTTGTTGGCTGATTGCATTTTTATTTGAATTTTAGTTATCAATTTGTCAAATTACAAGAAATTTTATTTGATTTTTTAATAGAATTGTTCTGAATTTATAGATTGATTTTGGGTGAATTGACACTTTTTTGATATTACTGGTTCCCAGCCATAAACATGGTGTACAGTTTTCATTTATTTTGGTCCTCTATGTATTTCAAGAATAAATATTATACTTTTATCACCAAAGTGAATAAAAATATAAATTATTCAAATCAAAACACAAAGGGAATAAAAGAGAGAGAAAACTGGAACAGAACATTTTAAATCTTTGGGAATAAAATCAAGAAGTTTAAAATACATGTAACAGATCTCAGAAGAAAGAGAGAAAGTAAATGGTATAGAAGAAATATTTGAAGAGACTATGGCTATGATTTTCCAAAATTGATAAAAGATAGTAACCTATATATCCTAGAAGCTCAGCAAACCACACAGGATAAATACAAAGTAAACCATACTTAAGGAAATCATAGTTAAAATTTGGAACACCAAGGATTAAGTGAAATTCATAAAAGCAGTCAGAAAAAAACTCTGACAATTCACTTACAGGGAAAGAAGAAGATTGGTGGCTAATTGTTGGAAAATATGTGTTCTGAAAGTACTGAAAGAAAACAAAAAAACCTGTCAAACTAGAATTCTATCTTCAATGAAAATATGCTTCATAAATGAAGGCAAGTTAAAGAAACTTTTAGTGAGACAAAAGTTAAAAGCTGAAATATTTTCTCCAACAGATCTGCACTATAGAATAAAATAGATTATTTAGGCTAAAGAAAGTGATACCATAAGGGAGCCCAAATTTACAAGAAACACCAAAAAGCACTGAAGAAGAAATTAGTGGGAGTAAATATGAAATAACATTTATATATATACAGATATACATATACATACCTACATTTTATATTTATTTGCTTTTCAACCCTCTGATGGGCTTTGAAAAACTATGATTTTGTAGCTTAATCAGTTTGCTTCATTATTAGTTGAGTCGAATTTTTTGGTTTTAAATAAATACGACAGAGAATTTCCTTTATTCAAAAAGGATTCAAAAAGGACAAATTCATTCTCAACCAGAATGTGCATTATATAAAGAAAGCAATTTATTTGGAGGGAAAGTTTTATTATACAATATAAACAGTATATTATTGTTTCTTTTTGGCTTACCTATCTATTTTAAACCTTAGAAAATATTAGATTCAACTTTCCTTTAGCAGTTAGTCTTTGCTGACTCTGATTTGAAGTGATCATAGGTACCAAAATTTCAAAAGTGTTTACAATTTCCTCCCAGTCCCAATAACTCAAAGCTATAATTTTTTGGTTCCTAATTTTGATGGTTATGTCAACTTCCTTGCTTTGTTAGTTGATATTAACAGGTCTTTTATTAGCAGTTTGATTTGGTCAAGTCTTATCCTTGCAAAACCATTTTTTATAATAAAAGAATATAATGAATTTGTTTCTCAAAGTGCATGGAAAAAAATATGGACCCGCCACCAAGTCATAAAAGGACAAGGGAGTTCTGGGGTCTTCTCAAAAATATGTTTCCAACAATCTCAAGGTTATTTCTACTTCTTTATAATATTATTCCATTCTTTTTAACCATGCAGGCATTGTCCTCTCCTCTTCCATAACATACACCTTTCTTGAATGATTGATTCATGGCATTGACACAAGGAATTCTAAGTGTATTGAATCCAACAGGACATGTAATATGTGGAGTTTACTAAAGGCATGTTCTTCTATGGCAGTGGAGTCACAGACTATGAATTTGAATTCACAACTATCTTCACCAGGAAGAATTCTTCAATTACTAGCAGATTTACACCCATATAGTTGGTAGAGTTTCATCAAATCTTAATAAATCAAAATAATTCTCAGTTAGTATTGATTTGCTTTCTCTTTTGCCAAATCTGAAGACAAGAAATTGGCATCTAGATCACTTAAAAGAGTGTTGGTTTCTTCAAGAGCTTCTTTTAATGTGTTACTTACATTTAACACATGATACTGGTAGTATATCTAGTGCTCTAGCCATTGTTACTTTCTGCCCCAAACCTTGTCTGGCCTATAACCTCATCTGCTCAATTCATGGGTATAGCATCTTTTTCTCTACGTACGTCAGTGCTGTCCCATTCTAGTGGAGAACAGAGACCAGAACGAGGACTAATCCTAATTCCAATCCCAGTTTTGATCTCTGTCCCAACCTTGGCCTCAGCTCTGGATGGAATTTTAATGACCCCATTTTCACGAGACAAATGGCCCCTTAAAACTCAATCATTTAGTTTTAATCACCTACTCCTCTAGAGAAAATGGACCTTGGAAAGCTGTCAGTCCTTTATACGTCAGAGTCAAATTCAGCTGTTTCCTTTCCACCCAACACCTAATTGAGATGAGTCACACAAATAAACAAAACAAAATAAATTCCTCTGTTGGAGAGAAAAAGAAGATATGACTAATAATTTCAGATCAGATCTAAATTATTGGGCCAAGTAAAGGTCCATGGTCTTGAGATGCTTATAAGAAAAGATGTAGCCAGTAGGAAATAGTGCAGAGAGAGTGCTGAAATGTTGCCAAAGATGAATTTAATCAGCTTAACAATTCTGACTAGATCAATCTCTGTTGAATAATTTTTCAACCTATCATTTAGAATAAAGAAAGCAAATCCTTTCCTGCACCTAAAGTTGGTTCTTTGTAAAATCAGACTGTGAGGAAAATATGCATTCAGAAGAGGACAAGCAGAGGACATCCGTTTTTTAGTGATGGAGAGAATTTGGGGTCAGAAGAGACTCTTACATTTTCAGGTAAAATGTGAACTTGTTCTTCATTTTTTAGGAAGAAAGTTGAATCTAAAATTGGAACACTGGATAGAATATCAAAATAATCAATTCATCAGACATATATTGACTACCTACTATGTGCCGGGTATAACTCTGTAAGATCTAAGTAGAGATAACTGCTAAAAGAACACAGTGGGTTTTTTTTTGGTGTTTGTATTTAAAGGTCATATGAAAAATGCATATAGATGAATGGCTAAGTCTTTGTACATAAAATAGCCCAACATGACTTGGTATGCATGTCTTTTGAGAAAATCACACTTTATACTATTCAAACTTAAAGCAAAATCCTGTGTTATATGCCAAATACTTATAAGTGTAGGGACATTTCTTTGAATTTATATCCAGAGTCTGAGTTGATTTAAAAAAAAATTTTTTTCTTTCCCTGGTTTATTTTCTTCTTTTCCTAATAATGCCAAGGATGTCAGATAAGTTTTCTTGGACCAGCCAATTTCACATCTGCTTGAGATAACGTATGATACATACTAATATTTTAACAGTTATAATGCATATTACAATCAAAGATACATAAAATGAAAAAATGGAAATCATTCTGAATTCATTTTTTTTCTATTCCTATTATCTCCAGGTCAAGAAGATCTTCACTTAACTTAATTTTAAGGAATGCTTGTGTTAAAAAAATTTCTTCTCAAGACTTTTGGTTTTGGCTCCTATGTGAATAGATGAAAAGAACTTGAAAGTTGTCACTCCTGTATTTACAACAAGAAAAAAATTGAACAAACTGAAAATCAATGGCTTTTCTTGGACCCATCAGAGAACTGTGACACAAAGAAAACCTCCACCCTAAAATCTGGAAAGACAAGTGAATACAGAGAGTCACAGCCAAGACCTCCTTGCCTGGAGCAGAAAGCACTGAAGCCATAAACTGGTAGGAACACTTATACAGTAATTTTGATGAAATGTTAGAGGCTGAGTGTGCGTCAACATGAGAGCAAGAAACCCCTGAGGGTGCAGCCTTGGGTGAGGGTGGAGGCACAACTTGGGGGGCTTTACCTCCGGAAACCCCACTAGGTCTCTGCTGATGAAGAGCCAAGAAAAATATCCTCATAGCTTTGGCAGAAATAGGTGAAGAGTGATCATTGTGAAATATATCCAAAGGGTTTCTATAACAAAGGCCTATTTTCAGGGGAAAAGATTTTACCAGAATTTTATCCCACCTGAAGTAAGAGCACTGCTCCCACTCCAGCCCCTTCTAGCCTTATTGTCTCACTTAGGGAGAAAGAAAGTAAAGAAACACGGTGAAGGTCAGAGTCACCACAGTGAAGGACAAAGACACACTGAAAATGTGAGATTTAATCATGAGATTAAAGAATACTTCTACTCTCGCACATTATTACCCTACAAACAGGGCTTGCTATAATAACTGGGAAACACAAATAAGAGAGCTGCAAGACACAGACTCTCTAAGGAAGAGTACTTAAAGAGGCTCAAAGTCAGCAGGGAGTGGGAAAAAAGGGACATCAGAGAAATCTGAACCTTCTAGCATGTACACCTATAGCAAATATTTCATAGATCCCAACTCTTAGCCACATGAACATAAAAGTTCACACTAAAGGCTTCTTTGCCTCAGTTCCCATAATATTCAGCTTTCAAAAAAAATATTACAAGGCATGCTAAGAGGGAAGAAAGACCACAGTCTCCAGAGACAAAGCAAGCACCAGAACTAGACTCATATATGACACAGGTGTTGGAATTATCAGAAATAAACTTTAAAATGATAATAATGAATATGTTAGGGACTCTAATGGAAAAAGTAGACAATGGGCAGCAACAAGCAAGTAATACAAGCAGAGAGATGGAAATCTAAGAAAGAATCAAAGAGTCAAAAATACTGTGACAGAACTGAAGAATGCCTTTGGGCTTGTCTGTAGACTGAACACAGTCTAAAATAATCAGTGAGCTTAAATATAGGTCAGTAGAAACTTCTCAAAGTGAAATACAAATAGAAAAGATAATGACAAAAATAGAACAGAATGTCCAAGAAAAAAAAGATAAAATAACTGCACTTTGTCATTACATTTAAACTGCAGAAAGCAAAAGACAAAGGAAATCTTGAAAGAAGTTAGAGGAAAGAACAATCTTACCTATAGAGGAAAAATAATACAGAGATAAGAATTACAGTGAGCTCTTCAGAAATCATGCAAACAAGGCAAAAGTGGAATGAAATATCTAAAGTATTTAAGGGAAAAACCACCAACCTTGAATCCTATAGCCAGTGAAATTATCTTTCAAAAATGAAAGAGAAATAGACTTCCTCAGACAAACTAAATCTGAAAGAGTTTACCACCATCATATTTACTCTGTAAGAAATGTTAAAAGAAATTCTTCAGGGAGAAGGAAAATGATAATAGGTCAGAAACTCAGATCTATATAAAGAAAGGAAGAGTATTAGAGAAGAAATAAAGTAAAATAAAATCTTCTATTTTTCTTACTCTTAATGATCTAAAAGATAGCTGTTTAAAGTAATAATTGTCACATTGTATTGGGTGATTATAGAATTTGGACAAGTGAAATGAATGACAGCAATGTAATAAAGGATGAGAGGGAGGAATTGGGCATACTCTGTTATAAGGCTTCTGTATTACAAGTGAGCAGTACAGTGTTATTTGAAGGTGGGCTTAATTAAAAATATGTTGTAAACTCTAGGGCAACTACTAACAACTTTTTAAAAGTAAGTGTAATTGATATGCTAAGAAAGGTGGTAAAACGGAATCATGTAAAACGCTTATTTTAAAGCCAAAGAAGGCCAAAGAGAGGCATAAAATCCTCCCAGAGAGACTACTGTTTGAAGAAATAGTAGGTGGTTCTGATACTCTTTTCAGTTAAGAATTGATTGTCAAATATAAGAGGAAATGTTGAAAACACAGAACTCCGCGTTTTGCAGCTCTTCTCATAACACATTTTCCTATAATTAACTAACTTGTTGTTTGTGTACATCTGTTTTCTAGTTTGGGAGTATTCAAATTGCAGGACCCCTGTATTCCACTGTGTACTCCCTTTGGGACTTAAGTTTTTGTAAACTACTTGAATGAAATTGAATTATACAGGATAACACAATTTACTCTCTTACTCAGTTACAAGATATAATATTTGGATGATTGCTGTGGGGACCAAGATAGAGATCAAGGTAAAAAACAAACAAGCACCCAGTAATTACAATTCTCCAAAGCTGATATCTTTCACATATCTGGTTCAAAGATATTTCTCAATAAGAGGATCCTCTAAGAGTGCCACTGGTAGCTCATTTTATAGTTCAAAACCCTTTTTTAAGAATTTCTATTAGCAATTTATTTTCCCCAGTAGGTGGGAAGAACCTAATAATCACTCCAAATATATTTCAAACAGTAGATGTTTTATATCTATTTCCACCAGCAACACTTTCATCTACATTACATCAATGAAAATGTTTTCTCTATAGCTAGGTCTTTACTTATATTCTTTGTTAAATATAAAATTGTTGTAAAACACCAGTAATAAACATTTCAGAAGATTTGGGTTATTTATACTTTAAAATAAAATTCAGTAAAAATTATTCAGTGAGCATTTGCCATCAGACATTAACAAGTCTTAGAGCAGGCTATCAAGATGAATAAGACAAGAGGTCAAGAGAGGAATTCAGTGAACTACTCATAAAGAATAATCCCTTTTAAAATAGAATAGTTATTAATAAAACCAGAAGTCTTTTTTTGTTATTGTGTTCATGAATTTTCAGTGAAGTTAGTCAATTAACAAATCTTTTTGAATTTATAACTTTGTGACCAACTTTAAGTACTCAAGATCCAGTGAAATTGTCTGTTACTATTCCTCCTTCCAATGCATGACAGACCTCATTAAATTATATTGATATATTTTCAGATTGGGTTTGGATGTGCCTTTAGAATCTTTTCAAACAGTTTAAGACATTTCTTCCATTTGATTAGAACTGCCATACAAGATGAAATTCATTTGCCATTCCTGGCTTAAATTAAAGATATGTAGTAATCACATTGTCACAAATAAGAATGTTGAATAGGGCTTGGGTAAATACTGGATCATATTCTAACTCATTTCAAGACATTTGAAGAAGTAACTGGAAAAATAGAGAGACAATATAAACTGAAAATTAAAAGTTTAGGGATGCGTTGTAGAGGAGAAGGGAATCAAGGCCGGAAAGAATGCCATAAAGGACAAATTCTACTGAAACTTGTTGCTCTAAGGGAGAACACTGTGATTTATTGATCTTTCAAAAACATTAAAACGAGACTAGAAAATGGTGTGTCTCGGTACCAATAAAACCATATTTCCCCCACTGAAAAATAAAACACATTTTTAATATTATATTACATCTGTTATTAGAATTATATTATTATATTCTGTTATAATAAATTGTTATGTTATTTATGTAATGATGTATTTCAAAAGAAATTTGCTTGCTAACATTTATAAAAGTAGACTTTAATGAATTGTCATTACTTGTGCTTGTGTGAATTTAGTCATATGTAGAATGTAATACTTCATTAGATAATTTAAGTCTTTTGTATTTGTATTTAACATTCTGCAAAGTTAAATCTTCACCCTAGTTTGGCTTCTTAAATGTTATTGAAAATATTTTACGAGATACTAAAGCACAATCTAACATATAATTTAATTATAATATATAACATGTAATGGAGGATCTTAGAACTTCTAAGTGTTTCCACTGAGGACAAACAGAAAAGTTAGATGAAATTTAAAATAACTATTTTAAAGCATCAAGAAAGAGGCTGAATCATTGAAGACAAGAGTGACTAAAATTCAAGAAAGGAGAGAACTATAGAGAGATTAATTGACAGTCTTCAGCGGCCTATTTTCATGGGAGTACATGTCAATCTGTGTGTGGGTGAGAGATTAAGAATCTGAGCTTTACCCTGGCAGAAATGTGCTGTTAGAGAACAGGAGAATGGAGAACAGCTGTTGCAGAGCTTTTAGAGTCTTACATACTAGAAAGACAATGTTAAACACTTCAGTGATATCTTGCAGTCAGTTTTCCCCTCAAGACATTTGCTGATTTCTGAAGCTTCATAGGGTAGGAGGCAAAGATGCTAAAACAAACAAACAAAAAAACCCTTTGAAAAGTAGAGCAGAGATTTTGGTAAACTCATGTTTCCAAAGAGACAACAATTTGCATTAAAGGACACAGTGTGGAAGGAGATTTAGTGAACATACTCAGTTGAACCGGTTTTCACTTGAAAACACAGGAGAGCTGTGCCTGATTAATAGGGCACTCTTTTTAAAAAAAATAAATTTATTTATTTTATTTATTTATTTTTGGCTGCATTGGGTCTTTGTTGCCGCACGTGGGCTTTCTCTAGTTGCAGAGAGCAGGGGCTACTCTTCGTTGTGGTGTGCGTGCTTCTCATTGCAGTGGCTTCTCTTCTTGTGGAGCATGGGCTCTAGGCACGTGGGCTTCAGTAGTTGTGGTGCCTGGGCTTAGTTGCTCTGCAGCATGTGGGATCTTCCCAGACCAGGGCTCAAACCCATGTCCCCTGCATTGGCAGGCGGATTCTTAACCACTGTGCCACCAGGGAAGTCCCTACTAGGGCACTCTTAATTAGGCTATGTCCAATTATCAGAGGCAGACTTAGTTTGACCAAAATTGTATCCAGTATCTATGAAATTCAATCCTTATTGGACTAAAGTGATTAGTCCCCACTCTATCCAGCAGAGGAAATGGTGAGTTTTGTCTGAAGGAAAAGAGCATCATCTGAAACCTCTATAATTTGATCTATATGATGTTTGGAATTCAGTTTAAAAAAAAAAAGATGGTATGTAAAGACACAGGGACAAATGACCAAAAACCAAGAGAATAAATAGACGATAGAAACAGTCACAGGTGATCCAGATAGCAAAGTTCAGTGACAAGGACTTCAACACAACTATGAGTAATATGTTCAAGAATAGAGAATAAAAGATGAAGAAATAAATAAAAATATAGAAAATTTCAACAGAGAAAGGAAAAAGGGAAATTCTAGAAATAAAATGTTTACAATATTTAAAGTTAAGAATTCAATACATTCAATACATTAACATCAGAATAGGCAAGGCAAAAAGCAAAATTAGTAAGATGAAAGATACCCAATACAGGAGAACCTAAATATATGAAGCAAATACTAACAGACATAAAGGAAGAAATTGACAATAATGCAATAATGGTAGGGCACTTTAACACCCAATGACATCAATGGACAGATCATCCAGTCAGAAAATCAATAAAGCAACAGTGGTCTTAAATGACACAATAGACCAATTGGACTTAATTGATAACTATAGGACATTACATCCAAAAAAGGCAAAATACACATGCTTTCAAGTGCACATGCAACATTCTTCAGGATAGTCCACATGCTAGGCCTCACAATAAGCTGCAACAAAGTTAAGAGGAGAGAAATTATATTGAGAATTGTTTCTGATCACAACATTATGAAACTAGAAATTGACTACAGAGAGAAAAAATGAGAAAGACCAAATATGTGGATACTATATAACATGCTACTGAAAAACCAATGGGTCAATGAAGAAGTCAAAGAGGGAATCAGAAAATATCTTGAGATAAATGTAAATGGAAGCACAACACTCCAGAATTATGGGATGCAGCCAAAGCAGTTCTAAGAACTTTATAGTGATACAGGCCTTCCTCAAGAAACAAAAAAAATCTCAAATGAACTACCTAACCTACCACATAAAGGAATTAGAAAAAGAAGAACAAACAAAGCCCACAGTCAGTAGAAGGAAGGAAATAATAAAGATTAGAGAGGAAATAAATAAAATAGAGATAAAAACAATAGAAAAGATCAATGAAATCAAGAGCTTTTTTTTTTTTTTTTAAAGATAAACAAAATTGATAAACCTTCAGCCAGGCACAATAAGAAAAAAAGAGAGAGGACCTAAATAAAAAAATAAGAAATAAAATTGGAGAAATAAAAACTGATACCACAGAGATACAAAAAAATCACACTACAAAGAGTTATAAGCCAACAAATTGGACAACCTAGAAGAAATGGACAATTTTCTAGAACCTGCCAAGACTGAGTCAAGAATAAACAGACAATTTGAACAGACTGATCACTAGTAGTGAAAGTGAATCTGTAACTTAAAAACTCCAAGCAGGGCTTCCCTGGTGGTGCAGTGGTTAAGAATCTGCCTGCCAATGCAGGGGACACGGGTTCAAGCCCTGGTCTGGGAAGACCCCACATGCCACAGAGCAACTAAGCCCATGCACCACAACTACTGAGCCTGCACTCTAGAGCCCACGAACCACAACTACTGAAGCCCGTGAGCCACAACTACTGAAGCCCGCGCACCTAGAGCCCGTTCTCCACAACAAGAGAAGCAACTGTAATGAGAAGCCCGTGCACCGCAATGAAGAGTAGCCCCTGCTCGCCACATCTAGAGAAAGCCTGCACACAGCAACGAAGACCCAATGCAGCCAAAAATAATAAATAAATAAAATAAATTTATTAAATTAAAAAAAAATACTCCAAGCAAGCAAAGTCAAGGACTGGATAGCTTCACAGGGGAATTCTACAAAACATATAAAGAGCTAATACTATCCTTCTCAAACTATTCCAAAAAACTGAAGAGGACAGAACATTCCCAAATTCATTCTATGAGGCTACCTTTACTCTGTCACCAAAACAAAGATACTACAATACATGAAAATCACAAGCAATATCTTTGATGAATATAGATACAAACATCCTCAATAAAATATTAGCAAACTGAATCCAACAATATATAAAAAGAATCATACACCATGGTCAATTTGAATTTATTCCAGGGACACAAGGATGGTTCAATATTTGCAAAGCAATCAATGTGATAAACCACATTAACAAAAGGAGAGATAAATATCACATGGTCATCTCAATAGATGCAGAAAAAGCATTTGACAAAATTCAGCATCCTTTCATGATTAAAACTCTCCAGAAAGTAAGTATAGAGGGAACATATTTCAACATAAGAAAGGCCATTTATGACAAACCACAGCCAATATCATACTCAATATTGAAAAGCTGAAAGCCTTTCCTCTAAATTCAGGAACAAGACAAGGATGTCCACTCTTGCCACTTCTTTTTTTTTTTTTTTAATTTAAATTATTTCTTTATTTATTTTTGGCTGTGTTGGGTCTTCGTTTCTGTGCGAGGGCTTTCTCTAGTTGTGGCAAGCGGGGGCCACTCTTCATCGTGGTGCGCGGGCCTCTCTTGTTGCAGAGCACAGGCTCCAGACGCGCAGGCTCAGTAATTGTGGCTCACGGGCCCAGTTGCTCCGCGGCATGTGGGATCTTCCCAGACCAGGGCTCAAACCCGTGTCCCCTGCATTAGCAGGCAGATTCTCAACCACTGCGCCACCAGGGAAGCCCGCCACTTCTATTTAACATAGTCTTGGAAGTCCTAGACACAGCATTCAGACAAGAAAAAGAAAAGGCATCCAAATTCAAAGGGAAGAACAAAACTGGCACTATTTGCAGATGACATGATACTATCTATAGAAAAATTTAGGTCTCCACTCCAAAACTGTTAGAACTAATAAATGAATTCAACAAAGTTGCAGGATACAAGATTAATATACAGGAATCTGTTGCTTCTCTATACACTAATAATGAACTATCAGAAAAAGAAAGCAAAAAATAATAATTGCATCAAAAAGAATAAAAAATCCAGGAATAAACGTAACCAAGGACGTGAAAGACTTATACTCTGAAAACTATAAAACATTGATGAAGGAAACTGAAGATGATAGAAAGAAATTGAAAGATATCCAATGTTTTTGGATTGGAAGAATTAATATTATTAAAATGACCATACTGCCCAAAGCAATCTACAGATTTTATGCAATCTCTATCAAAATACCCATGATATTCTTCACAGAACTAGAACAATAATTCTAAAATTGTATACAACCTCAAAAGACCCTGAATTGCCAAAGCAATCTTGAGAAAAAAGAACAAAGCTGGAGGTATAACCCTCCCAGACTTCAAAATATTCTAAAAGCCACAATAATCAAAACATCATGGTACTGGCACAAAAACAGACATAAAAATGAATGGAACAGAAAAGAGAGTCCAGAGATAAACCCATGCCCCTGTGGTGAATTAATTTACAACAAAGGAGGCAAGAATATACAATGGTGAAAAGACAGTCTCTCCACTAAGTGGTGCTGGGAAAACTGGACAGCAACAGGTAAAAGAAGGAAATTAGAACATTTCCTCACACCATATACAAAAATAACCTCAAAATGGACTAAAGACCTTAATGTAAGACCAGAAACCATAAAACTCCTAGAAGAGAACATAGGCAAAACACTCTTTGACTTAAGTCACAGAAATCCTTTTCAGATCTGTCTTCCAATGCAAAAGAAACAAAAGAACAAAAATAAACAAATAGGACCTAATTAAACTTAAAAGGTTTGCACAGAAATGGAAATCATTGACAAAATGAAAAGAAAACCTTAAAAATGGGAGAAAATATTTGCAAATGATATGACCAATAATGCATAATATTCAAAATATATAAATAGTTCCTACAACTCCATATAAAAAAAACAACCCACTCAAAAAATGGGCAGAAGACCTAAATAAAAATTTTTCTGAAGAAGGCATACTGATGGCTAACAGGCATATGAAAAGATGCTCAACACTGCTAATTATTTGAGAAATGCAAATCAAAACCACAATGAGACATCCCCTCACATCCAAAAGAATGTCTAAACGACTATTATCAAAAAGTCTACAAATAACAAATCTTGGCGAGGATGTGGAGAAAAGCGAACCCTCATACATTTTTGTGGGAATGCAAATTGGTACAGCCACTATAGCAAACAGTATAGAGGTTTTTCAAAAAACTAAAAATAGAACTACTGTATGATCCAGCAATCCCACTCCTGGGTATATATCTGGAAAAAATGAAAAGCACTATTTTGAAAAGGTACATGCACCACAATGTTCATAGCAGTACTATTTATAATAGCCAAGATATGGAAGTAACCCAAGTATCCAACAATAGACAAATGGATAAAGAAGATATGGTATATATATACAATGGAATATTATTCAGCCATAAAAAAGAATGAAATTCTGCCATTTGTAGCAACATGGGTGGACCTAGAGAATATTATGCTTAGTGAAATAAGTCAGACAGATAAAGACAAATACTACATGATATCGCTTATGTGTGGAATCTAAAAAAACAAAACATATGAATGTATACAGCAAAACAGAAACAGACTCACAGATATGGAAAACAAAGTAGTTGTTACCATTGGGGAGAGGGAAAGGGGGAGGGGCAAGATAGGGGCAAGGGGTTAAGAGAAACAAACTACTATATATAAAATATGTAAGTAACAAGGATATATTATATAGCACAGGGAATTATAGCCATTATCTTGTATAACTCTCAATTGAGTATTATCTGTAGAAATACTGAATCACTATGCTATAAACCTGAAGCTAACATAATATTGTAAATCAACTATATTTTAACAAAAAATTAATTAATTAATTGAAAAGTTTTTTTTAAATGGAGGCAAATAGGGAGATCCATTTCAGCTTAGAAAGTGTTGACTATAAGGTGATATTCTCTTTCACTTGACATGAAGAAAAATCTAAGTAATCTACAAAATCATACATTTGTTTTTGCCCATTGGGTAAGGTCATCAGACAACAGGGGAACTAGATTATCATGGATGAATGGCCCCTAGAAATAGGACATGCAAACTGTTTCACTTCTGGCAGAGAACAAGATAAAGAGGTTATACTCATAAAGGTGGGTAAGGAAAAAAACAACTAAAATTTTAACAAATTTTTTAAATCCATTGGTGGGCTGGTGTGACAGTTTGGAATTTCTGGGATCCTAGAAACAAGAGGATTTTGCAAACAAGTGATGGTTTTATACACAGGTTTCTTCTAGGTGCTCCAAGAAAAGAAAAATAATTAAGGCAGGGCAAGAAATTGAAGAGAGCTGCCTCTCAGAATGCAAGCATTCAGGACCTGCCAAAGTTTGAGGGTGGAACAGGAGCCCTTGGAGAAGCCCATCTACACTCCAGGCCCTGTACAAGTACCAAGCAGTGATCACTTCCACGAGGAGGTAGGCACACAACCCAACCCACACCCTTGACATTTCACTCATTAAAGCAAAAGTCATTTGCAAAACGGGAGGGAACAAAACCCTCAGTTAATCCCCCAACTTGATGTTGCTTTAAAATGATGGAAAAGCTACTGGCCTCTGTACAAGGGGTAAATAACCCTCTCATTCACCCCATCCCAGGAAAGGTCAGCTGCCACTGGGGCAAGGGTAGAAAATTTGCCCACAAAAACTTGCACTGATAATAAACAAAAGAGATCTGCTTTTGGTGGAGAAAAGTCTACCCAGTCCTGGCCGGAATCCTGTACTGATATAAAGCACAGGTCTGCTGCCATCCAGGAAAAAGCAGGGAACTCATTTGCACCCCAGATCCCTCATGAAAATGGTAGGGTTTGAATGCCAATCGGAGGATGGGAAGAAAACCTTACCTGTGCTCTAACCCCTACAAAGAGTAAGAGGCAGAGGTTGTCTGCCACTGAGGGAGAGGCAGAAAGGCTGATGAATCTCACCACTGGAGCTCAGGAACAAGGTGCCTGTCTAAGTCTAAAACTAGAGCAGAAGAATCAGGAAAACACACCATGAGCTTAGCGCAAAGTAAAAAGCAACAAGAGCATGGAGAGCAATGCTCTATTGCACAGGCCTATAAGGCTTACTGAAAGCTGAGGTTGGAACAAGAACAGTGAGAAAGATCCTTCAGTACTCCAGCCTCACACTGAGCACAAGGTAGTAGGTCCATTACCAGAGGAATTTGAAGCCTGTGGTGCAATAAATGTGCCTATAACAATGATAAAACCCAGACCAAGCGGAACTACTTTTTAGCTTTATTCAATCCCAACCCCAGGGCCTGACAGAGAAAGTTCTTTTCTCTTTCCTGGCATAAATATTATTTACCACCACTTCTCTTGTTATTTTTACAATGTTCAGCATGCAATTAAAAATCATGAGATACAGAAATTAGCATGAAAACTATATTCCATTTTTAAGCAACAAAATGAAGAACAGAATTAGACACAGAGATGGCCTGGATGTTGGAACTGTCAGACAAGGGCTTTTAAGATAATCCTTTAATGTGTTAAAGGATACAGTGGCAAAGGTAGATAATATGCCTAGACAGGTGGAGAATACCAGCAGAGAGATAGAAACTAACAAAAATGACAAATGGAAATAGTAGAAATGAAAAGCACAGTATAAATAATTTTTGATGATGTAATCAGTAGACTCAACAAATAGGAAGAAAGAATCAATGAATTTGAAGACAGATAAATAGAAGTTATCCAAAGTGGATGGCAAAAGGGAAAAAGAGTGACAAAGTAGAATAGAATATAAAAAAGCAGTATGGGCAATATGAAATTTTCAAACATTTATAGCTAGAATCTCAGAAAAAGAGAGAGCAAGGACAGAGCAGAAAAGAATATTCAAAGATATAATAGTTAAGAATATTCCAAAAGTAACAAAAAACAACAAACCACAAATTCAACAAGCTCAGAGATCCTCAAGTATGATAAATACAAAGGAAAACAACCTAGGCATATCTTTGTTAAACTGGTGCAAAAGCTGTGGTCGAAAAATTACAAAATATTGCTGCAGAGAAATTAAACAAATGGGGAGGCATTCGATGACCATACATCAGAAGATTTAAATTGTTTAATATAGCACTTCTCCCCAAATTAATCTATAGATTCAAAAAGCAGGTTTTTTAGAAACAGAGAAGCAGATTCTCAAAAATTACATAAATGCAAAGGGCTTAAGCCGAAATAATTTTGAAAAAGACATATTATCTGACTTCAATACTTACAATAATTTTCACCAATGAAAACAATGTGATATTGGCATAATGAGATCAATGGAATAGAAAACAGGAGTCCACAAATGGATTCACACGTAACTTTTGACAGGGATTCCAAGGTAACTCAATGGTGAAAGGATACTCTTTTAAAGAAATGGTTCTGAAACAATGGGATATCTACATGAAAAATGTGAACCTTGACCCTTAAACACAACAAACACAAGAATTTACATAAAATGGATCTAAATAAAATAGGTAAAATTGTCAAACTTTTTAAAATTGAAGTATAGTTGATTTACAATGTTGTGTTAATTTCTGCTGTACAGCAAAGTGATTCAGTTTTATATATATATATGTATTCTCCTTTATATTCTTTCCCATTATGGTTTATCACAGGATATTGAATATAGTTCCCTGTGCTATACAGTAGGACCTTGTTGTTTATCCATTCTATATATAGTGGTTTTCATCTGCTAACCCCAAACTCCCAATACGTCTTTCCCCCACACCCCCCTTCCCCTTGGCAACCATAAGTCTGTTTTCTGTCTGTGAGTCTGTTTCTATTTCATAGATAGGTTCATTTGTGTCATATTTTAGATTCCACATATAAGTGATATCATATGGTAAAGTCGTCAAATTTTAGAAAAACATATATAAGAAAATTTTGTGACCTTATGTTAGGCAATTTCATTTCTTAGTACACAGAAAATATGAACCATAAAGAAAAAAAAGAGAAATACTTAATATCATTCAAAGTAAAAATGTCTGCTCTTCAAAAGGCACTGTTAAGAATATGAAAAGGCAAGCCTCATATTTTCAAAACACATATTTGATAAAAGACTTGTATCCAGAGTAAATTAAAAAAAAACAAGATCCATAGAACTCAATAATGAGAAAATAAAAAAATCCAACTAAATGGATAAAATATTTATACAAGAACTTCACCAAAGAGTTTCTAGCATTATTGGGGGAGTGATAAAATCAACATTTAAAAATTTTTTTTATTGGAGTATAGTTGATTTACAATGTTGTGTTAGTTTCAGGCGTGTAGCAATCTGTCATACATATACATATATCCACTCTTTTCTTAGATTTTTTTCCCATATAGGCCATTACAGAGTATTGAGTAGAGTTCCCTGTGATATACAGTAAGTCCTTAGTAGTTATCTGTTTTATATATAATAGTGTGTATATGTCAATCCCAATCTTCCAGTTTCTCCCCCACCCCGCCCCCTGGTAACCATAAGTTTGTTTTCTACATCTGTAACTCTGTTTCTGTTTTGTAGATAAGTTCACTTGTACCATTCTTTTTTAGATAAAATCATCATTTTGTATTAGGTGATTAATTCAGGGCTGCATGTTGTGATCTCTAGAGCAACCAAAGACAGATAGATGGAAAGATTGATTGATCGACCTTACAAATAAATAAAGGGAAAATAAAATAATGAAAGTATTCATTATCTAGAATAATGCAAGAAAGAAGGAAAAAGAATCCTAAATATGTGAGACAAAAAAGATCTTGAAGATTGCAAATGTAAAATCAAATGTGTTAATAAAGTAAATATAAATTAAATTAAAAGTTTAATTAAATGGTTAAAACGCTTGACTGGATAAAGATACAAATGCAATTTTACTGCTTATGAGGAAAAATTAAATAAATAAATAAACAGAAAAAATTACAATGAAAACATGAACCAGGAAAAAAGCAAAGTAGATTTTAAGGCAAGAAGCACAGTTAGAGATAAAGAGGGATGTTTTATAGTCATAAAATTGTCAGTCCAATAAAAAGATAAAATAATTTTACATTTAAGTGCACTTAATAATATGGATTCAAAATACAAAAAGCACAATTGACATAATAAAAAAGAAAAAAAAAGACAATTTCAAAATGATAGTGGGAAATTTTAACATGCCTCCTCATTAACTAACAGAATTAGCAAACAAAAAGTAAGAATAATTTATGTTCCAGGCTATGCAGCTCTCACTAGATGAATCCAGAAATAAAGTATAATAAGATGGGAAAATTTTATATAATTTATCTCATTTTATATTATGCTTTCACAATGAATAAGAGCATAATAAAAACTACAATTAAATTCTGCATTATCAAAATATATGTGTATTTTCTAGATTTGTTTGATCATGGAAACTTTTTCAAAATAGCTTTTACTAAAGTAACTTGGAAAATATATTTTGTAGAATACACTTTGTGAAATATTGCTCTGGTTTTGCAGTTTAAAAATATACGGGTGACTGGAAAGATGGTGGAGTAGAAAGACTCTGAGCTCACCTCCTCTCATACTCTCATACTAAAATGACAACTTTTACAGAACAACCATCAGTGAAAAAGACCAGAACTGTCCAGAAAAGATCTTCTACAACAAAAGATATAAAGAAGGAACCACAATGAGATGAGTAGGAGGGGTGGAGTTGTGACATAGTCAATTCCCATACCCTTGGGTGGGAGACCACAAATAGGAAAATAATTACAACTGCAGAGGTTCTCCCAAAGGAGTGAGGGGTCCAAGACCTACATCAGATTCCCCAGCCCAGGGTGGGAAAATGAGCCCCCAGAGCATTTGGCTTTGAAAGCCAGTGGAGCTTACTTTGGAAGTCCCAGAAGGCTAGGGGGATTAGAGGCTTCACTCTTAAAGGACACATGCAAAATCTCACGTGTTCCAGGACCCAGGGCAGAAGCAGTAATTTTAAAGGAGCCTAGGTCAGACCTACACAGAGTCTCCTGGAGAGGAAGGAGGTAACTTCAGCTCACCCTGGGCACATAGACACTAGAGGCAGCCATTTTGGGGAGCTCCTTCTACCACATGGGAACTGGTGCTGGCAGATGCAACGTTGAAATCCTCCAACTATTTTATTAGATTCAGGATCCAGCCCTGCCCTAGCTCAACAGCCTGTAGGCACCAGTGCTGCGATACCTCAGGCTAAGCAACTAACTGGGAGCATGCACAGCCCCACCCACCACCAGATGGACTGCCTTAAGACCCTCTGAACCCATAGCTGCCTCGGGACCTGTTCCTGCCCACCAGAGGGCCCAGAACACTGTCCCACACACCAGTGCGCAGGCACTAGACCTGGGACCTCCAGGGCCTCCAGCTAGAGACACCAGGACACAGATCCACCCACCAGTGAGCAGGTACCAGCCTCAGAACTCCCTGGGACCTGGCCCCACCCTCCAGGGAGGCTACTCTATCCTTGAGATCAGACTCACCCATCAGGGGGCAGACCCTAGCCACAAGACAACTGCAGTCCCACAGCCTGTGAACCTGACCCACCCACCAGCAGGCTAGACTCTGTCTGGGACTGGCTGGGCCTCAGCCGTGCCCACCAGAGGACCTTCTCTAACCACAGGACCAGCCTCACCCAACAGAGTATGGACACCAGCCACAAGGCAACTGCACACTGCAGACTGCAGACCCAACCCACACATTAGCAGGCCAGATGCTGCCCTGGGACCAGATATGCCTTGGCCCTGCCCACTACCAGGCCAACAAAAGCTTTGAGATATCCCAGACCTGACAAACAGCTATGTTAAGAACCGGCCCCACCCACTAGCAATCTGACACCAGCTCAGGACTCCTGGGTTCTACAACCAGACCCCAGAACATGTCTCTGCCTGCCAGTAGCCTGGCATGAGCCCCAGGACCTGGCTTCACCCATCACTGGGCAGGAAACACTCCCTGGGGTTTCCTGGACCTTGAATAGGGTCCCTGGTGAGTGAGCACTAGCTCTGGGGCCCCCTCGTGACATGTAGTCAGCTGCCTCATGAACTGGCCCAGCCAACCAGCAGCTGGCAGTCTCTGCACAAAGCAGGGCCAGGCAATCAACCAAACTAGGGCCAACCAAGCCTACAAGATGGCCCACAGTAGTCAGCCAGCCACAACAGAAGGAGCCACACAGCTCAAATAAGGGGCACCCTTAGAGCTTATAGCTCTGATGACCAGAGGGAAGTGCATTGCTGGGACACAAAGGATGACTCCTAAAAAAGGCCACTTCTCCAAATTGGGATACATAAGCAACATACAAAATACATAAAAATAAAAACAGCAAATTAGGCAAAATGAGGCAACAGAGGAATATATTCCAAACAAAGGAACAAGATAAAATAACAAAAGAAGTACTAAGTTAGGGGGAGATAGGCAATCCATCAGAGAACGAGTTCAAGGTAGTGATTGTAAAATGATCAAAGAACTTAGGAGAAGATTGGATGCACAGAGTCAGAAGTTAGAGATTTTTAAAAAAGAGTTAGAAAATATAAAGAACAGCCAAAAAGAGATGAAGAATACAACAACTGAGATAATAAACTAGAAAAATAAACCAGAAGAAATCAACAGTAGACTAAATAGTACAGAGGAACAGATCAGTGCTGGAAGACAGAGTAATGGAAATCACTGATGCTGAAGGAAAAAAATTAAAAAGAATGAAAACAAATGAGGACAGTTTAAGAGACCTCCTGGACAACAGCAAGTGCACTAATATATGCATTACAGGGGTACCAGAAGGAGAAGAGAGAGAGAAAGGGTCTGAGAACTTATTTGAAGACATAATAGCTGAAAACTTTCCTAATCTAGGAAAGGAAACAGACATATAAGTCCAGGAAGCACAGAGAGTCCCATACAGGATTAATTCAAAGAGGAACACACAAGACACATTGTAATTAAGATGGCAAAAATTAAAGACAAAGAGAGAATATTAAAAGCAGCAAGGGAAAAGAAACAAGTTATGTACAAGCAAACTCCCATAAGGCTTATCAACTGACTTTTCAACAGAAACTCTGCAGGCTGGAAGGAAGTGAGGAAAGGGAGAAGCTTCCAAACAAGAATATTCTACCAGGCAAGGCTCTCATTCAGATTTGATGAAGAGATCAAAAGTTTTACAAATGAGCAAAAGCTAAAAGAGTTCAGCACCACAAAACCAGCTTTACAAGAAATGTTAAAGGGACTTTTCTAAGCGAAAAAGAAAAGGCCACAACTAGAAACATGAAAATTACAAAAGGAAAAAACTCATTGGTAAAGTCAAACATACAGTAAAGGTAGAAATTAATCCATGCAAAAAGCTAGTAGGAAGGTCAAAAGACAGAAGTAGTAAAATCATCTATATCCCCAGTAAACAGTTAAGGTACAGATAAAACAATTAGATGTAAAATATGATGTCAAAAAGAGAAATCTTAAGGGGAAGAGAGAACAAATGCAGGACAGTTAAAACGCATTTGAAATTAAGAGATCAGCAACATAAAACAATTATATATATATATATATATATATATATATATATATATATATATATGATGTGGTATATATATATATATATATATATATATATATATATATATATATATATACATACCACACAGTAACCACAAACCAAAAATCTATAATAGATGCACATGCAAAAAAGAAAAAGGAATCTAAGTATAACACTAAAGATAATCATCAAATCACAAAAGAAGAGAATAAAGAAGAATAAGAAAAAAAAAAGACCTACAGAAACAACCCCAAAACAAATAATAAAATGGCAACAAGAACATACATGTTAATAATTATTTTAAATGTAAATTAATATATGTCTATGTAGACATAGAGTGGCTGAATGAATACAAAAACAATACCCTTCTATATGCTGTCTGCTCTTGTACTCACTTCACATCGAAAGATACACAAAGACTGAAAGTGAGTGTATGGAAAATGTATTCCATGAAATAGGAAATTAAAAAAAGTTCATGCTAGCAATACTTACATTAGACTAAATAGACAGTAAAACAAAGACAAAGAAGGACATTACATAATGATCAAGGGAATCAATCCAAGAAAAGTATATAACAATTGTAAATATAAATGCATCAACATAAGTGTACCTAAATACATAAAGTGAATATTAACAGACGTAAAGGGAGAAATTGACAGTAACACAATAATAGTAGGGGACTTTAACACCTCAATCACATCAATGGCCAGGTCATCCAGACAGAAAATCAATAAGAAAACAGTGGACTTAAATGACACATTAGAGCAGACGGACTTAATGGATATTTATAGAGCATTCCATCTGAAAGCAGCAGAATACACATTCTTTTCAAGTGCACACGAAACATTCTCCAGGATTGATCACATGCTAGGCCACAAAACAAACCTCAGTAAATTTAAGAAAACTGAAATCATATCAAGCATCTTTTCTGGATACAATACTATGAGACTAGAAATCAACTACAAGAAAAAACTGAAAAACAAAAACATGTGGAGTCCAAATGATATGCTACTAAACAATCAATGGATCACTGAATAAACCAAAGGGGAAATAAAAAAAATACCTGAAGACAAATGAAAACAAAAACACAATAATCCAAAATTTATGGATGCAACAAAAACAGTTCTAAGAAAGTAGTTTTCAGCAGAACAAGCTTACCTCAAGAAACAAGAAAAATCTCAAATAAATAACCTAACCTTACACCTAAAGGAACCAAAAAAGAATAAACAAAATCCAAAGTTAGTAGAAGGAAAGAAATCATAATGATCAGAGAAGAATTAAATGAAATAGAGACTGAAAAAGAAAACAATAGAAAAGATCAATGAAATTAAGAGCTGGTTCTTTGAACGATAGACAGAACTGTTAAACCTTTAGCCAGGCTCATCAAGAAAGAAAGGGAGAGGACATAAATCAATAAAATTACAAATTAAAAAGGAAACATTACACCTGACATCACAGATATACAAAGGGTCATAAGAGAGTACTATGAACAATTATATGCCAATAAAATGGACAGCCTAGAAGAAATGGGCAAATTCCTAGAACTGTACAATCTCCCAAGGCTGAACCAGGGAGAAATAGAAAATATGAACAGGCCAATTACCAGTACTGAAATAGAAATAGTAATAAAAAACTTCCAACAAAAAAATGTCTAGGACTAGATTGCTTTGCAGGTGAATTTTACCAAACATCTATTCTTCTCAAATTATTACAAAAAAATTGCAGAGGAAGGAACACTGAACTCATTCTATGTGGCCAGCATCACCCTGTTACCAAAATCATACAGATATCTCACAAAAAAAGGAAATTACAGGCCAGTATCACTGATGAACATAGATGCAAAAATATGGAACAAAATGTTAGCAAACCAAATTCAGCAGTACATTAAAAGGATCATACACCATGATCAAGCAGGATTTATCCCAGGGATGTAAGGATGGTTTGATATCTACAGATCAATCAATGTGACACACCACATTAACAAACTGAGGGAAAAAAACATATGGTTATCTCAATAGATGCAGAAAAATTTTTTGGCCAAAATTCAACATTCTTTTATGATAAAAACTCTCCAGAAAGTGGTATAGAGGGAACATAGCTCAACATAATAAAGGCTATATATGAAAAATCCACAGGTAACATACTCAATGGTGAAAAGCTGAGAGCATTTCCTCTAAGATCAGGAACAAGGCAAGGATGCCCACTCTTACCACTTTTATTCAACATAGTATTAGAAGTCCTAGCCATGGCACTCAAACAAGAAAAAGAAATAAAAGGGATACAAATTGGAAAGGAAGAAGTAAACCTGTCACTGTTTGCAGATGACATGATACCATACATAGAAAATCCTAAAAATGCCACCAAAACACTAGAGCTCATCAATGTATTTGGTAAAGTTGCAGGATATAAAATTGATATACAAGAGAAACTAAGGAAACAATCCCATTTACCTTAGCATCAAAAAGAATAAAGTACCTGGTACTAAACCTACCTAAGGTGGTAAAAGACCTATACTTGGAAAACTATAAGACTCTGATAAAAGAAATTGAAGCTGACACAGACAGATGGAAAGATACACCATGTTCATGGATTGGAAGAATTAACATTGTTAAAATGACCATACTCCCCAAGGCAATCTACAGATACAATGCAATCCCTATCAAAATATCAAGGGCATTTTTCACTGAACTAGAACAAATAATTCTAAAATTTATAGAGAACAACAAAAGACCCTGAATTGCCAAAGCCATCTTGAGAAGAAAAGAACAAAGCTGAAGGTATAATCTTCCCAGACTTCAGACTATACTACAAAGCTACAGTAATCAAAACAGCATGGTACTGGCACCAAAGCAGAAGCATAGATTAATGGAAAAAAATAGAGAGCCCTGAAATAAACCCAGACACCTGTGGTCAATTAATCTGTAACAAAGTAGGCAAAAATATACCACTGAGGAAAGACAGTCTCTTCATTAAATGGTGCTGGAAAAAGTGGACAGTTAAATATATAAGAATGAGATTAGCACATTTTCTAACACCATATACAAAAATAAACTCAAAATGTATTAAATACCTTAATGTATGCCCCAAAACCATAAAACTCTCAGAAGAAAACATAGATGGAACTCTCTTTGACATAAATTGTCAAAGTAGCAATTTATTTTTGGAGCTGTCTTCTAAAGCAAAGGAAACAAAAGAAAAAGTAAAGAAATAGGGCCTAATTAAACTTAAAATCTTTTGCACAGCAGAGGAAACCATCAAAAAATGAAAAGACAACATAGTGAAGAGGTGAAAATATTTGCAAATAATATAACCAGTAAGGGGTTAATATCAAAAATATATACACATCTCATATTACTCAACATCAAAGAAACAAGCAACCCAACTAAAAAATGGGCAGAAGACCTGAATAGAATTTTTTTCAAAGAATACATAAGATGGCAATAGACACATGAAAAGATGCTCAAGGTGTTAATCATCCTAGAAATGCAAATTAAAGTCTCAATGAGCTATCCCCTCACAGCTGTCAAAATGGCTATCATCAAAAAGGACACAAAAAACAAGTGTTTGCAAAGATGCAGAGAATAGGGAACCCTCATACACTGTTGGTAGAAATGCAGATTGGTGGAAAATAGTATGGAGGTTTCTCAAAAAACTAAAAATAGAATCACCTTACGTCACAGCAATTTCACTCCTGGGTTTACATCCAAAGAAAATAAAAACATTAATTTGAAAAGATATATGCACCCCAATGTTCATAGAAGCATTACTTACAATGGTCAAGATGTGGAAGCAACCTAAGTGTCCATTAACAGATGACTGGATAAAGAGGTGGCATACACACACATACACACACACACACACACACTCACACACACACACACACACTCACACACACACACACTGGAATACTACTCAACCCTAAAAAAGAATAAAATGTTGCCATTTGCAACAATGTGGATGGACTTGGATGGTATTATGCTTAGTGAAATAAGTCAGAGAAAGACAAATACTGTATAATATCACTTATATTTGGAATCTAAAAAATAAAACAGAATAGTGAATATAACAAAAAGAAAGACTTACAGATATAGAGAACGAACTAGTGGTTACCAGTGGAGAGAAGGAAGGGGAGGAGGATAAGATAAGGGTATGGGATTAAGAGCTACGAACCACTATGTATAAAATAAATATGCTACAAGGATACATTGTATAGCACAGGGAATATAGCTAATATTTTATAATAATTATAAATGGAGTATAACCTTTAAAAAATGTGAATCACTATGTTGTACACCTGAAAATTATATAATATTGTACATCAATAAAATTTTTTTTTTTAACTTTGGGTTTATTTATTTATTTATGGCTGTGTTGGGTCTTCATTTCTGTGCGAGGGCTTTCTCTAGTTGCGGCAAGTGGGGGCCACTCTTCATCGCGGTGCGCGGGCCTCTCATTATCGCAGCCTCTCTTGTTGCGGAGCACAGGCTCCAGACGCGCAGGCTCAGTAATTGTGGCTCACGGGCCTAGTTGCTCTGCGGCATGTAGGATCTTCCCAGACCAGGGCTCGAACCCATGTCCCCTGCATTGGCAGGCAGACTCTCAACCACTGCGCCACCAGGGAAGCCCCCAATAAAATTTTTAAGAAAGAATATATGGCTTTTTTTCAGGAATATACTCTATGCAATATTGGTTTTGGCTTAGAAAATTTCAGGTTTACTAAGTAGATAATTGTTAGTTATTCAAATTAAGAAGAATTTATAAATTTCATTCCTTTAAATTAACAAGTTACCAATTGCATTTTTAAATAATTAAATTTACAAAATCATTTACTTTCAGTAATATATATTTCAGAAATACATCTAGTGCTGTGAAGTGTTGTTATTCTGTAAATTACCAGTTCCTGAGCAAGAACACCCAGATTCTATGTTCCATAACTTAAGACCACATATATTCTCTAAAATTATCTAGTTAATACTGTTATTGAGAATATATTTTAAATATAATTTTGAGGTGCTACTTCATGCAGAGTTAAAAGCACACATAAACCTTGTATTTGTGCCATTTAAATTTTAACCAAATCTTTATATCATCTGAAATCCAACAGTAGATCCAGACCATGCATTAATAGTAGTTATCATAAAACCTACAAACATTTATGAAAACCTTTCTAGTTTACAAAATTATTTTATTTGTTCCTCACAAACATAGGTAAATAGATCTGGTATTAATATTCTTATTTTACAGGTTAGAAAACTGAGATTCAAAATCCCATACCTTTTGCCTGTACCACTCCATCTCACCTTACATGATCACTTTAGCCCTCTCCTTACGTAATCTCTTGGCAGTGTGGTCATTGTTAACTATGCCCTATTTCCCCAAACTCTCTCCAAAACAGTGATGAATTTAATTATATACAAAAGAGATATTTGTTTAATGATAAGACTGTTAATACAGTGACGAGACAGGTGATTAAATGAGACCAAAAAGGGATTAATATCTAGGCTATACAAGAAATACTTGTAAATCAATGAGAAAAAGACATTGATTCCACAGGAAAAATGAAAAAGGATATGAACAACAATTTTTGAAAGAGACAATGCAAAAAGCTAGCAACCCTATAAAGAAATACTCCAGTTCTTTAGTAGTAGAATTGTAAGCCTTCTAAAATTCCCAGATAGGTCCCCAAGTGAAGGTATACTTGCATATTCTTTGCAACATTATTGGGGGTGATGGATAGCTGGAGGCATTCTACATGATCTTCAATGGGAGAGTGGAAGCACAGCATTTAGAACTATACAGTATATAAAATAATGGGTTAGATGTATATGGCATTAGAATTGAATCTTAAACAATATCCAAATTACAATATTTACATAAATGAAGAATAATGCTTACAAAGCAATGTTTCATATTTTGCTAGACCATAAAGAAGCAAAAAGATAAACATTAAACAGTTTGGATGAGTGCCTATAGGAAGGAGAAAGGCAGAGGACCATGTGGATAAAGACAAACAACAGGGAAAAATAAATAAAGGAAACACTCTCTTCCCTCCCCTTCACCACTTCAATCTGTCTACTTCTCTCCTTCAACAGGAATCTAAACCTCCTTCACTTCAGGAACATTATGATTTCCCTCAATCACCTTTTACTTTCCTCCTCTCTGTTTTTGTCACCTTGGACACAGTGACCTTTAAAAATCTAAATTTCTTCATTGTACTCCCTTTTTAAAATTCTTCCAAAGTTTTCTTTAGCTTTCTGGATAAAAAACAAATCCATAACACAACCCTATCCGTCCTTGTGTTGAGCATTCTGTTCCTTGATGTCAATGTCTTTGTCTAGAATGTTCTTCTGTCCTCTCTTCACCTAACTTGTATTCATCTTTCAGATCCATCTCTCAACATCTGACTAGATCGCTTCCCTTTGCTATGCTCTCAAGAGCATCCTGCGATTATTATTTATGTCACCTATTACAGATGTAATTACCTTTGGTAATTATTTCAGTAATTTCTATTTCTACCAATATTTTTAAGCTCCTTAAAGGTAGGGACCCTACTGGTTTTGCTCACCATTGTATTCAGAGAACTTGACAGGGTGCCAGGCCCTTATAATTGGCCCAGTAATTACATGTTAAACAAATGATTAAATGTAAGAATTCCTGCTTTAAGAAAAATATTGGACTCCTGCCTTCATAATTTAAAAAGGAGAGATTTATAGAAGGATGTTTAGAATAAGAGTAATAATAAACAGACTGTCAGTCAGAGAAAGAAATGATGTTCAAAAGGGAAAAAACATGAAATGAAATCAAGAAACACTGACAACACTTCACTTCTAGATTTAACTATTAAATGATTATTATAAATGTGTGAAAAAGATGAGCATCACACGTCTATTTTATATTTCTCTGTTCAGAATCTGTGTATAATTCTGTAGCTGCTGAGTAAAAGTTTTTAAATTGCATTCCAATTGACAGGCTTTAAACAATAATGATTTTTTCTGAAACAAAGCCAGGAGGTTTTACATCATAGGTGTCCAACTACCCAAAGATTCATTGTGCAGAAACTAATTCCAAACTAATTCCAAAATTTGCTAATGCATTTCCTTATGTAAACAAAAGTGAAGACAGTCCGACATAAGAGAAGAATGAGTGTGTTGCTACATTTTTCAAGTATACATCTGTTTTTTAATTCTGTGGCATTCCAACTGGCCTAAAGAAAACCTCAGGAAGAAAACTATAAATGGTATACCCCATGCACACACACTTAATAATAACTAGAACACATGGAAGTTGTAAAATTGGGAGGAAAATCAATGTTTCTCATTGAAACGAGTCTAGCCATAGATGGGAAGCCTCAGAAACAGGATCTTTGTTATTCAGAAGCCAGTGCCAATTAGCCTAGATATGTTTTCAGAGAAAGATAAAATCTGATCAGGGCTTATGTGCCAGGTGTTTTATAAATTTTATATCACTTAATCCTCCCCTCAAGTCCTGTAAGGTATATATAAATGTCAACATTTAGAGCAGAAGAAACTGAGACGCAGTTAAACAGTTAACCAGAGTAGACACAGATAACAGTGGGGTAGGGCTTGAACCCGAGTATAACTCCAAAATATTCATGTTTTCCACTCAGGCCTGCTGTAAAGGATTCCTCCTCTCTTCTTTAAATCCCAGTCTTTCTCTGTCTATTACTGTATCTCTTGAGCTCTTCTCAAAATTTTCTTTCTCCCACCAATTTGCCTGTCATCTTTGAACACTTTCACTTTGGTTAGTATGATAGACATTACAAACTTGTGGACCCACTGCACACCTAACTAGAGGGTGACTTGAGACTGATTTCTATTTCACATCTTGATCTCTTTCTCTTTTTCTCTTGTTGGTCACAGAATGTCTTGGACAAACATTTACTATGAGTACTAAAATTTAACCTGTGAAGAGTTGAAAGAATAGTATAATAAATTACATTCTATCATTTCTAAATTTCTGGTGCATACACTAGCTTACTTAAGAATCTTTTTTTTAGGTCAACTTGACTTTAATGTTTTCTAAATGAAATCAAACCAACAAAATGTTCCTCTCATCTGGAGTTTGCCTCATTACAGACCACAATAAAGGGAAAAATCTCCAAGTTATTCCAAAATAGATCTCTCCTACTTGATACCTGTGAGTATTATTTCCATACTAAATAAAACTGAAGAAGAGGGACTTCCCTGATGATCCAGTGGTAAAGAATCTGCCTTACAATACAGGGGATGCGGGGAACTAGTCAGGGAAATAAGATTCCACATGCCGCGGGGCCATTAAGCCCACGCGCCACAACTACTGAGCTTGCGCGCCTCAACTAGAGCCTGTGTGCTGCAAACTACAGAGCCCACGTGCTCTGGAACCTGTGTGCCATAACTACAGAGCCCACGCGCCCTGGAGCCCATGGGCCACAATTAGAGAAGCGAAAACCCACACGCTACAACTAAAGAGAAGCCTGCAGGCCGCAATGAAAGATCCTGCATGCCACAATGAAGACCCTGGGTGCTGCAACTAAGACCCAATGCAGCTAAAAATAAAAATAAATAAATAATAAATAAATAAACAAATCTTTAAAAAAAATACTGAAGAAAAGATTTCCCTTCCAAAGACCGAGCCCCTCATATTCATGGACTTTTCTCATCTGCACCTTCTTAAGCTTGGGATTCTAACACTCGCTAATTTAATCTAAATGGTTTTCAGTAAATTATTTAACTTCACTTTAGTGTGTTCATCCATTAAAAAATGTTGTAGTAATACATAATGAAATATTGTCAATGATTACATAATATTTTTAAAGCAGACATGGTTTAGAGAAAGTTCTCAGTATTTCTTTTTCTTCTCTTCTCTTATTGTATTCTAAATTCTCAGAGGCTCTTACTCTGTTTCCCTGATTCTCTTTCCTTCTGTAATTCATTTCTTCACTAACACCTTACATGCTTAATTTGCTTACTCTGAATTAACATCTCTCAAATCTCAAGGCCTTTCTTACCTGGAGTTCCTATCAACCTCTATTTCTCCCCCTTACTCTAGAGTAGCCTGGAACTTTATATCAAAGACTAAAGTTTTAAAATGGGTAGGCTGTGGTTATGTAACTCATGTGGAACTTTAGCATGTCAAAAACCTTTATCAAACTCATATGTCCTGCAGTGAGATGGTTGAACATAGATATTTCCCTTTCAACATTCCTATAGAAAAGTAGCATATCTGGATTGAAGTAGAGTGCAATGTTCCTGTCTCTAGCCAAGCTGAAGATATTCCCCAATCCACCATGACTATTGAGAGATGGGGTGGCTTGTTAAAGGCTCACTTCCAGTCTTCTTGATATATGGGTATATGCTATGTAAATTGTAATAACAAGCAGATCTAGGAAAATAATTAAGGGAAAGGTAATACTCAGAAATGGTCATAAGGAATAAATATTATCATAGTGAGTAAAGTAGTATGGCTTGTTGTTTAGGCTAAATTGTAATATCAGTGACATTGTGGTAGCTTTAAAACCCCATATTCTTTTGATATTCTTGCATCAAGGGGTCTCTGTGACTACTTGAGCAATAGTATATGTCAGAAGTCGTATAGTACAATTTTCTAGGCCCAGGCCACACAAAAATGGTAACTTCCATTTCCTGTGTCTTAGATCACTTACCCTGGGAACCCAGCCACTGCGCAGTGAGGAAGTCCTGTCAGTTCATGAAGAGGCCAAAGGGAGATAAACCAAAGGCTCTGGCTCACGGTTCTATGGGCTTCCAAGCTAAAAGTCAGAACCCACTTGCCAGTCATAAGAGTGAGTCATCTTAACAGTGGGTCCTCCAGACTCCAACAGATGCCTTGTGGAGTAAAGATGAGTTGTTCCCAAGAAACCCCACAAAATTCTAGATTTGTGAACAAAATAAATTATTGATGTTACTTGAGCTATTAAGTTTTGGGTGATTTTTTAGGTATCAATAGGTAACTGGAGTAGACACACATTCAAAAGGGCATCAGTTGCTTGACTAAGGTTGAGGGAGTGAATGTCACATCTTGGGGTCTGTGCCCTCTATGCTCCCTACATTCAAACATCTACATCTATCTATCTATATATGTATATCTATCTATCTATCTATCTATCTATCTATCTATCTATCTATCTATCTATATGTATATATATACACATATATATGTGCATACAGACACAATCGATCCTCATTATTCACAGATTCTTCATTTGAAAACTTGCCTACTCACTAAAATCTACTTGTCAACCTTAAGCCAACACTGGAAGCACTTTAATTGTCAGTCATGGACAGGCATAGTGATTAAAAATCTGAGTCACTCAGCATACACATTCCCATCTGAGATTGAACAAAGCAACACTGCCCTCTTGGGTCCTTTTGGCAGTCTATTTAGTGTCACATTTTTCATTATTTTGTGCTTTTGTTTTGGTGATTTTGCTGTTTAAAATAACCCCTGAGCATCATGTTGAAGTGTCCCCAAGTGCAAGAAGGCTGTGATGTGCATTGTAGAGAAAACATGTGTGTTAGATAAGCTCCGCCCAGGCATGACTGATAGTGCTATTGGCTTGAATTCAATGTTAATGAAACAACAATACATGTTAAATAAGATGTCTTTAAACAGAAACACATATTAAATGAGTTCATGTATTGATTGGTTGACAAAAATGTTGTGACCAGATGATCACAGGAACCTCATCTGGTATTTCTCCTAAGAACAATGGCTCAGCAATCACAAATTCAGGATTTGTGGCTACTTTATGGAACATAACTCTCATGAATAACGAGAATCAGCTGTGTATATCCCAACCTAATATCTCAATGATTCTGCCTAACTTCCAGATATACATGTGTACACACACACACACTCACATGTAAAAAATAGCATGATAGTATAGGAAATCACCCGCATAAACTATGAAACATCAGTTCTGCTTCTATTTGTCTCATTATAGTATAAAATTCATTAAAATATGTGAAAAACTATGAATGCCATTTTATGGACAGTTCTACTAATTTCATATCCAGTAATCTGTTTCTCAACCATGCACATCAGTCACAAATTATTTTATCCACACTTCACCTTTTAAAAGAGGCATTGTTTTCTAGCTAAGTGAGGAGAAATCATGATGTCCTACATATAATATGAATTTAATGAAAGCTATGTCACATTGAAATGTGTATGATCAGATAAGTACATGGCAAAGATGACTGTGGTTGATTAAAGTTGGATATTGTAAATAGACTGGTTAATTTCCCAAACTCAGGTGTGAACAAAGCTTTTGTCTACCACTCATTTCCTCTTCTCTTCTCACTGATAAACTTCATAGGTCCACTCTCAGAAACTGACCTCCTTCTGAATATGTGATGATTATACGATGGAGCCCCAAGTGTTAGCTTGTATTTCATTCTTTAAATCTAAACTCAAAAGTAGCATCCTTTCTTTTCCTAGTTTAGAGTTGGTTCATGACAGCTGAAATTTGGATACAAAGGAATACCTAAATCTAGATTTTCCTGCATGAGCTACAAGCAATCATCTATCCTTTGCTCCCTCTTCCAGATGTTCCTAATCTCCCATCCCCCCCCTCCACATATACACATACATCCCCCCTCAAATCTTTTGATGTATGACATGCTGGAATGCTGGAGCGAGAAAAGTACTTTTTGGTCAGACAAGGAAATAGAGCTAAACATGGAACAGGGACAAAATTCTAATTTTAAAGAAAGAAGCTCAGTAGAATCCAAGGTTTTCTTTTCACACTGTGGGACCTCCATTGTGCCAGGAAAAAAAAAAAAGGAAAATATACACAAAATGACTTTTATTATATTTTTGTTTCAATGAAAAATCTTGATAAAAGAAAATGTAACTTTAGAAAGGAAGTGATATTTGGGCTTATTTTCTAGTGCAACACCTCTATTTTGTTTACTCTTACTTTCCTCTAGCTTTATTGAAATATGACAAATAATGTATAAATTTAAGGTGTATGACCTGATGATTTGATATGTGTATATTGTAAAATGATTATCACAATAAGGTTAGTTAACACATTCATCACCTCACGTGGTTATTATTTTGCGTGTGTGATGAGAACACAAGATCTGCTCTTTTAGCAGCTTTCAAGTATACAACACAGTATTAAATATATAGTCACCCTGCTGTACATTAGATCTCCAGAACTTATTCATCTTATAACTGAAAGACTGTACCCTTTGACCAACATCTCCCCTTTTCCCCCATCCCCTGGCAAACACATATAAGTGAGATCACACACCATTTGTCTTTCTCTGACATTTTACTTAGCATAATGCCCTCAAGGTCCATCCATGTGATCACAAACGGCAGGATTTCCTTCTAAGTGAGAAAACTGTGGACCAAAAAGATAATGCACCTGTCCAAACTCTTACAGCTTTCTGGTGGCAAAACTGGAAATGGAACCCAAGTCTCAATGCTATTATTTTTGTATTATAGTTGAGTCAGGATCAGAGAATACCCAGAAAGAAAGTTTAACAGTATATCGACATTCTTTTTTCTTGAGCTATAATGTTAGTGGATTGACGTAAATCACAGAAAACTTTTGGGCTATACCCTAAGGGTTCATAATCTCTCAGTTTTTTACATTAAAAATGTGTGTGGTGATACAGGGCTATTAATTCTCTTATTGATACACCATAGAGATGACTGTCTTAGGACTGCTTGTTTTACAGACATGTAAATTCCTTTTTTAAAATGTTATTGGCAACAGCAGAGAACACTTTCTTCTCTTCCCCATTATAGCTGTGAAATTCCATTCAGAAATACTGTCCCAGGTAGTTTGGAGAATTACCATTACCTTCATCTAGCAATAGAAATGGTGATTTCTGGTGAGAAATTAAAGCAAACAGTTAGCAGGCAAGACTCACTGTTACTATGATCCTGGAGCCAGACACAGTAGAGAAAAGCAAATGGAACTTGACCCCCAATTGTGTTTCAGCTGGTTTCTGGAGTCAAATAAGCATAATGGGACTGTGATTCTTATGCAAGTTCAGTATTATCCTATGGACCATGGAGCAACGAAGAAAGACAATAAGCCTGAAAGTCTGGTGCTTAACTAATGTGTTCATAGAAAACCTGATTAGCTCTGGCTGCTTCAAAGCAGTGTCTGATCTGAAACACGTGTTTATTGCCTAGTGACCAGAGTTTCCTTTACTGAAGTTGTATGATTCACTTGAAGTGTTTTGCCATACCAAATTGGTTAGCTAATTTGAATAAGGAACCCAGATATGTTATTTCTTCCCCAGACTTCTCTAAATAACAGTTTCTTTCCTTCCTCATATCCAAAACACAACTATTAAAATGGAAACATCTTAATAAATTTTAGAAACTCAAGAGAGCCCCTTTGAAGTATAAAATGTGAGTAGAACATTGCATATGACTTATGGGTGAAATATGTTTTAGCTAATGTTCAGGGCCTCTGCATGGCATAACTCCAGGGTTTATAACATATTCTTAACACAAATGGAGCATCCAAACTATTAGCATCTGGTTCAAAGAAAAAAATAATTCGGAGAGATGGGATAGTAACAGAGGTCAAGAAAGCATGGACTAAGTGAAAAGCCTTGACCCAGATGAGAGAGACATGAAGAATAGAATGTTAATGAGAAAAAAACGATATGAAAAATTAAAGTAGTTTGGGGAACATGCCAGACAGTCAGTCAGGGGAGACATATATCATATTCATGCCTAAGATCACAAAAATGACAGTTGAGCTACGGCAGTTAGGAGACCCTGTTTCCTCTTCTTGAAGTCTCCAGTTGTTCCCTTGTGGGCTCTTTTTTCCATTTTACTCAGTCACACCCAAATCTTCTCTTCACCCTGGACTCATAGTTATTTTTTTTTTAATGTAAACTAGATCATGTTGCCACTATGACTGAAACTTCACAGGGTCATTCCTACATGACTTACCTTGTCCTCAAGGGGACATGATCTGATCTCTACTTGCCTCTCCATCTCCTGCTGACTTCTTGCACCTTGTTTCCTCCCACTCCATCCCCTATTCCTTATGCTTAGTCCTTTGGCCTTCTTCCTCTTCCTAGAACATCCACACTCTAGAACTATTGCACTTGCTGTTCCTCTGTGTAGAATATTCAATCAAAGATATTTTATGTCTGGATACCTCTTGGCATTCAGATCTCAGCTCATATGTTACATCCTTAGTGAGGCCTTTCATGAGCATCTAATTTATTTATTTATTTATTTTTTCAATAAAAAGATTTTATTTTTTTTCATACCAGCACAAATTTTTTATTTTTTATTTTTATTTTTTAACATCTTTATTGGAGTATAATTGCTTTACAGTGTTGTGTTCGTTTCTGCTGTATAACAAAGTGAATCAGCTATATGTATACATATATCCCAGTATCACCTCCCTCTTGAATCACCCTCCTACCCTCCCTATCCCACCCCTCTAGGTGGTCACAAAGCACCAAACTGATCTCCCTGTGCTAGGTAGAGCTTCCCACTAGCTATCTATTTTACATTAGTTAGTGTATATATGTCAATGTTACTCTCTTACTTCATCCCAGCTTACCCTTTCCCATCCTCATGTCCTCAAGTCCATTCTCTACGTCTGCATCTTTATTCCTTGTCCTGCCCCTAGGTTCATCAGAAACTTTTTCTTTTTTTTTTTAGATTCCATATATACGTGTTAGCATACAGTAACTGTTTTTCTCTTTCTGACTTACTTCACTCTGTATGACACTCTCTAGATCCATCTTCCTCACTGCAAATAACTCAATTTCGTTTCTTTCTATGGCTGAGTAATATTCCATTGTATATATGTGCCACATCTTCTTTATCCATTCATCTGATGATGGACACTTAGGTTGCTTCCATGTCCTGGCTATTGTAAATAGAGCTGCAATGAACATTGTGGTACATGACTCTTTTTGAATCATGTTTTTCTCAGGGTGTATGCCCAGTAGTGGGATTGCTGTGTCATATGATAGTTTAATTTTTAGTTTTTTAAGAAACCTCCATATTGTTCTCCATAGTGGCTGTATCCATTTACATTCCCACCAACAGTGCAGGAGGGTTCCCTTTTTGCCACACCTTCTCCAGCATTTACTGTTTGTAGATTTTTTAATAATGGCCATTCCGACCAATGTGAGGTGATACCTTATTGTAGTTTTGACTTGCATTTCTCTAATCATTAGTGATGTTGAGCATCTTTCATGTGTTTGTTGGCAATCTGTATATCTTCTTTGAAGAAATATCTGTTTAGATCTTCTGCCCATATTTGGATTGGATTCTTTGTTTTTTTGATAGGGAGGTCCATGGACTGCTTTTATATATATTGGAAATTAATCCTTTGTCAGTTTCTTCATTTGCAAATATTTTCTCCCATTCTGAGGGTTGTCTTTTCGTCTTATGCTGTGCAAAAGCTTTTAAGTTTCATTAGGTCCCATTTGTTTATTTTGGTTTTTATTTCCATTTCTCTACGAGGTAGGTTAAAAAGGATCTTGCTGTAATTTATGTCAACGAGTGTTCTTCCTTGGTTTTCCTCTAAGAGTTTTATAGTGTCTGGCCTTACATTTAGGTCTTTAATCCATTTTGAGTTTATTTTTGTGTATGGTGTCAGGAAGTGTTCTAATTTTATTCTTTTACATGTAGCTGTCCAGTTTTCCCAGCACCACTTATTGAAGGGGCTGTCTTTTCTCCGTCGTATATTCTTGCCTCCTTTATCAAAGATAAGGTGACCATATGTGCGTGGGTTTATCTCTGGGCTTTCTATCCTGTTCCATTGATCTATATTTCTGTTTTTGTGCCAGTACCATACTGTCTTGATTACTGTAGCTTTGTAGTATAGTCTGAAGTCTGGGAGCCTGATTCCTCCAGCTCTGTTTTTCTTTCTCAAGATTGCTTTGGCTATTCAGGGTCTTTTGTGTTTCCCTACAAATTGTGAAATTTTTTGTTCTAGTTCTGTGAAAAATGCCATTGGTAGTTTGATAGGGATTGCATTGAATCTGTAGATTGCTTTGGGTAGCATAGTCATTTTCACAATGTTGGTTCTTCCAAACCAAGAACATGGTATATCTCTCCATCTGTTTCTATCATCTTTAATTTCTTTCATCTGTGTCATAGTTTTCTGCATACATGTCTTTTGTCTCCTTAGGTAGGTTTATTCCTAGGTATTTTATTCTTTTTGTTGCAGTGGTAAATGGGAGTGTTTCCTTAATTTCTCATTTAGGTTTTTCATCATTAGTGTAGAGGAATGCAAGAGATTTCTGTGCATTAATTTTGTATCCTGCTACTTTACCAAATTAGTTGATTAGCTCTAGTAGTTTTCTGGTAGCATCTTTAGGATTCTCTATGCATAGTATCATGTCATGTGTAAACAGTGACAGCTTTAGTTCTTCATTTCTGATTGGGATTCCTTTTATTTCTTTTTCTTCTCTGAGTGCCGTGACTAAAACTTCTAAAACTATGTTGAATAACAGTGGTGAGAGTGGGCATCCTGGTCTTGTTCCTGATCTTAGAGGAAATGGTTTCAGTTTTTCACCATTGAGAATGATGTTGGCTGTGGGTTTGTCATATATGGCCTTTATTGTGTTGAGGTAGGTTCACTCTATGACCATTTTCTTGAGAGTTTTTATCATAAATGGGTGTTGAATTTTGTTGAAAGCTGTTTCTGCATCTATTGAGATGATCATATGGTTTTTGTCTTTCAGTTTGTTAATATGGTGTATCACATTGATTGATTTGCATATACTGAAGAATCCTTGCATTCCTGGGATAAACCCCACTTGATCATGGTGTATGATCCTTTGAATGTGCTGTTTGATTCTGTTTGCTAGTATTTTGTTGAGGATTTTTGCATCTATGTTCATCAGTGATACTGTTCTGTAGTTTTCTTTTTTTGTGACATCTTTGTCTGGTTTTGGTATCAGGGTGATGGTGGCCTCATAGAATGAGTTTGGGAGTGTTCCTCCCTCTGCTATATTTTGGAAGAGTTTGAGAAGGATAGGTGTTAGCTCTTCTCTAAATGTTTCTATTTCTTCCTGCTTCAGTCTTGGAAGGTTGTTCTTTTCTAAGAATTTGTCCATTTCTTCCAGGTTGTCCATTTTATTGGCATATAGTTGCTTGTAGTAATCTCTCATGATCCTTTGTATTTCTGCACTGTCAGTTGTTACCTCTCCTTTTTCATTTCTAATTTTATTGATTTGGGTCTTCTCCTATGTTTCTTGATGAATTCGGCTAATGGTTTATCAATTTTATCTTCTCAAAGAACCAGCTTTTAGTTTTTGATCTTTGGTATTGTTTCCTTTATTTCTTTTTCATTTATTCTGATCTGAAATTTATGATTTCTTTCGTTCTGCTAACTTTGGAGATTTTTTGTTCTTCTTTCTCTAGCTGCTTTAGGTGTAAGGTTGGGATGTTTATTTGAGATTTTTCTTGTTTCTTGAGGTAGGATTCTATTGCTATAAACTTCCCTCTTAGAACTGCTTTTGCTGCTTCTCATAGGTTATGGGTCATCGTGTTTTCATTGTCATTTGTTTCTAAGTATTTTCTGATTTCCTCTTTGATTTTTTTGTAATCTCTTGGTTACTTAGTAGTGTATTGTTTAGCCTCCATGTGATCGTAGTTTTTACAGATTTTTCCTGTAATTGATATCTAGTCTTATATCACTGTGGTCGGAAAAGATATGTGATATGATTTCAGTTTTCTTAAATTTACCAAGGCCTGATTTGTGACCCAAGATATGATCTACCCTGGAGAATGTTCCATGAGCATTTGAGAAGAAAGTATATTCTGTTGTTTTTGGATGGAATGTCCTATAAATATCAATTAAGTCTATCTTGTTCAATGTATCATTTAAAGCTTGTGTTTCCTTATTTATTTTCATTTTGGATGATCTGTCCATTGGTGAAAGTGGGGTGTTAAAGTGCCCTACTAGGATTGTCTTACTGTCAAATTCCCCTTTTATGGTTGTTAGCATTTGCCTTATGTATTGAGGTGCTCCTGTGCTGGCTGCATAAATATTTACAATTGTTATACCTTCTTCTTGGATTGATCCCTTGATCATTATGTAGTGTCCTTCTTTGTCTCTTATAATAGTCTTTGTTTTAAAATCTATTTTGTCTGATATGAGAATTGCTACTCTAGCTTTCTTTTGATTTCCATTTGCATGGAGTATCTTTTTCCATCCCCTCACTTTCAGTGTGGATGTGTTCCTAGGTCTGAAGCAGGTCTCTCTTGTAGACAGCATATATATGGGTCTTGTTTTTGTATCCATTCAGCCAGTCTATGTCTTTTGGTTGGAGCATTTAATCCATTTACATTTAAGGTAATTATCAACATGTATGTTCCTATTACCATTTTCTTAATTGTTTTGGGTTTGTTATTGTAGGTCTTTTCCTTCTCTTGTGGTTCCTGCCTAGAGAAGTTCCTTTAGCATTTGTTGTAAAGCTGGTTTGGTTGTGCTGAATTCTCTTAGCTTTTGCTTGTCTGTAAAGGTTTTAATTTCTCTGTCAAATCTGAATGAGATCCTTGCTGGATAGAGTAATCTTGGTTGTAGGTTTTTCCATTTCAACACTTTAACTATGTCCTGCCACTCCCTTCTGGCTTGCAGAGTTTCTGCTGAAAGATCAGCTGTTAACCTTATGGGGATTCCCTTGTATGTTATTTCTTGTTTTTCCCTTGCTGCTTTTAATTTTCTGTCTTTGTATTTAATTTTTGATAGTTTGATTAATATGTGTCTTGCAGTGTTTCTCCTTGGATTTATCCTGTATGGGACTCTCTGTGTTTCTTGGACTTGATTAACTATTTCCTTTCCCACATTAGGGAAGTTTTCAACTATAATCTCTTCAAATATTATCCCAGTCCCTTTCTTTTTCTCTTCTTCTTCTGGGACCACTATAATTCGAATGTTGTTGCATTTAATATTGTCCCAGACGTCTCTAAGACTGTCCTCAATTGTTTTCATTCTTTTTTCTTTATTCCTCTCTGCAGTAGTTATTTCCACTATTTCATCTTCCAGGTCACTTATCTGCTCTTCTGCCTCAGTTATTCTGCTATTGATCCCTTCTAGAGAATTTTTAATTTCATTTATTGTGCTGTTCATGACTGTTTGCTCTTTAGTTCTCCTAGGTCCTTGTTAAACGTTTCTTGTATTTTCTCCATTCTATTTCCAAGATTTTGGATCACCTTTACCATCATTATTCTGAATTCTTTTTCAGGTAGACTGCCCATTTCCTCTTCATTTGTTAGGTCTGGTGGGTTTTTACCTTGCTGCTTCATCTGCTGTGTGTTTTTCTGTCTTCTCATTTTGCTTATCTTACTGTGTTTGGGGTGTCCTTTTCGCAGGCTGCAGGTTCGTAGTTCCCGTTGTTTTTGGTGTCTGTCCCCAGTGGCTAAAGTTGGTTCAGTTTGTTGTGTAGGCTTCCTGGTGGAGGGGAGTAGTGCCTGTGTTCTGGTGGATGAGGGTGGATCTTGTCTTTCTGGTGGGCAGGTCCACGTGTGGTGGTGTTTTTTGGGGTGTCTGTGACCTTATTATTACTTTAGGCAGCCTCTCTGCTAATGGGTGGGGTTGTGTTCCTGTCTTTCTAGTTGTTTGGCATAGGATGTCCAGCAGTGTAGTTTGCTGGTCATTGAATGGAGCTGGGTCTTGGTGTTGAGATGGAGATCTCTGGGAGATTTCTGCCGTTTGATATTACTCAGACCTGGGAGGTCTCTGGTGGACCAATGTCCTGAACTTGGCTCTCCCACCTCAGAGGCACAGCCCTGACGCCTGGCTGGAGCACCAAGAGCCTGTCATCCATACAGCCCAGAATAAAAGGGAGAGGAAAAGGAAAGAAAGAAAGAAAAAGATAAAATAAAATAAACAAAAAAAGGTTATTAAAATAAAAAACAAAAAATAATTATTAAAAAGATTTTTTTAAGTAATTTAAAAAGAAAGAAAGAAAGAAGAGAAAAACCAAACCAAAAAACAAATTCACCAACTGTAACAAGCACTGAAAACTCTCCTAAAACAAACAAACAAACAAACAAATGGACAGACAGAACCCTAGGACAAATGGTAAAACAAAGTTATACAGACAAAATCAGGCACAGAAGCATATGCATACACACTCACAAAAAGAGAAAAAGGGAAAAAAATATATATATATCGTTGCTCCCAAAGTCCACCTCCTCAATTTGGGATGATTCATTGTCTCTTCAGGTATTCCACAGATGCAGGTACATCAAGTTGATTGTGGAGATTTAATCCGCTGCTCCTGAGGCTGCTGGGAGAGATTTCCCTTTCTCTTCTTTGTTCGCACAGCTCCCAGGGTTCAGCTTTGGATTTGGCCCCGCCTCTGTGTGTAGGTCACCTGAGGCCGCCTGCTCTTTGCTCAGACAGGACGGGGTTAAAGGAGCAGCTGATTGGGGGCTCTGGCTCACTCAGGCCAGGGAGAGGGAGGGGTACGGATGCAGGGCAAGCCTGAGGCTACAGAGGCCAGCATGGTGTTGCACCAGCCTGAGGCACACCGTGTGTTCTCCCAGGGAAGTTGTCCCTGGATCACAGGACCCTGGTAGTGGAGGGCTGCACAGGCTCCCAGGAGGGTGTGGATAGTGACGTGTGCTTTCACACAGGATTCTTGGTGGCTGTAGAAGCAGCAGTAGCATTTCATCCCCATCTCTGTGGTCCGAGCTGATAGCCGCTGCTCGCGCCCATCTCTGAAGCTTGTTTAGGCGGTGCTCTGAATTCCCTCTTCTTGAGCACCCCAAAACAATGGTCTCTTGCCTTTTAGGCATGTCCAGACTTTTTCCCGGACTCCCTTCCAGCTAGCTGTGGCGCACTAGCCCCTTAAGGCTGTGTTCACGCTGCCAAACCCAGTCCTCTTGCTGGGATCTGACCTCCGAAGCCCGAGCCTCAGCTGCCAGCCCCCGCCCACCCCAGCGGGCGAGCAGACAAGCCTCTCGGGCTGATGAGTGCTACTCGGCACTGATCCTCTGTGCAGGAATCTCTCCGCTTTGCCCTCTGCACCCCTGTTCCTGTGCTCTCCTCCATGGCTCTGAAGCTTCCTCCCCCCTGCCACCCCCAATTCCACCAGTGAAGGGACTTCCTAGCGTGTGGAAAGTTTTCCTCCTTCACAGCTCCCTCCCAGGCGTGCAGGTCCCGTCCCTACTCTTTTGTCTCTGTTTTTTCTTTTTTCTTTTGCCCTACCCAGGTATGTGGGGAGTTTCTTGCCTTTTGGGAAGTCAGGTCTTCTGCCAGCGTTCAGTAGGTGTTCTGTAGGAGCTGTTCCACATGTAGATGTATTTGTGATGTATTTGTGGGGAGGAAGCTGATCTCCACATCTTACTCCTCTGCCATGTTGAAGGTCCCCCCGAGCATCTAATTTAAATTGGTATACTCCTGACTCATAACTTTGTATTGTATTATGATATTTTATTTTATTCACATAGCCTATCATTAGCTGAGATTATTTTGATATATAGCTTTTGTTCGTTTACTGTGTCTGCTCTTTCTGTCCTCTTCTCTGCCATCTTCCCTCCAGCAAGAACTTTGCCTGGCACATAGTAGGCACTTATTATATATTTAATGAGGAGATCAGTCTTACCTGATTAACCTGATATGCTATGACAATAATTTCAGCTCTCAATCAGTCCAGAAGTAGGCAAGAGGAAATACTACTTTAAACTTAATTCCTTACAACAAAGACAAAAACTGATTGAGCCAATGAGAGTAATAACAACTTTGGAGAATGTGAACAATGTTCTTGGAATTAATAATAAAGCTGTGGAAAGGAATGCTGGGAGACAGCCAGACATCTACCCAGGACTTCAGGAAAGCACCTCTCAAAAAGTTTAAGACAAATTAGGTATGACCACATGGACAAAGATTCTAAAAGGGAAGATTGATTCAAAGAGATGGAAGAATAACAATGACACTCTGATAATACAGTCTTTGATTATATTTTTACAAACAAAAAATGGAGCCTTAGGTACTGTCCAGGATGAGATCATATTTTAATAAGACATGTACAAAAGACAGAATAAACAGTGTATAACTAAAAACAAAAGTACCATAAACCCATTAAAACTGTCAGTCAAAGTCCAAAATTGGCTGTGGAGTACAAAAAATAGAATATAGAGTTTAAATGACTTTTTAAAAATTACGATTTGCTCTTCCCAAATTGAGAAGAACATGAAGAGTCAAATTCATTTGGGTGAGACAGAGCGATGTTAGTAAAAAACTAACCTCTTAATGTTTGCTTCCAACTTTTATATCAAGAGAAATTTCTTTCAAGCTGAAAAAAGAAGAAACATGAAGAAGAAAAATGAGCTACAAGATAGACTAAGGAAAATACATTAATGGGGCGATCTATGTAGCTCAGAGTGTTAAAACAGCTTGCAGTCATACAAGCTTTAAGGAATCATGTTGACTAGTACAGAGGGGAAAAAGCCTCATCCTAAAGCTCACAAAGGGTAAAATAAATTTTTGAAACTACATACCTACTAATTTGCATCCTTCATGGTAAAATTCTAAATCATGTTATTGAGGTTGTAAGGGAGTGTATCTTAAAGTATTTTCCAGGAATACGGCAGGATGTTAAAAACAACCAACAAAAACAACCACTACCAACCAGGTTTCTACACACAAATAAGCTTGGGAAATGTTGGGTTAATTGAAGTTAAACAGGACTTCTCATTACTGCACTTTACAACATGCAATATGCACTGTGACTTCCCAAGAAAAAGCATATAGTATGTGGTGTTTCTCAAACTTATCTGATCATGGAAATTTTTTCCTTTTTATCTTGTAGCATCTCATAGAACTAGAATCTTGTTGAATATAATTTGGGAAACAGTGTTCTGGTGGCATGCTGCAGGGTTTTATACTTAGGTCCCTTGTGTTCAATCAACACTTTTCCTAATACTTTAAATGAAGACAAGAGGGCCTGCTTATAGCATCTGCAGCCAACACATAGCTGGGAGAGACAGTTAATATGATGCGTGACTGAATCAAGTTTTAAAAATATTATGACAGGTTGAATTATTGGGCTCCAAGATCATCTCACAGGATAAGAGACACCTGGCCTAACAGCAATTTCTGTGAACAAAATCTAGAGGGTTTACTTGACTATAAACTCAGTATGAGCCAACAGTGTGTTGCCCCTGCGAGCAAAAACAACGTAGTGAAACTGTTACACTGGGATGTTTTCACAGATGACAAAGCACTTGGCAGGGGCATTCCTAATTTCATTGTCTTCAGTACCGGTCGTACAACATTTGGAAGTGGAGTTAGGGATTGGAATATGCTCAGTTTGAGGACCACAAGAAAGGAAAGATGTCTGGATGCGTGTTACAATAGCAACACCAAACTGGTAATGTTTGGTCTAGATAAACGAATACTTGCATTAGACTCCATATAAGGAAAGACTTTCTGATCTCATTTCAAGGAGAAACAAACTAAAATTCTGACTTACAGATGGTGAACTCCTTATTCCTGGATATCTTCAAGTCAGGCTGATGATTGTCTTTCCAGGATGTTGAAGGTGGAATTCTTACACTGACTTCCACTTTCTGAGTCTAAATAGTTTCTAGAAGTCTATGATACTATGTATTTAAATATTATTTTTCTGGTCACTAGACTCTTATAAGGTTTTCATATACAGAACTGAAAATGCTAGACCTGGAAATAACCTTAGAAATAATCTATGTAAGACTCTGCTTTTTAGAGGTGAGAAATTAAGGCTCAGAAAATTTCCATTCTTTAATTTGCCAGATGTTTCCTGGATGCAAAGCCCTGAAATATGTAACTGTAGAGAACACCAACATGAACAAGGAAAACTTGCTTGCCATAAGCTTATAATCTAAGTAGCCAAAACACAACACAGACATACAAAACATGTGTAGTTGAGGAATAAGCAACTCATTCTGATTGGCAGATCAGGAAATGTGAAAGTTGGGAGTGTTCTAGCAGAGAAAACATTAGCAAGCTCTGAGGGAGAAAAGTGTTTGGGAAGTGGTTTCCATGGAGTTGGAAGCCATCTCATGTAGGACCAACCCCGGGTAAAGGGCCATGTAGGCCTTGGAAGTGGACTCAGGCCCATTTGGACCAGAAATACTGAGACCTGGATTCCAGCTACCTTGAATGTGATCTCAAAGGTAGACAGATGCAGGTTCCGGGTAGGCCCATCCCTTAAAGCCCACAAACTCTTTGCCTCATGGGGAGAGGCATAGATAAGTTAGGGTTAGAGTGAGGTCTTCTAAACCTCAGGGCCAAAGGCAGAAACCCCTTTTGTCATAGGGTAGGAATTTTGATTTTATTTTGGAGCCATTCAAGTTTTCTGCAGAGGGAAGTGGTATCATTTGCTAAGGTCATGCTGATGAGCCTGGAATCCACATTTCCACATCCCTAGTCCAATATATCCCCCATTACTCCACACCGCACCTATTACCTATTAAGGTCTGTGTTCCACATTGATTGAACTCTAACTTAACCTTTATGGGCACCTATTATAAAGAAAACCTTTTAGGTATGGATCTAAAACAACACATATAAACATTTCCAAAAGGAATCAACCAATGCCTATTCACATTAAAAACTTATTTCATTTAAGGGGATAAGAAAATATGAAGAATAAAGCACAGGAATTCATTAAATCAGACCAAAAGTAACATTACTATTTATTGAACACCACACGTGTGTGTGTGTGTATTGCTTCTAAACCTTGCAACAAACCTACAAGGTAAGTATTATTAATCCCCATCAACAGATGAGGAACTGGGGTTGTCTATGTAAGGCCAGCCAGTAAGTCACTGAACCTGGGTACAAACTCAAGTTTGTCTGACAATAATGTTCATGATATTCCCTCTATAGCACTCAATAGTCTACTGGGGGAAGGACGGCAGTGTTGTTCAGGTTGTCCTTTTCTATGTGTTAATCTCTATTTTATAAGAAAAATAACAGAATGTAAATTCCTCAAGGAAAATGATTCTACTTTACACTTTCCCTACTCCTTACAACTGCAATCGGTATAGCAATAGCATATAACAAGCAATTTAATCCAGTTGAAAAACTATTGATTCATTCAGCAAGTATTTATGAAAAGTCTACTATGTGCCAGGCACTGTTCTTGGCTCTGAGGATACATCAGTGAACAAAACATGCAAATTCCCAGCCCTCATACAGAATTCAGTTTCTTGCTACTGTAAGACTAAGGTCCTTGTGTTCTTGATTGATGTCAAGGAAGGCTGATCTCAGCTTCTGGAAGATGTTCACCATGCCTGATACATGGCCCTCTCTATGACAGGGCAGTTGCTCATTCAAGCCCAGCAAAAGAAGATCTCTGCTGCTTCCAGTTTCTGACTTCTGTCTCTGACCTCTAAATTAAAATTCATAGGGCTCATACGATTACCTGAGTGGGCTCAGGCCCACTCAGATCATCTCTATTTTGATTAACTCAGTCAACTGCTCAGTAACATAAGTACATCTGTAAAATGTTCAGTAATTAAAATAAAAATCTGCAGTAGTTAAATCTGTAATGAAAATTACTCATCTTAATTACATCTTCAGTCATCTCTTTTGCTATATAATATAACATAATCACAAGAGTGATATCTCATCCTATACATAAGTCCCATCCACACTCAAGGGAAAGAGATTAAATAAGGGTGACACATTGGGTTCATCTTAGAATTCTGTCTACCACAGGCAGTAAAGGAGCTTGAGGATTAATTTCAATCTTTTGCTTTATATTTTTCATTTATTAATTCACTCATCATTAATATATGCTTACTGAACATTTATTATATGTATACTATGCTATGGGCTACAGCTAAGTAAATGAATAAGACAGAAGTCACAGCCTTCAAGGGTCTAAAAATCCAAGAAAAAGACATTTCAATAAATGATAGCAATAATAAAATGGTATGATAACTGCAGTAAAAGAATGTGCAGATTTGGCACAGAAGAACTTCATCTAGAAAGGCCAGATAGTGTTGTGAAAATGATACAATACCTATTACGTTAATTGGTGGACTCAAACACTTCTGAATAAATAGTCTTTATTTTGAGACTTATGGAAGGAGTTACAATGGAGACATATTCTCCCTTACTGATATTAGCTTTTTTCTATTTAACAACTATGAATGCTGAGTTTTCCCATCTACTAAGATGTACTTTACAAAGTATGACTACTCACTCTGTGGGCTAATCAATTTTTCAGTTAAGTCTGTAAAGTGAAATTGATGAGTCTATGGAGAGGTCTTTCTACATTCATGAATGGGGTCAGAAAAGCCCCAGTTTCTATTAACAATAACAGGAACTACTGGTTTTAAACTTTCTTCCATCTGCAGGTTGGAAATATAGGTTAAGTCATACCACTAGTAAATCTGTAACAGGATCCCACAGGGCAATAAAAAACAGTGAACACATTCATTTCTTGGCTTATAGACAGGGGAAGTACATGAATGCCTAGTCTCCAAAGGAATGACTGTACAGTTCTGTTTGTAGTTACACATGGTCTGTATAAACAGATGAAGGGTCCTTGGTTTCTTTTTGAATCAGGAAGGGTAGTGAGATCCTAGCAGTCAAAAGCAAAACACTGATTGTTGGCTACAAACAAATTTGATCAATGGTCTGGGAGCTTCAACTTGCCATTCTATTTCCTTAGCAAGCACTTTATCTTGTGCCAGCCACTGCTGTGCACCGTGTTAGGTTTTGGGTACTGGCTATTCATCATCCTTTTGTTTTCTCACCAAGCACAAGGGTGCCAGCAAGGCTGCTTATTGCCTCACGATAGCAGGTGGCAATGTTGGCAGTTAAACAGTCAGCAAGACGTTAATCTTACTCTTATTGCTCTGTTCCAGAAAAACATAAAACTGAATGGAATCCCATTTCCCCACGTCCCAAGTTTTTTCAACTATCAGATTGTTTGAAAAAAACAAAACAAAGCAAAAGCCAAAAAACTTAGCAACACAGAAGTTCCTTATAGCTCAGGGATGCTAATTGATATATATTTCTAGAATAAACAAGTGAAATCTTCACATAAAGAACCAGTCTAATATTATATATCATGGAAGAATTTTTTCCTGTAAAATGAAATATGGGAATTGCCCTTAATAGTAAGATTTTGAGGGCTTCCCTGGTGGCGCAGTGGTTGAGAATCTGCCTGCCAATGCAGGGGACACGGGTTCGAGCCCTGGTCTGGGAAGATCCTACATGCCGTGGAAAGACTAGGCCCGTGAGCCACAGTTGCTGAGCCTGCGCGTCTGGAGCCTGTGCTCCGCAACAAGAGAGGCCGCGATAGTGAGAGGCCCGCGCACCGCGATGAAGAGTGGCCCCCGCTTGCCGCAACTAGAGAAAGCCCTTGCACAGAAACGAAGACCCAACACAGCCATAAATAAATTAATTAATTTTAAAAAATATAGTAAGATTTTGAGCGGTTGATTGTTTCATTGATTGATCCATTCACGTGATCTGCAGGGTTTCTCAACCTCAGCACAATTGACATTTGAGGCCATAGACCATTCCAGAGTAAAATGTAATATGATGAGAACACTGTTGATTATCTATCTAGATCCCTTCAGAGTCCTTTTATGTTTTCTTTTTGTGCATCCATTCCCCAGCTCCTCTGTATTGTGCTCCCAAATGCTTACTCCTGCACCTTGCTTTAGGGGACTGTTCTTGGGTGACTTGAGCTGCTCTGCCTACAAGTTCAGAGAGCTGGGGATGCCTAGGAGGTATTGGGTTTCAGCGTATCTCACAGCTTATGGGATCAGCTCAGGGATGTAATTTCTGTTTTAGCCCACCCTGGAGACAGGTTGAGGTTGCACTGACTTCTCTCCTTGCGATTCCCTTGTCAACTTCTCCTGGAAGAACTTCCTTAACAAATCACCTACACAATCAGATAAGCATTTAAAACAGATTCCTCTGGCTGTGATATGGAGAAAAGAGGGTTGGCTGAGATCAAATAAAAATAAGACTGGCCTCCTAAATATTGAGCGTATCATAGCTCTCTGGATCTCAGGTGGGTATGCAGTCCAAACTTCACTCAAAGGAGGAACCCCTTCTAAGCATTCATTACAGATCAGCTTTAGCTTGAAGATCTAGAAGGTTATTCTCTTACAAAACAGTCTTTTTCATAGGGTTGCAGCAGTTATAAATTCTTCCTATAATGAGTCCAAATGGGCCTCCCATGAAATTTGTCCATTATTCCCTGTTCTGCTCTCTAGAATCTCACAGATTAAAACTAATCCTTTGAGAAAAAAAATTGTAACTATGTGATGTGATGGATATTAATTAACCTTGTTGTAGCAATAATTTTGTTATATATATATATATATATATATATATATATCAGATCATCATATTATATACCTTAAACTAATAGTATTATATGTCAATTATATCTTAATAAAAGTGGGGGGAAAAACAAACCAACAAACAGACAAACAAAAAAACTAATCCTTTGAACACATGTGGTTAATTTTATGTATCAACTTGACTGGGCCCACAGGGTGCCCAGACATTTTGATCAAACACTATTCCAGGTGTGTCTGTGAGGCTGTTTCTACAAGAGATTAATATTTGACTCAGTAGACTGAGTAAAGCAGATTATCCTCCCTAATGTGGGTAGGCCTAATCCAATCAACTGAAGATGGGAATTGAACAAAAAGGCCAAGTAAGAGGGAATTCCTCCTGTCTGACTACTTGAGCTAGGACATTGGTCTTTTTCTGCCTTCAGACATAAAATGAAAAACCAGCTCTTCTTGGGTCATGAGCCTGCAGGCTTTCAGACTGGAACTATACCATCAACTCTCCAAGGTCTCCAGCTTGCTATCTGCAGATCTGGGGACTTCTCAGCCTCCATAATCACATGAGTCAATTCCTTATAATAAATCTTTTTATAAATATTTATTCCATTGGTCCTGTTTCTCCGGAGAACCCTGACTAGTACAAGGCAACATCCCTCAGGTAGGGATTTCCCTATGTAGTCTGATATAAGAGCAACTGATATCCCGTATATACCTTATCCCCTCTGGCCTGCCAGAAATCACTGGTATTGACTATACCACTTTGGCAAAAGGGATCGTACCCACATAAAACTTTGGTTAAATGTAAACTTACGTGAGAAATACATGAGAAAATAATACATGAATTCAAGAACAATTTTTATTGTACCACCAGAACTTTGAGTAGGTGAGATGCAAGGAAGTATGTTTTGATGTGGGATGTAGAAATTCTGATAAAAGGATCAAGGCAGGAAATTAGGCTCTGGTAAGTCTCCATAATTCAGGCTTTTAGAAATTCTGGGGTGGCATGAGATGTTTGAGATGTGGAAGGGTACAAGAAGGCAGACAAAAGACTGCTGGTCATCAATTTTTCCTTAGACTGGCCCAGCATAAAAAGAAATTTCCACTGATGATTTTAACTGATGTCTAGTTTATACATACTTCTAAAAGAAATTAATAAATGTAATATTTTTGTATACATTTTTTAGGCATGAACTATTTCCTTTGGTCACTTTTCATGTGGTAATATTTTTGTATACATTTTTTAGACATGAACTATTTCCTTTGGTCACTTTTCATGTGGTGAATCCAGCTGTTAGGAACAGAATCAGCAGAGTACTTCTTGGCTGTAAGACAATTGCTAAGACAATATATTAATATCTGACTTGGTTGGCAACTTTAGGACAAAATTCTCTAAGTGTGTAAGGCAAGTGTAAGCAACTAAAACCTCATGGCCCTAAATTACAATCATCTATGTAGTAGTCTAGGATTTTAAGGCCCTAGGGTAGAGAGATTCCACATAACTTAAACATGCAAAGAATTTTTGTGTGTTAGCAAGAACAGTTATTACCTGGGAAAAAATTACTATCTTCGTGAGAATATTACTTTTACCTATTTTTAATCTTGGCCATTTCTCTTTATGTGTTACTCAACAATTAATGAGTCAATAAAAAGGATTTTCAAAATGATAGCTGGCACTGAGCCACTTGAGGATCTAGACATCTTAACAGGATTTATTTATTTAACTTACACTGCTCTACACTTGATAGTTATTTTCCTTTGGCTACACACCAATAGCATTTCTAACTTCAATCTACTTTATTTATACACATACTCTCTGATAAGAATGTGTATCATTTCTAATTTATGGCCCAAAATTATTTTTAATACTCTTCTATTGTACCAAATTATTGGTGTTTATTTCAATCCCACCCTAAATTTCATCACATTTTAAAACAGAGAGCACTAGTCTGAAGCGCAAAAGAACTGGTTGAATTCCAGTAATTAAAATATGGCTGGGTGATCTTAAGCAAAGTCATAACATCTCTTTAGGCCTGTTCCTTTTTCTTAGATGCCAATAGAGGCTTTAAAGAACATTATTTCTGAAACGACCATCAATTAGGATATTCTACAATTAGAATGGGTTACTTTAATACTAGTTATGTGTATGCTCTTGTTTTAGCAATATTTATTTTTTTAAATTCAAGTGAATAAAAAAGTACATTGAATTTCAAATACTTATAGGAATGGCTAGGAAGAAATTAAGCCACCTCTAGCATTATCACTTTACAATCCTAGCTTATAAAGTGATGGGAAATGTCAGAAGATGTAAGGTAGGGAAGACATCTTCCCTTCATCATGCAATGTTTTATCTTTAAAATCCAGTAAGCTCATTGAGTCTACTTCACCTTCCTGAGATCTTAAGAGGGAGCAGAGCTTCCCTCCCTACTCCAGATTCCCTACTGGTACTGGGCTTACATACCAGTATGAGTGGGAAATTAGCTTTTTATTGAATTTTGAGTTAAACTGTGCAGTTTTAACTGATAGCGAAGATGACTGCCAGTCACTGGCACATAACAGTGTGGAGGATTTGCAGCAAAAGTTCCTAAGAACTCTCCAGGGAATGCTCTTGGAAAACACATGGTAGTTTATCTTCTTTTATAGATATGAACTCCTATGGGGATTCTATAGCCAGGCTTCATCTGAGGTGTGAACATGTAAAAGCATGGAGAGAGTCAATATAAACTGAGAGAAAAAGGTAATTGAGCTTGGATTACCCATACTGAATCAGCCTCCATCATTTTTTTGGCTCCTCATATCCTGAGAATAAATATCTATGAATTATTTATTCATTGAATAACCATATTTTGGAGTGGATACTGAGTCCATGTTAATGCAGAGGATACAAAATGGATATTTCAAACATTGCCCTTAAAGAGATGATCTAATTGAAGAGATAGACATAAAAGTAAATACAGCACAACAAATGCCCCACTGAAAATATTGAGTGCAATGATAATACAGAATCAAGGAAGATTTCACTGAGGCAGCAAGGCTTGATCTGGTTCTGAAAGAATGAGTAGTATTTCTCCAGGTGGGCTTGGGTTGAGGAAATAAGAAAGAATCAGGACTCTGAGAAGTGGAAACAGCACATACAAAGGCACGTAGGACTAGAAAGCCACGGTCTTTTAGGCAACTGCAGAAAGTAGTTTGGTATCTTTGGAGCTTATGGTATGAGAGGAAGTTGTCAGGGTAAGCTGGAGAGGTAGGCTATAGGTAAGATATTTCAAGCCAATTTATGAGAGAGACATATAATTCAGTTGTTGGATGTCAACAGCAGATACTGAATATCAAATAAAGACATTTTTAGTCTCCTAAATTTTTGGTGACAATTTTATCACTCTTATGAAGTTACAAATTTTAGTATTTAACTTATACAAATTTACTATACAGGTACTATTATACAGACTCTACAAGAAGCCAAAACAAAACAAATACAACAAAACCCAAACTCATCAAGTCCATCTATTCTTCCACTCAGTAATAACATGTTACATAGCATGAGCATGATATGAGAGTCTGAACTCTGCCATTTCCTCTGCTGGTTTCAGTTCCAGACACTCACAGTGTATCTCTGTTTACTAGGTTAAGATTGTGGGAAAAAAATGCAATCCTTACTAGATTTAGCATATATCCTTAGTAGATTTAGATTGTGTAATAAACACATAGTTTTAAAACACAATTTTTTACACAACCTAAATACAAGCTAACTGCCTTACCTGGTGCTTGACCGGCATATAAATGACCTGTTCCAATGCTGGAGGAAAAATAAACTGCATTGGACTACTCAAGAGATGCTATATTGATCCTCAATGTGCACCTTCCTAAGAGACTTAGGATAATTTTGACTTCATAAAAATTTCATCCTCTACATTCTCCACTTTGGATCCTAACTCAGGTGAAAGATGTAACTCCATGATATTCTGTTTATGTGGGTTTTTAAAAATTTTAATAACTAAAATTAAAACTGTGAGAAAATAAGCAAAAGAGCCAATGATGCAGTAATTCTATCAATATAAAGCATTATTTAATATTAATAAATACTTATCCTTGTGATCTCCCTCTCTAAAAAGCATCATCATCATCATCATCATCATCATCATCAGGCATGCATTTTTCAAGAGGAAAACAATAGAATAATAGCAAAACTTGGAGAAGGTAGAGAGTCTGCTCTGTGATATTTCAAGTTCTTTGACCTTGGTGAATGATGTCATTCATGTCATCCTGACTGTGTCCTACTCTATGCTTTCATCAAAATTTTTTATTATCTCAGAAAATGTGTCCAATCTTTTAAGGGACATGATCTTTTAAACTACATAGTTTACCCAGGGCCATGACATTCTGTTGGTGGAGGGAGGTAGGTGGGGGTAGATCACTATCCTTTTTGTTTCAGAGATAGCAGAATGGTTTTGATAAATATTTGTAAAAATTTTACAATGATACATTCCTTTAGAAATGCCTATCATAGCTGGAAAAATCAGTTGAATATCAAGCATACTGATATTACTGAATCATTTTTTTCTCCACCCAAATATACACTTAATGGATAGCATGGCTCTACATCTCTTCAATCTTTCTGGTAGAAGGCAGAGTCTGGGTGTGGGGAGATTGTGGTGGGAACAGTCTGAAGACTGGAACTTCATTAGGAAATTTGTTGGGATATGTGAACAGATCAGATCTAAACTGAAAGTAATATATCACACCCAGGCCAAGAATACAAGCTTCTCTAGAATAGGAATGCTGGATATTTCTCTATTGTGGCTCACCTGGCTGTAGCTTCTCAAAGTATGTGTGAAACATCACTGATGTGGGAAAGAATAAAGAAATACACACACACACACACACAAAATATATATATTGGGTTGGCAAAAAATTTCATTCGGGTTTTTCCATAACATCTTACAAAAACCCAAATGAACTCTCTGGCCAAACCTATATATATAGATTGATAGAGAAAGAGAGAGAGAATCTCCTATCCACTGAGCACTGTGTGGTGATAGATAGCAGATGGAAGATGTTTTGCAACCACAAAGCATTATTATTTCATTATGAGTGTCTGAACCAAGCATAATTTTTAATAAGAAATAAAATATGGACTTCGCTTTTCCAAGATAGATAGAACACCACAGGATTTATAATGGAGGAATAAATTAGGGTAAGTATCAGAAGTCAAGAGTTCCTACAATATATAAATAGATAAAATACATCTAGAAAATCCCTAGGATGCTGTATTTTCCTCCACGACTGGTCATTTCTGATATTTAGACTAGTAAATAAAATACTTACAAATTATTTGCCAAAATGTGAATATCATATCTTGGATCTGAAAAATATGAATAGCGTCTTAAGAGCAAATGAAGGGAAGTCAAAAGAGGCCAAAATGGGAAGTTGAACTTCAGGTTTGAAGGAGGAAAAGAACTTGAACTTAAACTTAGATACAGAGAAAGATGAGTTCTTCAGGCAGAAGAACCAGCATTATCAAAAGACTATAGGTGGGGCTGCTCATGACTCATTTTGGAGTCAATAGGCAGACCTGTTTGGCCTGAGTAGGTGGGTTATTTTGAAGATAAGAGCAAATATTAGATTGGGGACAGAATGTAGAAGGCTGAGAATGCCAGGCTCAAGAAATTAATATAAAAATAAAAATTAACATCATTAGCCACAGAGATTTCATAGAATATTTTGATGATTATATAGTAGGATTTTTTTTAAAAAAGCAAAAATTATAAACCATAAAAATGTTACATTTGACTAAATCAAAATTTAAAACTTCTACATGATAAAAACTGAAAGATAAGGAATAATACAGCAATTTCAGAAGACAGTTGCAGCTTCTTACAAAACTAAACACATTCTTACCTAATGATCCAGTAATTGTGCTCCTTGGTATTTACCCAAATGAAATGAAAAATTATGTTCACAAAAACTTGCACACATATGTTTTACTCACAATTGCCAAATTAATGCTTTATTCATAATTGCCAAACTTTGAAAGCAACCAAGATGTCCTTCAATAAATGAATGTATAAATAAACTGTAATATATGTATATAATGGAATATTATTCATTAATAAAAGAAATGAGCTATCAAACCACAAAAAGACATGCAGGAAACTTAAATGTATATTGCTAAGTGAAAGAAGCCAATTTGAAAAGGCTACATACTGTTTGATTCCAACTATGTGACATCCTGGAAAAAGCAAAACTATGAAGAGAGCAAAGAGATTAGTGGTTGCCAGGAGTTTGGGAGGAGGTAGGGAGGGATGAATCAGTGGAGCACACAGATTGTTAGGGTAGTGAAACTATTGTGTATTATACTGTAATGGTGAATTCATATCATTATACGTTTGTCAAAACCCATAGAATGTACAACACAAAGAGTGAACTCTAATGTAACTATGGACTTCAGTTAATAAGAATGTATTTATATTGGCTCATCAAATATAATAAATGTACCACATTAATGCAAGATGTCAACAATAAGGGCAACTGTTGGGGGGATTAAGAGGGTATATGAAAACTCTCTACTTTCCATTTATTTTTCCTTAAACTTAAAATTGTTCTAAAAATAAAATCTGTTAAATTAAAAAAAAAAACCACATAAGGGTCAAAAGGATAAAGATGTTTACAAGATATAAAGCTAGAAATTAGTAGCTGGAATATATGAAGAGTCTCCACAACTCAATAATAAAAAGACACAGAATTCAATACAAAAACGGGCAAAGGAAATAAACCAGGCAATATACAAAAAAGAAATTTGAATGGCAAATAATTATGAGGAGATGCTCAAGCTCATTAGTAAATATATTCAACAAAATATTTACTGAGCCTCTACTGAGCTCAGGTACTGTTTTAGGTACTTGGGATACATGAGTTTACTAAATATGGAAGTCTGCACATGTGGAGGTAAAATTATTGCAAGTAAGGCTTTTTTTTTGCACCCATCATATTGACAAAAATTAAATGTCTGATCCTATCAACTCTTGGCAAAGATTTAGAAAAACAGAAAATTTCATGCCTTAATGATAGGTGTAAAAAGTGGTTCAAAAAGTGTGAAAGAAAAAAAACCTGATAATATCTTGCAGTATTAAATGTGCATACCCTATTACCCCCAAAATTCCACTTCTAAGATTATAGCCTAAAAATATTCTTGCACAGCACACAAGGAAACATAAACAATAATGTTTATTATAGCATTGTTGTAATATCTTATGTATTGGAAGCAATCAGGGAGTTGATAAATATGAGTATATACAAAGAAAGGAATATTATGAAGTAAAAGAAATTAAACAGATATTAATATATCAAAATGGCTAGATCTCAACCATAGATTGAGGGGAAGAAATGCAACTGGTAGAATATAGAGCATGTAATAAATCATGTTAATAAAAATTTACATAAAATAATATTATATATTGTTCTTGTATATAAATGTGTGTATATACATATATGTGTTTATGGATGTATAAAATATTTTTTAAATAAATAGATTACGACAATCTTCATTTAAAGTATAACACTGGCTGTATATGGTGAGATTGGAAGGGGTATGGGGAGCAAAAGTAACTTCATCTTCATCTTTGTTTTATTTACTTTGTAAAAATTGATTAAATAAATACGGCAGAATGTTAATAAGTGTCAGTTTCAATTAATAGGTATAACTTTGTTATATTATTTTTAATATTTTCTGTATTTTTAAGAAGACTTTTGAATATAAGCAAAATTGTAAGAAATATTGGTGAATTTGTTACAACTCTACTCCATGATAAGCAAATGTTTTTATATATCTACCAGAATTTCTGATTTAAAATGGCATCTAGCCAATAAGCTCTAACATAGCCACTTCTAACCCCCTATGAAAATTGAGAATGCAGACAACAAAAAAGGGAAAAATCTCCCAGCAACACAGTCACAACCTGGGCAGAAGCTCCTCTAATTTTCAGACCAAAGGAATTGAAGAGAAAATTACAATCTGTGGACTGTTTATGTAGTGGAACTGAAATAAAGCAAATCTATTCACCAAAAAAGTAATTAAATAATTTCTTTAGTCCTCCCTGTTGTCTGTTCATTGATGTAGGGAGGGCACAAAAACCTTACAAGTACTTGGCAGACTCTTCTCCTCTGTGATATTGTTTTTTGGGGAGATGGCCAAAAACAGGCCCTTTTTATAGCTGCAGCCGTAAGTATCTCTTGGTCTACACCTCACCTATCGAGAGGCCACACTGAGTTGAGAAGCAGGGATGGACAAGCAGTACTGAGTTACATTCTGAGTAGTGGAGTCCCTACAAGTAAAGCTTCATGGAAGATGTTCTTAGTGTATGCAGGACTTACCTGGAGAACTTGTTCAAAATGTAGGTTTGCAGGCCTTCCTCCTCCCCACACTAAAGACTATGATGCAGGTGGCCTGGGATTAGGCCTAAGGCTCTGCATTCTGATGTTGACTAGTTCATGACTACCGTTTGAAAACCACATTTGTCATCTAAGCCCCATTGTAACGATGCAAACATGGAGTTGTATTTTTTTCTCTTTATATACTCTATCCACTTAGCCATATATCACACATTGAAAAAATGGTCCCAAATCAGTTCAGCAAAACTGAAAGACAGTGGAAATTGGACTGATTCATACTCATCAACTGCCTTTGGCTGTATATCTGAGAAGAGGGTAACATCTAAGTAGAGAAAATGTAGAGACAAAGGCAATTCAATTACCTGTTGGTCTGTTCACAAACACTAGATCTTGATACAGTTTTCCTTGTTTAAGGAGAGGTAGGTAAACAGAAAGATAATAACATGTGATTTGTGGGAAAATAACACAAGTGAAAGGATAAATTTCCTAAGATTCTGAAGAGAAGAATAAACCTCTGAAAACAACATACTACAGAAACAGAACAAAACTTTTATTACATTTCTTGATCTCCTCTTTAAAATTTAAGATGACGTTTTCCTTTAAGTAGATTCAGAAAGGCATAAGAGAAAAAATCTGCAATGCCTTGGCTAAACAAGATGAGATGAAAAAGACAGAAGAAAGAGAAGGAGAAAAAGAAAATAAAAGGACAGGAGAAAGAAAATTAAAACACATTATCAAAAGTAGTAAGGAATGAAATTCAAAAAGGCAGAAGATAAATCAGCAATTGAAGGACAAACATAACAAGCTCTCCTGCAATATATTTTGAACTCCAGTCTGCTTTAGTTGGCCTGTGTGTTGCTGGCTAAATTCTGCAGCCCTGGAGGGAAGTTCACCCTGAAGTGCTCTCTCCTAACTTTCCCTTTGGATTCCACTCCTTTGTCAAGTCCAGGTCCTGTGTCTACTACCAAATAGTTTATCCCAGAGTTGGGCTGGAATCTCCTGTTACTTTTTATAATAATAAAATACAATATTTCTGCTATTTTTATTTAGCACTTACAAAAAGTATCTAAACTATTTGCACAAGACATTTTGCCAAGAGAAACTTTCCTCAACTATCTCCATAAAACAGAGCTACACAGAGCAAAACCTTGTTAAGTGTCTTGAATAAGTATTTTTTTGCATGGTGAAAAGTCACATTAAATGGCCTGAGTAATTTTGCTTAATTAAAAGGGACCAATAAACCACCTAGGAACAAATATTAGTTGTCACCATACCCTAAATCTATTGTCTTCTAAATAGGATCTGTAAATGATCTTTTATTAACTGTTTAAAATTTTATATATATTATATAAATTATACATATTTAAATTATTATAAACAATAATTATACATATTTATATTTACATTATTATATATACACATATATGTACACACATATATTTATAATGTTATAATGTTTAAAAAGTCTAGAAATAAACTGCACAAATTCCAAGGAAATATGTCTATATGTTAACAGCAATTGTCTGTTGATGGTTAGGTTTTAGAATGATTTTATTTTCTCTTTTATATATTTTCCAAATATTCTAAATCCACAGAACTTAGAACTGCTTCTGCTAGCCATGGTGAAATAACAAAAATTGAGTTTAACCTCCTGCTGTAAATAACTGGGCAAAATATATGAAACAACTGTTTCAGACATGGGGAAACAGGAAATGCAGGATTGGTATTCCTGAGAATGAGACAAATTAAGATGAGCTCTATATTTATATTGCCTTTCTGCCTGGAGTCAATTAACAAAACATAAATACAGGGTGGGAGAATGCAGAGAGAATTCAGTTGGCCTCCCTGAGTTGAGGAGGTGAAGATTAAAACTGGGAAAGCTGAGGCAGCTGGAAATTTTGGGACAAAGTTTCTAAAAGTAGATAGTATGAAGAAAAAGAGGTCTGCATAGGGGTCACATTGTGTCTTACTGAGTACCAACCCTGACATGCATAGAAGTAGTTCTGCTTCTGGCATAGACAAATACATTCTTACTAGGTTGACTTTCTTGCAGATAATAACCGTATACTCTGGACAAAATGCAGAAGAAATTACTTGAAAGAATTGGATAGTGCAAAACAGCAGGCAGATTCTGGAACCTGGACAAAAAGAAAATTTTTATACAGCATTTAGCTTGAAAGCAAGCTATACTTGGTACCATGTGAAGTGGCTAAAATTCATGGAAAACATACCATCTTTCAGGCCTGAATAGTCAGAGTACAGCTGCTAGAAAGTGAGGGGGCACCCAGAAAAAGAGAACATAGAGAGGGAGAGCCACAGACTCTGTGCATACACTTTGCCAAAATCTCTGGATGACCCATGAACTGTGAATGCATGGAGCCTACTTTAAGCCACTTAGCTAAGATTAACAGAATTGAACTGAAGGTTAAGCTGTTACCCAAAAGGCATAATTTGCAGTCTGAGTCCAACCAAGGTAATTGCCTGCAAAAACAAACAAAATAAACTGTTTTTGAACTAATATAGTAGAATCCAGAGTATCCACAACATAATATCAACAATCCCAAGGATCCAATCCAAAATTACTCAACATATGGAATAATAGGAAATTATGACTTATTCTCAAGGGAAAAAAAAATCAAAAGAGACAGCCCCCAAGGTAGAATTAGCAGGCTCTGTAGAGCAGCTATTATAACTATGCCAAGTAAAGAAAAAAAAATGCTATAATGAATGAAAAAAGAAATCTAGGAAAGAAATGGAAGCTATGAAAAAGAATCAAAAGAAAATTCTAGAAATAAAATATAAAATATCTGAAATTTAAAAGTTCATTGTATTGGTTGATTTAACAGCAGAATGGAGACAAAAAAGAAAAAAACACAGGTTAACATTAAAATGAATTGAGTAATTGCTATCTGAAGAACAGAGAGGGAAAATGTGTGTGTGTGTGTGTGTGTGTGTGTGTGTGTGTGTGTGTGTGTGTGTCTGGGACCTGTTTGACAATATTAAGAGGTCTAACTTCCATGTTATGGTAGTCCCAGGAAATAGGAGAGAAAGAATGGAGCAGAAGCAATATTGAAAAAATAATGGCCAAATGTTCCCAAATTTGGTAAAGACATAAATTTACATATTCAAAAAATCAGTAAAATCCAAATGAATAAATATAAAGAAAACCACACCTAGGTACATCATAATCAAACTGCTGAAAATTGAAGATAAAGGTAAAATCTTGAAAGCACCCAGAGTATTGGGATGATGGAACAAATGATTCAAATGACAATTAGCTTCTAATCAGAAAAGTAGAGGTGAGAATACAGTGGACCAACATCTTTCAAAAGGCTGAAAGAAAAAGAATTAATCTAGAATTCTACATCTAGCAGATATATTATTTAAAACATTTTTAGACAAAAAAACAGAGAAAAGTCATCATCAGCAGACTTGTATTATAAGAAATGTTAAAGGAATTCCATCGGGCATGAGGAAAATAATAGAATATTGCAAGTAAAAAATGCAAAGGAAGAGTGCCAGAAATTTCCAATAAATAAAAAGAAGATTTTTCTCTAATTTATAATTTTTTTACAAAGATAATTAGCTAAAGGAAATATAATGTATTTAACAGACTGGTATAGCTAATAAGCCAATAGTGGAAATAAAATGGCATGTTCAGTTTCAAATATTTCATCACTATGTAAAAAGAGAAAAATAAACAAAGAATAAAACAATTAGAAAACAAATATAACATGGTAGTTTTAAACCAAATGTATAAATAATTACATTAAATGCAAATAGTCTAAACACTAATTAAAAGGCACAGATTATCAGATAATAAGAAAAGCAAGATCTAATGATATTCTGTCCACAATAAACTATATTAAATATTTTAAAAATAGATTAATAGTAAAAAGATGGAAAAAATACACCATGAAGCACTAACTGAAAGAAAACTAATTGAAGGAAAACAAAGTAGACTTTAGAATAGGGAGTATTACTAGGGATAAAGAGGAATGGTTCATAACAATAAAGGAGTCCATTCATCAAAAAAAAAAAAATAACAATTCTAAATGTGTATGCACCTAATAGCAAAGTGTCAAAATGCATGAAGCAAAAATGTAATGAACAGAGGAGAAATAGATAAGATCCCAATTACAGTTGGAGGTTTTAACACTTTTTTTTCTCAGTAATTAATAGAAGTAGATGGAAAATCAGTAAATAATATTGATGACTTGAACATTATCAAATGGCTTGATCTAACTGACATTTATAGAACATTCCATCCAATAATTGCAGAATATACGTTCCTTTTAATTGAAAACTTAATATTGCCCAAGATAGACTATATGCTGGTACATGAAATAAGTCTTAATAAATTGGAGAGAACTGAAAAAATACATATTATATTTTCTGACCAAAAAAGAATTGAATTAGAAATTAATAACAGAAAACTATCAGGAAAATCTTCAAATATTTAGAAATTAAATATTATACTTCTGAGTATGCCATTAATTAAAGAAGAAATCACAAAGGAAATTAGAAAATATTTTGAACTCAGTGAAAATGAAATCAATATATCAAAATCAGTGAGTTACAATTAGTTTTTTTAGGTTAATTTATTGCTTTAGATGTTTATATTATAAATTAAAAGGTCTAAAATCAATAATCTGCCTTAAGACTTTATAAAACTTATTTTTTAAAAGAGCAAGGTCACAATGTCCATGATCAAAAAAATCTACCAACAATAAATGCTGGAGAGGGTGTGGAGAAAAGGGAACCCTCCTACACTGTTGGTTGGACTGCAAATTGGTACAGCCACTATAGAGGACAGTATGGAGGGTCCTTAAAAAACTAAAAATAGAGCTACTGTATGACCCAGCAATCCCACTCCTGGGCATATACCTGGAGAAAACCATAATTTGAAAAGATACATGTACCCCAATGTTCATAGCAGCACTATTTACAATAGCCAGGCTTTGGAAGCAACCTAAATGTCCTTTGACAGAGGAATGGATAAAGAAGATGTGGTACATATATACAATGGAATTTTACTCAGCCATAAAAAAGAACAAAATAATGCCATTTGCAGCAACATGGATGGACCTAGAGATTGCCATACTGAGTGAAGTAAGTCAGACACAGAACGACAAATATCATATGATATCGCTTATATGTGGAATCTAAAAAAATGGTACAAATGAACTTATTTACAAAACAGAAATAGAAACACAGATGAAGAAAACAAGCTTTTGGTTACCAGGGGGAAAAAGGGAGGGGGGGATAAATTGGGAGATTGGGATTAACATATATGCACTACAATATATATAAAATAGGTAACTTATAAGTACCTACTGTATAGCACAGGGAACCCTACTCAATACTCTGTAATGACCTATATGGGGAAAGAATCTAAAAATGGTGGATATATGTATATGTATAATTGATTCACTTTGCTGTACACCTGAAACTAACACAACATTGTAAATCTACTATACTCCAATAAAAGTTTAAAAAATAAAAAAAAAATAAAAATAAAAAGAGCAAATTAAACTCAAAGTAAGTAGAAGAAAGAGAGGATAAAGATAAGCACAAAAATGAATGAAATGGAACTTTTTTTAAACTAATAAAATTAAAAGTGAGCTTCTGAAAAAAAATCATTGAAATTCACAAATTCTAGTTTCAAGAGAGAGAAGATACGAATTATCAATATTAGGATTGAGAGAAAGGACATCACTACAGATACTACAGATATTAAGATAATAAAACAATATTATATATAATTCAATGCCAAAAAATTCAACCACTTGGATGAAATGGAAAAATTTCTTGGTAGATACATATTAACAAAACTAAGACAAAATAACCAAGTGAAAGAAATTAAATTTGTAATTCAAAATCTTCCCATGGAGAAAACTGGTAGGAAGATTGTTACACTGGTAAATTCTGCCCATTATTTAAGGAAGAAATACAACCAATCCCACACAAACTACTTCTGAAAGTAGAGGAGAAGCGAATGCTTACCAACTCATTAGCCAAACAAAGACATTATAAGAAAATAAAAATTACAGAGCAATATCTCTTGTGAACATAGCTTCAAAATTTTTAACATATTAGAATATCATATACAGTAATGTATTAAAAAGCATAATATAGCAGGAAAAGTAGGGCTTATTGATTTCACATAAGGAAATTAATCAATATAACTTACCACATTAACAGATAAGGAGGAAATCATACAATCATTTCAATAGACATAGGAAAAACATTTGATAAATTCAATATCCATTCTTGGTAAAAATTCAGCAAGCAAGAAATAAAAGAATAATACTTCCTCTTCTTTTGGTAATAAGCTATAGTAAGACTAGAGTCCCTTGTATATATACATGGAATGCTACTTTCCAGGTCTAGATTTCCCTTCCATCTGATAATACTAGTGACACCTGAAAATGAAAGTACCAAAAACAAAGCATCATTTCCAGATTCATCTATTATCTATGGGTGGTAACAGTAAAAATGAATAAATACTAGATTATAATTATTATTTGTATTCAGCAAGTTCCATCTGAAATTCCTTATTACCTCTCAACCTCTAGATTCTGACCGGTTCTATCCAGAATTCAAGAATCATTTGGGCTTTGTTTTCCTCCTCAGAAGCTTACTCCAGATACCAACTATTACTCAAATCAGTAGTCCTAGGAATTAACCTCAAAGCCATCTACAATTTGTTCCTTGATTATCTGAATGCTGTCATGTTTGATATATACAGAATTATGCTTTTGACTGGTATGCTCTCTTCCTTTTTCTACATATGAGAGTTCACAAACTTTTTCTGTAAAAGTACAGATAGTAAATATTTTAGGTTTTGCAACCTGAGGTTTCTGTTGCAAACATTCAACCCTGCTGTTTTGCTTTGAAAGCAGTCACATACAATACATGAGAAAATGGGTGTCTGCCATGTTCAAATTAAATTTTATTGACAAAAACAAGCTGTGGCCTGGATTTGGCCAGACGGCCATAGTTAACTGACCTTGCACTCTAACATCATTTCTTTCATTCAAATGATTGCTTAAAGCATATTTTACAATTAGGAGTGGAAGAACCAAACCACCTTGTTTACTTTCTCTAATAATTGCAGTTATTGCAGAACGTTATCTGTATATTTGCCTTCTTTCTACTATTAAACTGCTCAGGACTAGAACCTCCCATTTCTATGCACACAAAAGATGAAGAAAAATTGATCATAATCATGGTAATCAAGATGATATTAATTTTAACTTCTTAAGAAGTATCCAATTAGTGCTTATGATGAAAAAAATCTCAGCAAAGAGAAGGGCATGCACTTAAACTTTTGCTTGATCTGTTTCTGGAATGATCAGGTAGTTTGCAGCATAGTCAAAGGAAGAGTAGACGTCCATGTAGTGTTAATCCTCTTTCTTTGGTTCCTAAGACTGAATGAATGAACACAATGAAAAATAATAAATAAAATCTAACATACAGAATATGCATGGGGCCCTGTTTTGTACAGATATGTATTTACAACACTTACTTGGGCTACTTGGTTAGGACTGCAGTAAAGAATTAATCCAAGAACAAATACCTGTATTAAGGCATATCACAAGTGCTTTTAATTAAGAGTTAGTTTTAAAATGTTAGCTAAATACTTCTACAGCAATCCATTCTCCCTCAAAATCCATTGACAAGCTCTCTTGATCTAGGGCCAGTGTATCTTCAGCAGTGAAAAAAAGCTCGCTCCAATTACCAAAGTAATCACATGATTATAGTTCCCTAGACGCTACATTTAGTGTACATAAAATCACACATCTCTGCCCTGTGGGAGAGCACTGGCTCGCATATGCTTTGTTGGATACGCCTAAGAGATTTCTGGCTCAGTCTGGCTTATTTTGAAGTCATGAGGATTGAGCCCTACTCCTCCATTTCCATTCGTCTATGCAGTGTTGGTCATTACCATCCCTTTGACAGTGTTTGTGTTGAGATGGTAAGTGAGCCCTCAGAAAACAGCCTGTTGTTTCTCCCTCCTATATGACATTGTCAAGTTTAGGGTATTCTCAGCTAAATCAAATGACTTCCAAAAATGGAAGATATAAGGAATATAAAGTATCAACCCAGGCAGGCAGAAACCTGTATTTTTTAGTGCCTCTACCTCTCAACCTAATTCTCCTTTGGTTAACATTTAATTGGTACTTTGAGATATATGCTTAAAATAAGTGGTGTTCTTTGCTGTATTCTCAGTGTCTAGCACAAATATGTCTATTTAATAAGTGAATCAGTACTCTTAAAATGATAAATTAGAAGTTCTTTACAAGATTTTGCACTCCATCTCCTAATTGTACTCTATTTTACCATCTATTACAACAAGATTAATTTGAGAAATTGAAGCTAAATTTTCCATACTTCCTTTTTTTTTTTATTGACCAAGTATGGCTAGGGTAAAATTATTAATACAAGAGATAAAAAATTACTTTTTTTATCCTCCACTAATAAGGAAAAGAAAGACCCCAAGGGGAGAATCAGCGTTCCATTTTAATCTTCAACCTCTTATAATTCATTTTTTCATTAGTGAAAAACCCCTTCTTTTTTCTTTTCAAAACCTGGGAAATCAAGGGGAATTTCTCCTAGCTTATTAAACAGAATACCTTTAGACTTGCCTGCATTATGTTTGAGTATATTTTTCTTTGCCAGTCCACCTAAGTTTGAGCATAGACGTAGTGTGCCTGGAGGAAAAACATAGTTTAAGGAATCATTTTAATCCCAGATCCCATATGACTTACTCTTTTTTCATATTTAAAATTAGTATCTGGAGTCGTTAGTCTTCCCCGAGCCATATGCCAACTGCACTAATGATTCTGTAGAAGGAGACCTGTGTAACTCAGGCACTAGTCCTGGTAACTATCAAACAATAGTCTGGTGGAGTACTATTGGGGCGGGGGGGGGGGTGAGGTATTGATCTTTCAGTATTTGATTCCCTTATATGTGAGAAACATATGCCATCATGGCTTGTCCAGACCACTCTACCCGCACCATGCCAAGGTTGGCTTTTAGTTCCTTCTCTTCTTTAGTGCAGTTCCTAAAGGCAGCTGATGATTTCTCACTTTAGTTGGAAAAGAACACTGATCAAAGGGGTGAATACAGAGTCCAGGGGAGACAATTCTTTACAACTTTATATCCTGTAAATACTCTCAGAACAAGGAGACAAAAAGTAAATATATCAAAAAGAAGGGAAAAAAATGTGACTGAACTAATTAATGTTGTTTATGGGTGCCCACCATGTGCCCTGCACTATGCACACAGGAACTGTAAATAGACAAATTATTAAAAATATGTGTATGTAATGGAAGTTTAGAACAGTCACTATTCTCCACTTGCATGCAATCTAGTGGAGAGGCAAAATTTACTCACATGAAATAGCAAAATTATAATTAACTCTGATACTCATATTAAGTGTAATAGGTGTTCAAAAAAAAGGCATAGTGTGTTATATTGTTATACAGAGTCATCTTTGGTTTTCCTATCAGTGACATTCACAAGCAATCTTTGTTGACAACCTAAGCAATTACTAAGAAATCATCTTATTTATTCAAACTGCCAGAGCTGAACCCTTCTCAATAGAGCTTAAGTCATCACCCAATCTCTGGAGCTGGGCTGCTTGGGATCATGTTTTGCCTTTGTTAGATATGTGGCCTTGGGCAAGTTACTTGATCTCTCTGTGCCTCAGGTTCCATATTTGCAAAATGAGATATTTCTAGAATGTTCCTCATAGAATTAGAGAATTAAAGTCATATCATTTTTAGTATAGGGCCTGCTGGTAAGTACCATATATAAGTATTCACTGTTATTTCTAGTACAGTGGCTGGTAGTAAGCATTATAAAGTATTCGTTATCATTTCTGGTTTCTACCACCACATGGCTGACCTTTCCCAAGACATCAGTATAATTTGGGAATAATAGACCAGCACAGTACCTCACAATTGGAAATCCACAATTGCTGGATGAAAAATCCAAGGCACTTAGGGTACAGATAGATTGAGTATGCCCAGGACGCAGTAGAATATATGATGTGATAACATTGACCTGATCCTCCCATTTCTTTGAGTGAGGTGAACTCTCAGAGAGTTCAGAAGACCTCACATCCAGGCTGACAACTTAGGTCAAAATATTGCAGCTCTGTCTGTGTCCTATTTTTACATCTGGCTGCGTTTCTATCTGAAGCCTCCACTAGCCAGGGGAGGCCTGTGTGTGTCGCTGCTTCTTTCTCCCTGATGGTTGAGGAGGATACATTTGCTCAATATCCTGAGAGTTTCAGAGATAACTGTCAGTGCAGCATTGCTGGAAAGCAGTAGAAAATTAGACATGATAACCACGTTTCCTTAAATCACTCAGCTACTAGTTTCATTTTTATTCACAGGGTAATTTTGTAATCTCTTTTCTCCTAAAGAAAAGTCAGAAAGTTCACACCTACATATTCAGCTGAAAGAGGAGTACCCAGTTAGACTTGGAATAGAAGATCATAGCCATACCATACCATACTTTACATTTCTATAATGTTCTGCAAAGTTTTTTTTTCAAAAGTCATTTTAATGTAGATTATTTGCATATATCTTTACAATAGGCTTATAAAGTAGAAAACACAGTTGTCATTGTTACTTTTGATGAGGAAACTGTGGCTTGAAGACTGAAAATGCTTTATTCAGTCACCTTTTCACACCCCAAATGATATTAATTCCAATTCACCTGACTCTCAATCTCATTCTCTTTCTAATCTTCGTGACTAAAAACTTGAATTTCCACAACTGTTGGTTAAACTGCAAAGAATAGGGTTTAAATTGTTTAGAGAGAATGTCTTAACCTCTCATTTATTTATATTTTACACAGCTACATTTGTAGCAAAAGGGAAAAAAAAAGAAGTACTTACTCTTTCTCCTACGTCCTTTTGGCCCTGCCACATAAGGGAGAGTCCTAGGGTTTGATCAATGAACACACAACTTCAAATTATATTATCTGTCCCCATGAACTTCCTTTTCATTACTTCTTGGATCCTAGTTAGTCCTACATGGCTGATAAACAAAAGGTGTCTAGTCCCTGCCCCACCCTTTATCCCCATCACCTTCCAGACAAGGAAAACAATCCCCATAATCAAGGTACAAAGACAAGCAAGTATTAAGTGTTTTTCTGAACTGGTAGAAAATGCTCATTCTCAAATACACTGGGTAATTCATTCGTTCATACATTCAACAAAATATTTACTAAGAAGTTATGATGAGCTAAGCTCTAGAATAGGTGCTAGGAAAATAGATTTTAAAGATAATAAAATAAAGTGAAGTAAAATAAAATAAAAATAAAACAAACCTGATCTCAAAGAGCTTGTGTCCAATGGGAGATCTCAATTGTAATGCTGTATTATAATATAATGCTTTAAGTTGACTGCTCTGAAATGTCCAAGGAAGGCTTCCTGGGGAGTGACATAACATACAAAGCCCAGATCCTACAGCAACACTAAACTTTTGAGAAAGAGGAAACATCTGTTTCCACTAAAATGCCACCAGGACCACTGCAAGTTGTCCAGGGACAAGGTGGAAAATGGGGGCTGGGAAGAGTTGGTGCTCCCCTTCCCCCATCCAAAGATGTTTTCATAGAGATGAAGTTAGCATCCGGACAGCTTTGAAGAGAAAGAAGTATACAACAGGAACTTGGAGGTAAATGGATGGGCAGGAGGGGTTCCAGCCATCTCCCGCCTTGGTGTTCTGGGAAGGAGGGCCTGAGGCAAATCTACACTCACTTGACTACTTCCTTCTGCCCCACAAATGTTTCCAGAGATTAGGCAGCAATTGGTCACCCTGAGGGATAAGAAAAAGTACACAAATAAAACACAAGAGAGACAAGGCCCTGGTCAAGGGCAGCAGAGAGGAAGAGAGTTACAGAAAGGTAGAGGGGCAGTGTGTCATTTTTGCCTGTTGTTCTTCCCTGAGCAGAAATTTTAAGCCATTTAGGAAGCAAGAATGAATTTTAGAAACTGAGTACAGGTAAACTAGATTTACTTGTTAACTATCGCTAGGATTTTTTTTTAATAGCTCTTTATTGGAGTATAATTGCTTCAAAATACTGTGTTAGTTTCTGTTGTACAACAAAGCAAATCAGGCATATGCATACACATGTCCCCATATCCCCTCCCTCCTGAGCCTCCCTCCCATCCTCCCTAACCCACCCCTCTAGGTCACCGCAAAGCACCGAGCCTATCTCCTTGTGCTATGCTTCTGCTTCCCACCAGCCAACTATTTTACATTCAGTAGTGTGTATATGTCGATGCTACTCTCACTTAGTCCCAGCTTCACCCTCCCACCCCATGTCATCAAGTCCATTCTCTATGTCTACCTCTTTATTCCTGCCCTGCAACTAGGTTCATCAGTACCATTTTTTCCTTTTTTTTTTTTTTGATTCCATATATATGCGTTAGCATACAGTATTTGTTTTTCTTTTTCTTACTTAATTCACTTTGTATGACAGACTCTAGGTCCATCCACCTCACTATAAATAACTCAATTTCGTTTGTGAGTAATATTCCATTATATATATGTGCCACATCTTCTTTATCCATTCACTTGTCAATGGACATTTTGGTTGCTTCCATGTCCTGGTTATTGTCCCACAGTAGTGGGATTGCTGGGTCCTATGGTAATTCTATTTTTAGTTTTTTAAGAAACCTCCATACTGTTCTCCATAGTGGCTGTATCAATTAACATTCCCACCAACAGTGTAGGAGGGTTCCCTTTTCTCCACACCCTCTCCAGCATTTATTGTTTCTAGCTTTTTTGATAATGGCCATTCTGACTGGCGTGAGGTGGTATCTCATTGTAGTTTTGATTTGCATGTCTCTAATAATTAGCGATGTTGAGCATCTTTTCATGTGCCTCTTGGCCATCTGTATGTCTTCCTTGGTGAAATATCTATTTAGGTCTTCCGCCCATTTTTTAACTGGATTGTTTATTTTTTTGATATTGAGCTCCATGAGCCGTTTGTATATTTTGGAGAGTAATCCTTTGTCTGTTGTTTCATTTGCAAATATTTTCTCCCATTCTGAGGGTTGTCTTTTTGTCTTGTTTATGGTTTTATTTGCTGTGCAAAAGTTTTTAAGTTTAATTAACTCCCATTTGTTTATTTTTATTTCTGTTACTCTAGGAGGTGGGTCAAAAAAGATCTTGCTGTGGTTTATGTCAAAGAGTGTTTTTCCTATGTTTTCCTCAAAGAGTTTTACAGTGTCCAGTCTTACATATAAGTCTTTAATCCATCTGGAGTTCATTTTTGTGTATGGTGTTAGGTAGTGTTCTAGTTTCATTCTTTTACATGTAGCTGTCCAGTTTTCCCAGCACCACATATTAAAGAGGCTGTCTTTTCTCCATTGTATGTTCTTGCCTCCTTTGTCATAAATTAGGTGACCATATGTGCGTGGGGTTATCTCAGGGCATTCTATCCTGTACCATTGATCTCTATTTCTGTTTTTGTGCCAGTACCATACTGTCTTGATTACTGTAGCTTTGTAGTATAGTCTGAAGTCTGGGAGCCTTCCTCCAGCTCTGTTTTTCTTTCTCAAGATTGCTTTGGATATTCGGGGTCTTTTGTGTTTCCATACAAATTGTAAGATTTTTTGTTCTGGTTCTGTGAAGAATGCCATTGGTAGTTTGATAGGGATTGCATTGAATCTGTAGATTGCTTTGGGTAGTATGGTCATTTTCATAATATTGATTCTTCTAATCCAAGAACACAGTATATTTCTCCATCTGTTTATGTCATCTCTGATTTCTTTCATCAGTGTTTTGTAGTTTTCTGAGTACAAGTCTTTCGCCTCGTTAGGCAGGTTTATTCCTAGGTATTTTATTCTTTTTGTTGCAATGGTAAATGTGAGTGTTTCCTTAATTTCTCTTTCTGATTTTTCGTTGTTGGTGCATAGGAATGCCAGAGATTTCTGTGCATTAATTTTGTATCCTGCAACCTTACCAAATTCGTTGATTAGTTCTAGTAGATTTCTGGTGGCTCTTTAGGATTTTCTATGTATAGTATCATGTCACAGCTTTACTTCTTCTTTTCCAATTTGGATTCCTTTTATTTATTTTTCTTCTCTGATTGCTGTGGCTAGGACTTCCAAAACTATGTTGAATAAGAGTGGTGAGAGTGGACATCCTTGTCTTGTTCCTGACCTTAGTGGAAATGCTTTCAGTTTTTCACCATTGAATATGATGCTTACTGTGGGTTTGTCATATATGGCCTTTATTATGTTGAGGTAGCTTCCCTCTATGCCCATTTTCTGGAGAGTTTTTAACATAAATGGTGTTGAATTTTGTCAAAAGGTTTTTCTGCATCTATTGAGATGATCAGATGTTTTTTATCCCTTAATTTGTTATTGTGGTGTATCACATTGATTGATTTACGTATATTGAAGAATCCTTGCATCCCTGGGATAAATCCCACTTGATCATGGTGTATGATACTTTTAATGTGCTGTTGGATTCTGTTTGCTAGTATTTTGTTCAGGATTTTTGAATCTATGTTCATCAGTGATATTGGTCTATAATTTTCTTTTTTTGTGATACCTTTTACTGTTTTTGGTATCAGGGTGATGGTGGCTTCGTAGAATGAATTTGGGAGTGTTTCTCACTCTGCGATTTTTTGGAAGAGTTTGAGAAGGATCTGTGTTAGTTTTTCTCTAAATGTTTGATAGAATTCACCTGTGAAGCCATCTGGTCCTGGACTTTTGTTTGCTGGAAGATTTTTAATTATGGTTTCAATTTCATTACTTGTGATAGGTCTGTTTATATTTTCTAATTCTTCCAGGTTCAGTCTTGGAAAATTGTACCTTTCCAAGAATTTGTCCATTTCTTCATAGTTGTCCAGTAATATAATTGCTTGTAGTAGTCTCTTACAATCCTTTGCATTTCTGCAGTGTCAGTTGTGATTTCTCCTTTTTCATTTCTAATTTTATTGATTTGCATCCTCTCCCTTTTTTTCTTGATGAGTCTGGCTAATGGTTTATCAATTTTGTTTATCTTCTTAAAGAACCAGGTTTTAGTTTTATTGATCTTTGCCATTTTTTTCTTCATTTCTATTTCATTTATTTCTGCTCTGATCTTTATGATTGCTTTCCTTCTCCTGCCTTTGGGTTTTCTTTGTTCTTCTTTCTCTAGTTGTTTTAAGTGTAGGGTTAGATTGTTTATTTGAGATTTTTCTTGTTTCTTGAAGTGAGTTTGAATGCTATAAACTTCCCGCAGCTTTTGCTGTGTCCCATAGGTTTTGGGTTGTCGTGTTTTCATTGTCATTTGTTTCTATATATTTTTTAATTTCTTCTTTGATTTCTTCAGTGACCTCTTGGTTATTTAGTAGCGTACAGTTTAGCCTCCATGTATTTGTCTTTTTTTCCTGTAATTGATTTCCAATCTCATAACGTTGTGGTCAGAAAGGATGCTTGATAAGATTTCAATTTTCTTAAATTTTCCGAGCATTGATTTGTGACCCAAGATGTGATCTATCCTGGAGAATGTTCCATGTGCACTTGAGAAGAAAGTGTATTCTGCCACTTTTGGGTGGAATGTTCTATAAATATAAATTAGATCTATCTTGTCTATTGTGTCATTTAAAGCTTGAGTTTCCTTCTGTTTGGATGATTTGTCCATTGGTGTAAGTGGGGTGTTAAGTTGTGTACCATTATTGTGTTACTGTCGATTTCTCCTTTCATGGTTGTTAGCATTTGCCTTATGTACTGAGGTGCTTCTCCTTTCATGGTTGTTAGCATTTGCCTTATGTATTGAGGTGCTCCTATGCTGGGTGCATAAACATTTATAATTGTTATATCTTCTTCTTTCATTGATCCTTTGATCATTATGTAATGTCCCTCCTTATCTCTTGTAACACTGTTTATTTTAAAGTCTATTTTATCTGATATGAGTATTGCTACTCCAGCTTTCTTTTGATTTCCATTTGCATGGAATATCTTTTTCCATCCCTTCACTTTCAATCTATATATGTCCCTAGGTCTGAAGTGGGTATCTTGTAGACAGCATATATATGGGTCTTGTTTTTGTATCCATTCAGCCAGTTTGTGTCTTTTGGTAGGGGCATTTAATCCATTTACATTCAAGGTTATTATCAATATGTATGTTCCTATTACCATTTTCTTAATTGTTTTGGGTTTATTTTTGTGGGTCTTTTTCTTCTCTTGTGTTTCCCACTTAGAGAAGGTTCTTTAGCATTTGTTGTAAAGTTGGTTTGGTGGTGCTAAATTCTCTTAGCTTTTGCTGGTCTGAAAAGCTTTTGACTTCTCCATCGAATCTTAATTAGATCCTTGCTGGGTAGAGTAATCCTGGTTGTAGGTTTTTCTCTTTCATCACTTTAAGTATATCCTGCCACTCCCTTCTGGCCTGCAGAGTTTCCACTGAAAAATTAGCTGATAACCTTATGGGGATTCCTTTGCATGTTATTTTTTGTTTTTCTCTTGCTGCTTTTAATATTTTTTCTTTGAATTTAATTTTTGTTAGTTTGATTAATATGTGTCTTGGTGTGTTTTTCCTAGGGTTTATCCTGTATGGGACTCTCTGTGCTTCGTGGACTTGGGTGACTGTTTCCTTTTCCATGTTTGGGAAGTTTTCCACTATAATCTCTTCAAATATTTTCACAGACCCTTTCTCTTCTTATTGTAGGACCCCTATAATTCGAATGTTGGGGCATTTAGTGTTGTCACAGAGGCCTCTGAGATTGTCTTCAATTCTTTTCATTCTTTTTTCTTTATTCTGCTCCTGGGCAGTTATTTCCACCATTTTGTCTTCCAGCTCACTTATTCGTTCTTCTGCCTCAGTTATTCTGTTATTGATTCCTTCTAGCGCATTTTTCATTTCAGTTATTGTGTTGTTCATCTCTGCTTGTTTGTTCTTTAGTTCTTCTATATCTTTGTTAAACATTTCTTGTATTTTCTCAATCCATGCTTCCATTCTATTTCTGAGATTCTGGATCATCTTTACTGTCATTACTCTGAATTCTTTTTCAGGTGGATTGCCTATTTCCTCTTCATTTATTTGGTCTTGTAGATTTTTACCTTGCTCCTTCATCTGTGACACATTTTTTTGCTGTCTGTTTTTGTTTTTGTTTTTTTAATTGAGTGAGATTGTGCTCCTGTTTTACTGGTTGTTTGGCCTGAGGCTTCCAAGAATGGAGTCTGTAAACCAAGATCCCACAAGCCAGTTCACTCTGGGGTTCTGCCCATCTCCTTGGGCATTAGAGTCCCCCACCAGCGGCTGGCAGGTGCCTTAGTTGTGGGAAGACGCTAACTCCATGTCTTCCCACCCCACCGTCTTGACTCTGCCTCCACTATCGATAGGATTTTGTCTTTCTTTGCTCTTTCACTTCTTCTTTCTTTTTTACTTTTATTGTTTATACTTGGAGCATTCTGACATCCTCTCATAAGAGGACCCTTAGCAGAGATACCAAAGGAAAAAAAATCAAATAAATATCTCTTAATCTACCAGTGCAATTCAGTTCTGATATACCCACTGACAATAAATAAATAAATAAGCAAATAAATGAATAAATCAACGGTTTCGGGGTTTTTAAATTATAAACAGGACACTGTGACTAGACTGTGATCTGGAGTAGACAGTTGACAGGATGGAAGAGAGGAAGGATAAAAAATGGTAAAGGAATGAGTCTGTTAGTGCTAAAGTTTAGGTAAAAGAGAAATTCTAAGTATATTTCAATCACAGAGTTGGGGGCGGGGGCTGTTCACAAGCCTAGGGGATCAGCCAACTGAGGTCATGTCCTAGGCTAAGGCCATATCTACATACTGAAAAAGGGAAGGTAGTATGAGAGTTGTGCGAATCGTATACCTTTCCAAGAAATAGTCCATCTTTAATTAGAATATCTGGGGAATAAGGTGAGAATTGGAGGTGAAAGCACTCAGTTATCTATGTGAGTTGAATTCTTAATATAGAGTAATTTTAAGGGTAAAGGTAATTAGATATTTTTTAGCATGACAAACTGTAATTACTAATCAGAGGCCTCTAGCATAAGATTATTATGCTAAGATGGGGTTTAGAAGCTTAGGATAAGAGCCTGGGCTGCTGGTGGTGAGCACATCCATCTTCCCATCCTGGTTACAACCCACTGGGCTTTTCTTAGGGGTGAACGGCTGTCAACTCTGGTCAGACTTTCATTTTGATTGATGTGTCTCTGCCATTCAGATTGTTAAATGTTTTGAATAACATTCCCAGAATCATCTCCATACCAGCAATGTGACCCAATGACAAGAAAAGAGCCCTGATCAAGCAGTACTGTTTGGTCCCAGCTGAATATTGCAAAGAGAAATCCTGCTGTTACAGTATTCTCTTCCCTATCAGTGGGACTTATCAGCAAGTAGGATCCTTGAGGAACTGCTTATATACTAAAATGAATAACTACATGAAGACAATATATTGTACGGTAACTATCAAGGAGACTGGCCTTGAGGAAACCAGGACTGTCCATTGGCAGTTAAGAATCCCTTGAGAAACCTAGCCCTCCTGACCCACTTACATGAGCATTCCTGTCTTACACCTGGGGAGGAGATATGGGGAAGACCTAGTCTCCTGGAACATTTCCAAGTTCAATAATGCTGAAGATATCTATTATTCAACCAAGAAAAAAAAAATCTCCATTTACTATTGTACTCTTTCCAGCCTTTTCTGCTCTTGCCAGTACCCAGGTAACAGTGCAGTCAGCTTTCAGCCCTGCCATTGTAGTGCAGAGACCCCTTGCCTCATGCCCTGCAAACTTTGGAACACTTTAACTTTCATGACCTCTTGTGTAAAGTGCAAGGAATGGCAGTCAGATAAATTTAGTATTAAACACGCAAGGTGATAGTCATTCTGCTTGGGAGCTGAGCAGCAAGGACAAGCTAAGAACAGTAGATGTGCTCTGGAGGACATTCTCCATCCAGAGCAGAGACTGATGGCTCCAGGCAGCAGCTTGCTGAAATTTATATGAGTTTCAGGAATCCAGCTCTCAGCAGGCAGAGCAAATGGAATTATAGGAGGACGCTGAGGACAGGAAGATAGAATAGCCTATGCTTCTATATTCAATGAAGGGTTTGTTTTTTTTTTTTTTTTCTTTTGACAAGAGGGCAAGTTTCTTATATAGTTTTTTGGGAACATGTTTTAGTATTTCCTTTGTGTTGAGACATGTCACTGAACCACGTACAGTATGAAAGGCATCTATTCTGATTCAGAAGGAAAAACTATCATGGATTATAAGTCTGACATTCAGGTGTTCCTTGGACACATCTCACCATATGGAGTTTTGATTTTTTTCTGTTTTTTTTTTTATTTAGGAATAACTTTCATAGCATCAACCTTTTCAGATACCTGGTCCCATATGACAGAAAACAAGCTGAGACAGTAACAAGTTCTCAAGGCAGGACAGGTATCTGCTTTGCTTCACCTCTAGAGCAGCTTGCATGTGACAACATGGCTTTGATTTTCCTTCATGTTCTTTTATCTACCCATGTAAATAACTTGAAAAGAAAATACCATGCCCAGATCAAAAACCTGTGTCTGCTATTTACCCTCTGAGCATTTGTTTTGGTGGAAAGGGAAATCATATCACACACTACATGCATCGTGAATGAATTTTGATTGCTTGCCCCCAGACCATGAGACTTATGTGCTAACATGAAGAGTGAATAATAACTATGTACTTTGCAAGTGCAGGTGAATGGGTGAAGTTTTACTATGGATAGGATTTGACCCTGGTAGTAACACCTAGAACCATAGGGTCAATTTCTCAAAATCTACGCCAAAGCAAATTTTTAAATGACATTCCACCTCCACAGAGATTTGGTTCCTTTTTTCTCTAAATGTATATAGATTGACTGTAGAATGGTTTGCTGCTTCAGTCCATGCTGATATTTCTATAAAAATACTTCACTTGAGCCCAAGAATAGAACCAGAAGCAGGGAGAGAAGTTAGCAGTTAATTATTATTTATTGGGCATTCATTCATATTCGTAAATATTTACTAACAAATATTTATTAAGCATCTGTTATACACCAAGAAAATACTATGCACCAAGGATACAGAAATGAAGAAGGCAGCTAAAGACCCTGCCCTAAACAAGCTCAAATCTAAAAACAGGAATAGAAAATAAATCAGTAAACAATTAAATATATGATATAATGGCATGTAATGTAAGTGCTGAAAAGCAGAGGAAGAAGCTACAATGCAAGTATTCTTTCGATGCTGTTAGAGAAAGCCCCCTTGGTCTAGGTGTGTGGAAGAAGTAAACTGAACAATCAAATGATCAAATAAAGGTTAAGGGCATAGAATATGATTTATATTTTATATACAGTATGATTTATAGAAGATAGAACAAGTTTTAAAGATATAAAAACTTAAAAAATATCGATGAGTAAAGGTGGTCAAAAGGTACAAACTTCCAATTATAGGATAAATAAGTTATGGGGCTAAAAAGTACAGTATGGTTACTATAGTTAACAATACTGTATTGTATATTTGAATGTTGCTAAGAGAGTAGGTCTTAAAAGTTCTCATCACAAGAAAAAAATGTAACAATTTGAAGTGATGAAGGTTAACAAAACTTATTATGGTAATCATTTTGCAGTATATATGTATATCAAATCATTATGTTGTACGCTTAAAACTAATCAGTGTTATACACCAATTATATCTCAATAAAACTGGAAAAATACATAAAATATATATATAAATATATATAAATGCATGGCATCTATATTCACAAACTTATAAACATCTTTGGCATATTTCTTCACAACAATTCTGTGAGGTGGATAGAAGTTATTATTATCATCCTGTCCCCCTTTTACAGATGGTAAAACTGTTAGGTAATAAGAAATTCACATAGTTTGGGAGAGGCAGAGCCAGGATCATGAACAAAGACTTCCTGACCCTACATACAGTGTGTGTTCAAAGTACAAAGTTTATCATCTATAACTGAAGCTAGGGATTGAGCTTTGTGGAGGAGCTCTTTTATTATAGACTGAGAACCAAAGTAGATCTATTATGGTCTGCACTGTTTATGGTCCCTGAGTGGAAGGCCCCCATGCCTTCTTCCTCCTACTGCTGATTGTAACCCAAATAGATCCATAACTCAAGAGGGAAGAGTATCCAAAGACCTGATTAAGCTATCCAGTTCCCATTTGGTAAGAATTTGAACTATAGAATTGCCAGAGATACTGCTTCAAATCCTCAACCAAAGCATACACCATTCATGGAAACTGCAGCATTGGTAGCTGGACTAAAAAGACCAATGATTTTTTCCCCAATTAATACCTCTGGGGATAAAATTCCTACACCTGAATGACTGTTGTTGACAAGGATGAGATAGGAGCTGAAGAACTGTCATCACTTGTTTACCAGTAGGAATAAAAACCATAGATCTTCTAAAAAAATCTCTCCTTGGCTCTCTTTTTTCAACTTCTCTACCCACCGTAAAGAGCTATAGAATTTTGGAACTGGAAGAGAACTAAGAGCTCGTCAAATCCAAGTAGGTCAAGATAATTTCATTTCATTTAGCTGCATAATATCCCTGTGAGATTAGGAGAGGCAGAGAATATGGATGGAGAATCTATGGCACCAAGAGGATTCACCCAGGTCACAGGGCTTATGTATAGCAAGGAACTCCTGGCTTTGAGTCCTCTGTCTCTTCTTCAGCAACAGTTACATGACAGGACATACTTTATTCTCTTAGAACACTCCCCAGAGACACTTTGCCAAGCTCAGAAAGATCAACAACGCTTAAGAGTTCCTATTTCAGAATAGCCACAGGCCAGTGGGGTCACACAACAAAAAGATCCTGAATGAACGCAAATGAAACAAAAAGTAGGGATGGTAAAAAGCAGCTATTCTGGGGTTTAGTAGCTTACACAACAGGATGTGTTCCGGAAACTTCTAAGCTTGCTTCCTGGTCTTATCTCTGTTTATTGGGATGAATTGCCCAAGTCATAGTTTCCCCAAGTCCAATTTTCATTTGTCAGACAGAATTAACAGTACTGATCACCAGGATGCTATGAAGAATACAAATGAATGAAATAAAAAGAGCACTGAAGACATGAAGAACTATAAAATCATGGATCGAGAGAGCCAAAAAGAGGCCTTGACAGGTAATCTAGCTTTGAAATATAGAACAAGGTGTATTATACACATCTACCTTGGCAGCTATTAGAGACTTGCATACACATACGTGTATTTATATCTCTAGAACATTTTGTCAAAGGGTTGGAAAGAATGCAGAATGGAGAATTCATTGATCTGCTTCCACGGTTCCCCTCCACTCTGGGGTTCTTTGCTCAGTCCAAGATGAGAGGTTGATTGGGAGAGCAGAAGTAGCCATGAACTAGTGTAAAATTTATTTCTGGAAACTTTCCATCCATTCCCATCCTTCCCACCATCCCCATCCCACTGTTCAGCTGTCCTCCCCACTATCTTTTACCAGATTCATTAAGTGTCTTTATGCTGTGTGTGATTATCCAAGGTTACACACTACTGCCTTAAATGACAAGCATGTCCTCCCCTAAGGAACAAGTTCCATTCCCCTCTAGGGTTACAAAAGTAATAGCCATCATATAAACTTCATGCAATCTTCCACAACATTTGTGGGGCTCTGTCATTTACTAGGTGCTAGCTTCAGCTTATAGCCTTCTCATACCATGGACTTTTTTTTTTTACAGTTTTCATTTTATTTTTATTTAACCCAATATAGTCAATATATTATCATTTCACCATGTAACAATGTAAACATTATTGGGATTTTTACATTAATTTTTTGTAGTAAGTTTTTTATATTCAATGTGTGTTTTCTACTCACAAGACATCTGGATTTGGACCAGCACTATTTCAAGTGCTCAATAGCCACATGTAGTTAGTGGCTACCATACTGGGCAGGACAGTTCTAGAATATACTTTTAACAATTTTTTAAGACAAATCAGATCTGTACAAAATGCTGCAATATCATACCATGGACATTCTTAACCAGATGAAATACAGCTAGGTTCCGAAAGATGATAGTGCTAGAAATGTCAGTACACAGCAGGCCAATAAAGGTGGGTACTTACAACCCCCAAAGACAGAGGGCAGTGATCCATGTGGAACAAGGCTGGTGTTTGCTTAAGTAGCTAAACAGAGGCAGGCTCTGACAGTGGCCTTGAACTTCCTGTTCTCTTGCCCCCCGCTGAGCCAGAGCTTTCATCAATGGACACGTGAGCATAAAGGAAGCTCAACTCCGGGCAGCCACCATTAAGTCAGAGAATAAGAGTTGCCAACAAATATTGACCAGGCTTTGAAAAAGCAAGGATCTGTGGGGGTGTAGGAAACCTTGTTCTCTCTATGCCCAAAAGACAAACAGTTCTTTTCATAAAAAGTAGAATGGGGGCTTCCCTGGTGGCGCAGTGGTTGAAAGTCTGCCTGCTGATGCAGGGGACGCGGGTTCGAGCCCTGGTCTGGGAGGATCCCACGTGCTGTGGAGCAGCTGGGCCCGTGAGCCACAATTACTGAGCCTGCACGTCTGGAGCCTGTGCTCTGCAACAAGAGAGGCCGCGATAGTGAGAGGCCCGCGCACCGCAATGAGGAGTGGCCCCTACTTGCCGCAACTAGAGAAAGCCCTCACACGAAAACTAAGAGACCCAACACAGCCAAAAATAAATAAATGAATAAATAAAGTAGCTATTAAAAAAAAACAAACTAATCTTTAAAAAAAAAAAGAAAGTAGAATGAAGTCTAAGGCACACATGAGACCTCAGATTGAAGAATGGCTAAGTATTTACAGATTTCTCCACTGATATTCAGAAAGATGCCCCGTTTTTCTCCATTCAGTTAAAGTGGCATGTCTTCAACTCTCACAGCATTTGTTATGAATAACCCAGACTGGTTTTGTTACCATCTGAAATTCTGTAACAAGTATGTTTCAGTCTTGGCCGGCATTCTAAGGAGAACAGCAGAATTCGCATCACTGCAAAGTCCAAGGAAATCAGAATATGAACCCACCGTTGATATATTTTCCCTTGACATACACAATTTTACTGAAAGTGCTGACTTGAAATTTGAAATGTAAGGATGTTTTATATGAAAATTCTACAAGGACTTATGGCTTCAGGAAAGTCCATTATACCCCTATTGCTGTAACACCTTGTCACCTACTGGTTCTGAATTCACTGTGTTCTTACAACTAGATGCCCTTTCAAAAAGGCTCAAACTGTAATCCCAAATATGAATCCGTTTTTTCTTTATTATTTAAACTTTGCAATTGTTCACCAATGCCCAATATGAAAGATGCTTCATTTAGCACTGTCGCTAGCAGTATAACCATTCCTGGGTTTCTGAGACATCCTCCAAGATCTATCTGTGTCTCAGTCCATGGGCAAACATATTATGGACCGTGTGTAGATCTCTGTTTTCTAGGAAGATACGTGAGATGGAAATTGGCAAATTGCAATTGCACTTTAGAGTGTCTGGTGAAATTACTTTGGATCCCTGATGTATGGGAAAGCAGTCTGGATGGCTGGCCAGACCAGACATTTTGCATGCTCATGCCAGGGGAACCAAAGCAATTTGCTGACCCATTCCAAACCATTGCGCGGAAAGCTGTTTAATTAGAGAAGTCTCTAGTTCTGAAGGTTGGGTGATTTAAATATTTGGTGGAGAAAGTTATTGGTCAGTTGATAGGTCAGCCATGGTCTGAAGACTTTTTCTCTTAACATAACAATTTGTCTTCAGACTTTTTAAAACCTCCAATAGGCTCTATGCTAGCCAAATATTTCGTGGTTTTGTGAAGTTTTTTGGTATTCATGTCAAATGCAGTTCTTTAGAAACCCATTTAAAATGTTGTTTCTTTTCCATATGGCATTCTGAAAGGGAACAGGGAATTGCAAATTTAAGACTGTGACAAAAAAGAATGCTCTGTGTAACTATTTCCGTACTTTCAAAGTTTCTTAAATGAGTTTGATTTATATTGTGCCAAGACTGAATACTATGTTTATCATTAGGATTGTGATTTTTTAAAAGCCATATAGTCCCTTGGCAATTAGAATAACTGTACATACAGTATGTTACAGGCTTTTTGTTTTTATTTTTACCATGTTTTGAAGTTTGATTAACTGACTCCATAAATGAATTCTGAAGAAGGATAAAACATCCAAGTTTCATCTCAACACATTCAAAGCATGTTTAGTGCAACTTTAAAGTCTAGGTCTCCAAGTACTGTTTGCAAAGTTGTTCTTAGTCTATCCCATTGTCTTGTTATGTATGCTGGGGACACTGCATTTTCTTAGATTTTAAAACCCTTGGGGATATAACTTTGCCCATTTTCAATGTGACTCTATAAGACAAACCAAATGATATACCCTTCTGAGAGGCATTGGAGTCCCTTCCAAGCCCATGGCTCCCTTCAGGGTGGTTCTCCATCCATAGATTGCTGTACTTTATATCTTATAATTCCGCACCCACCCCCAAAGAATGTGGCCCAACCCAAAGGCAGTCATCTATAGACTGGGCAAGGTCCAGGAAGGGGTCCAGCTGGAGAACTCTACTCAACAAAATGGTCCAATGACTGATCCCATCATATCTGTCACTTGGAATCTGATGGAGAGATGTACAAAGTTGGAGTCAGTAGTGGGAAAAGAATTTAGGAGAAAAAAAAAAAAAGAAGATAGATGGCACAACCAAAGGGTAAAAGCCTGAAGGCAGCAAGAATAAGTAGAGAACAAGGCAGAGGGGAAACTGAACATGAACATGGCAGAATATCACTGGGGTTGTCATGCTTCACCAGAGCTGTGGATTATTAAAGACACTGCTGCATTCTGACTGGTTCCCCAGTTTTCTATCAGTTTGGCTGTGGAGTTGCTGAGACTGGTTCCTGTCTTTCTTATAACACATCTCTGTTAACAGAGATATAAGAGTTGGGTTTTTTCCAGTTTCTGACAAATGATATATAGAACCTTAAGTAAATGATTTATTTGCTATAAAATGAAACATCTATTTTGTGGATAGATGTTCTGACAGGTTCTATGGGGACTACAGAGGTGAAAATCCACAGTTACTGTTCTCAAGAGGCTCACTGGTTTAAAGAAGTAAGACCATAGAGTGTTGATGGAGGCAGGGAAGGGCTAAAAGTGGGCATCCGGGACCAGACTCTCTGCTTGCAACTAGCTGTATGATCCTGGGCCAGTTACTTAACCTCTTGTGCCTAGATTTCCTCATCTGTAAAATGGGGCAACACTGTAAAACCTACCTCATAGTATACTTGTTAGGATTATGTGAGGTAATGCCTAGGAAGAGTTCAGAATCACTAAGGTTGCCCATGCCCTTCCCAGGTATCTGAGGTCCTTGGGGAAAAGGAAGGATTTGGGTAGATTAGAGGCATCTCTGTATAAACTTATTCCTCATGGGAAGATGAGATGTTTGCCATACCAGTCAATTTAGTTGAGGAGTTACAGCTAGATTCCAAGGTACATGTCCCCAGGACAGATACTCACTCAGCACCCTTGATCCTCGGCACAGGAGATCCCTCCTTTCATTGGTCACTGATGTGCCAGGGAAGGAATTTGGCTCCCCTGTCTCCCTACCCTCTCTTTGCTCCTCCCTTTGCCAGACATCTGCTACATATGCAGCTCTTGTGCCTGCTTCACCTTTCCCTGCATGATCTTGTCCTCCCCCCTCCCTTCCCTCCTTGTACTTTCTTACAGGAAAGAACCAGGGGCAATTTTCTTTACAACATATGTAACCACACAAAACATACATTTCCCTCTCAGCTCTGGAGTGTTCTGAGTTGATCAAGACCATCTGTGCTTGCATATCCAATATCCCCCAGTCTACCCCACCCCCTAAATCTAATCCTTTTTGTGTAATTTAGCAGGGTCTTTGTGCTACAAAGCCCTTAATAATTTTTAAACAAAATTACCTTAATACATAGCAATTGCTAAATGCAATACGGAAATATTTATTTTTCTTGCCAGCCATAGATTTCCGAGTCTGTAACTGCCTTGCACAACTTGCAGAACTCTGTGTGATGCAAACCATATAAGACACATTTCTTAAAAGCTACTCCTTTGGGGAGTCTAGCAACACATCACATTCAATTCTACAAGAAGTGAACATTGCAAATTATCAACAAGTTAATTACCCAGGGCAAGAACCCAAGCCCGCCCTATAATATTTGATTTCCCCTTGACCCTGTTATGGCTGACATCTGATAGGCAATACTGAGTCTTTCCTGTGGCACCTTATTTCTAATTGTTGACTTTTGCTTATCCTCACTGGAAAACACTCAGGCATAAGTTCTACTGACAGACAGAAATCCAGCTGGAAAGTAACACCATCACAGCATCCTGGAATATGTAAGATGGTCACATAACTGTAATCATGGATAAGCACTGAAGATAAAAAATAACTTTTGTAATCCTATACTTACAAAATTATTTAAGTGTTCGTGAATTTTCCAGTGGATTTGGAAATACCTAAATAGTCATTCTTTCCGGAATTCTTGAAACCCCATGAGTTTGCCATTTGCTCCAGTGAATCTAAAATTTTTTGAGTTCTGCTGGATCATTCACCAAAGCCAGATAAACTCTTTGATGTATGCAGTACACTTGGACTGATTCTGTGGCGAGTACAACAACAGGTCAGATACACATTTGGGGCCCCAAGAAGCTTACAATCTAGGAGAAGAAATAACATGCATACACGTGGTAGGCAGATTAATAGCCACTCAAAGTTGTCTACTCCCTAATCTCTGGAACCTGTGAATATGTTACCCTACATGGGAAAAGGGGCTTTGCAGATGTGACAAAGGTTACAGACATTGTGATGGGGAAGATTAAGCTGGATTATTTGGGTGGGTTCAACCTAATCACATGATTCCTTAAAATCAGAGAGGGGGATATAAATGATCAGACAGATCACTGTTGCTGGCTTTGAAGATGGAAGGGGTCATGAGCCAAGGAATGTGGGTGGCCTCTAGAAGCTGGAAGAGGCAGGGAAATGAATTCTGCCCTAGAGTCTGCAGTAAGGAATACAGTCCTGCTCACACCTTGATTTTAGCCAAGTGAGAACCATGGAAGATTTCTGACCTCCAGACTTGTAAGCTAAAAAATTTTGTAAGTCACTGAATTCATAGTTATTTATTCTAGTAGCAAATGGAAGCTGATAAATACATACTTTTAATACAAGTTAAAAAGTGTCAATTGCTATAGAAGAGGTATAAAGTGAGTGGGATCTTAGATGAAGGCCAGCATGGCAAAACTGACTCTTTAACTTCTCTTTCACCCTTGTTTTTCTTGACTCCAGATTTGTATTCCTTTTGGATTTGTAATAAATAATATCCATATCAAAATAGCATCATAGTATCCCCCCCATCTTCAAGGGGGGCTCTACAGCACAAAGGTAAGGAGACCATGCAAACAGGGCAAGTGATTTGTACAAGATGGGAAGCTGGCGAAAGTGGCTAACCCTGAATTAAACACAGTCCACACCCAAGAGGCAGTTTCCAAAGCCGTGACTAATGTAGCTAAAAGCAAGTTTCTGGGATCACAAAGATATATTCACGATAGAATCTTAGTGATGGCAAACATCATACTATGTAAAACCTTGTTTTTATTTTAAAAATTATTTTTATAGCATTCCTGGAGTCTGACACCCACTTTAGCAAGATAAAAAAACTAGGACTAAATATTAACTCCTTTCCTGTAGTCTGCATAGTGAGTCATGAATGGAGTTGGAATTGCTGAAATGTCTCTGACTAAATGGAAAAGATAAACAAAACAAAAAAAGAGGTTAAAAAAAAAAGAATCTGAGTGAGAGTCAATAGAAATAATACCTTAAATTTTTTTCATGCATATTTATATATGATCACACTTAATAGTTACAATAATGCTGTGAAGGCCTTATTATCGTTGCTTTACCAGTGAGGAAACCGAAGTCCTAGAGGTTCAATGACTTGTTACTAAGTAACAGTGCCCAGACCTAAACCAAGGAGTAACTAGAAAACTCTACCTCTTTTTCACTAGTACCATCTAAGGGAAAGATACTAGCCTGTAGGCCCCTGGAGGGCAGGGACTGTGGATGTAACAGCACTTAATAGAATGCCAGCACTCAGGAGGGCCTCCACAGTGACTGTGAAATAAAGGAGTGAGTCTGGCGAATGGCAGTCCTCTCTCTGTGCTCCATTACTAGGCAGCTCTCAACTAAAACACAAGACAGCACACATTCTCACAAACTCCTCAAGTGATTCTAGGTAGAGGTTTTAAACCTTTGGGACAAATTGAAATCACCTGTGGAGCTTTTAAAAATTCAGATATCTTGGCACCTTGTCTTGCTGTTGTTGGACCTAAATAAGACCCTCTTTGGGCTAGGTCTTACTATGAATCCCATTGAAACACAGGTTTCAGGACATCACAGAGCAGAAACCAAATGGTTTGCTCTTTCTTCTTTTTTCCTATTAAACAAGACATTAAGTAATACACAAATGATATCCCAAACTATCCAGCCTCTTGACATGAGGGAATACAGTCCCGTACTGTAAGCAGAGCTGGTTTTCCTAGTAACAGGGTATTCCCAGAGGAGTTTTGCACAGAGCTGACGATCAAACTGTTGGTGGAGAGAAAACAGCAGGCAACTGAACAACTGTTCTTGTGTTGAAGAGGTCTATACACTTGTACGTAGAGCCAGAAATTGAAGGTTCATGAGAATATTGTACCATAACCTTCTTACCTCTTTCCTTACTCTAAGGGCCTTGCTCTTCTTTATTATCTAATGGAAACCTAACATAATAAGAACTCATATCTAAATAGAGCTGGAGTTTGAATGGGAACTCTGCAAATGTTACATGCTCTCCCTCGCTATAACACGTAGTTTATTTTCAGCAGAAGGGGCCAAGAGATCTGGGTGAGTTAAGAACGATGGTCACAGTTTACTAAACCCATCTGTTTTCTTAAAAGGCAAAATTGTTAACTGATGGCGTGCAGGGTTCTCTAAGTCCATCTCAGGGGGATGGACCAGACACACATAGGTTATTTGGATGCACACTAGAATGGATAACCAATGTTCTGTAATCAAAATTCCCATGTAGGTTGAACCGTGGCCAACCTTTCATTGATCTATCATAGAATGGGTGTGAGTCTTGAATGCACAACACACTTCATTGGCTTAATGAAGCCATTCTTCTCAGTTCTCCTAAATAAAAAGAGAGGGACTAGTGAGATCTAGCAAGGGTAATATTATATAAACAAAAAACAAAACAAAAAAGAAACTTTTGAAATTGTAACTAAAAAGAACTGGAGTAATAGCAAATTATTTTAGACAATCTAGTGGTAGTATTTTCTCAAAAGGAGAAAAACAAATGTTCAAGTAGCCTTTTGCAAGACAGTCCCAACAGTGAGGTCAGTCGAGCAAAGCGGCAGTTTTCCTTGGAATTCATTGAGGTATTCAGGTCATAATTGGCTGTGGCATTTGGGAAAATTTGGGAGAAGAAACTTGGCTCTTGGAAAAGAGGGAAAAATTATCTCAATGCCCCAGAAGCTCTCTTTCAAACTCCAGATTTGCAGTGGGACATTGAGAGTTAGAATTTCTAGTAAAGAACAAAATATATTGAAGCCACAGATTTCAAACAAGGAGGAAGATCAAGGAGATGGTTAAAAAAAAAAGAAAGGAAAACTCTGGAACAAATGGTCATAGATAGCTGAATTGTGAAATAATCTAACTGAATCATAGGAAAGAATGACGTCGTGTCTAAATGTTAGGTTGGGGGTGGGTGTCTTGTGCTTATGATGTGATTACACATTTGTTGAACACAGGTGCACAGCAAGGATGCCACTCTCATTAAAAAGTTTCATTTATTAAGTTTAACATGATAATTCTTTATCATATTACCTCTTGGGACTCTGTCTTACCTATTTTTATGCACTTTCCTTGAAAAGATTGAGGATTATTAATCCCTATAATCCATCACTTAGTCATATATCTCAGAAGTACCCACTATGTGGCTGGCACTCTGCCAAGGAATATGAGAACCACAAAAGAAGTAAAACAGTATGGCTACTCAAGTGAAACTTAAAATCTAATTGTAGAAATAGAACTTAAGTACACGCAGACATTAAGTAACAACTGTCCATCTGATGCCAGTTGAAAACAAAATTTGATATCTAGATGGGAGGGAGCAATGAGGGCTGGGGTATTTGGGGGTAGACCTCAGAGGGAGGTTGAACTTGATCTACACCTTAATGAATGGAATGGAGGCGGGAGGCATTAAGTAAGAGAGTGTGAAATGAGCTCACAGGCAGTAAAAAGCTCAGAGGGTACAAGGAAATGAGTGTATCTGCTTGGCCATTGGGCTTGAAGCATATATATTTAAGACTGGGCTATGAGTCATGGAAAAAGACTGTGGTACAGTGGAAAGAACCCAGGTTTTGAGACTGAATTCTGATTTTTGCCACTATAACCTCAGCTTCCTTCTAAAATGTGCTGAAAAAGCAGTAAGTTTAGATTTACTTATTTGAAAATGGCTCCTGACTTATCTCTCCTTGAATATTGCTTCCCAGCCTCTGTGCTTCTCTAAACTGCTTCTACGTCTGGCCTAGGACCATTTTCCATCTCCCTAATGCAAGTCATCGGTATTAGGGACTACAGACACCCTGCAGTCTGCAGAACTGTAGAACGCCCTCCGCTAGAAAGGATGTTACTGCTTCTCACTTGGAAAGGGTCACGTTGAGTGAGATGCAGTACTGCCCTGACCCTTTTTTTCCCCACGATGCCATCAGACAAGGCTGTACCAACACAACAGGCTTAAGGCAGTGATCCTCAGACAGATAATTCTAACGTGGAGCTTCTAAAATACTGATATTCAGACCGCTGAATCCAAACCTCTGCAAGGTGGAACCCAAACCTTAGCATTTTTTAAAGCTCCCAGGTGATTCCAACGTGCAGCCAGCGATGAGAACTACAGCTCTAAAGCAATCATCTGGGAGATTCTGCTAAACAGGATTGACTGTCACACTTCAGGTTCCACAAAATGACCTGGAGGGAGAAAGACTTGCTGCTAGACATTCCACAACCCAGTTCAGGTGAGGCATGGGCCCTTCGAGCAACTTCTCTTTAGGTACTGTCCATCAGCATGGGTTTCAGACGAACCTGTTTCCTCCTCTGATTGGGCCAGTGAGTAACTGTTGAGCCATGTTAGCGTGGCACCCCTAAATAAATTATTTTCAGAGATTGTACCGTCTAAGCCCATGAAAGGAGTAGAAATATATTCATAATTGACTCATAAACTTCTCACTAATGAGTCAACATTTTACACAATTATTCAAAGGTGTGTTCGTTTCTTCCCTTCCTTATATCTCTCTTCACCCATGCCTTTTTCAATTTGTGGACACTTTTGGCCCACTCAGAGGAAAGGAAAAAGCTCAGTGTTGCACTGTATCCATTTAATGGTACTCTTTTAGCCATACATAGAGTAGCTAAGTGTGAGAATTATACCTCAAAAGAATTATGTGCTCAAACATTTTTGTTTTTCTGTGAGGGTTGAGAAAGTATGGTTAAATTCTTCTAGATAATATCTGAATAAGCTTTGACTGAATTTCTTAGTCTTTCTGAGTTTCAGTATTCTCATCTAGAAAAAGATAATATTAGCATCAAATGGCAGGATCGTTAGGATACTATACCTCACTTTTGAAATACCATATATGAAGCACAGAGGGTTCAATATGGGAGTGTTTGAAAGTTGATCATTATTAATCCAATTTGAGAAAATAGGTCATCTCTTTTTAAGCAGGGGGAAAAAAGTAGGAAAAAAAAGGAAGAAGGAGGGATTGAAAGAGGGGAGAAATAAAATTTTTATTATTTGAATGCTCACTATGTGCCAAACCTTATGTTAACCTCTTTGTAAATATTATCTTATTAATATCTACCCATGTAACAGGTATTAATATGCTCATTTTTGTAGATAAGAAAATTGAAACCTAGGGAGTTTAACAGAGATAGGAAGTGACTAAGCCAGGATTAGAAGATAGATTTTAGGCAACATTTATTTGTGAACTGCTCTTGGGCTACCTCCTCCCCCCCACCCCCATTAGATGCCTATGGTGTCCACAAAGGTTTCTGACTCTTGCAGGTGACTTTAGGAGGCTGAGGGCCTTGAGAGATTATCATAATACCTGTCTGTATGCACGTATGTTTGTGCGTGTGTATGTGTATATGTATGTATATATGTATTGCTCAGGTGGAAAGAGGAATTCAGATTGAGTTCACCCTTTTCTTTCATAGTATATTGTCCCCATTGGTTCATGCAAGACCCATCTCATTTCTCACTTTGTTTTTTAAATCCCCCTTTATCACAATTTCCCACTTCTATTACTCTTGCCCTTCCATGGGCTCCCATCCTAATGTGTTTTTAGTTAATTCTACTTGCATTCTTAGAATAGCTATTTTGACTGGTGTGTGTGTGTGTGTGTGTGTGTGTGTGTGTGTGTGTGTGTGAAAGAGAGAGAGAGATAGAAAGGGAAATGCATTGATGCGTGGTATGGTGAATATCTTATGTTTCCAACTTTTTTCACTCAATACTCAATATTAATTTTTAAAAAAATCTACTCATGTGTACTTAAGTATTTCTTCTCTTGTTGTAAATATTCCACAATGTGCTCTAAATCACAACCTCTAGAGGCAGACACCAAGTTTGGCTGCAATACCTCAATGCCACAAACAACACCATTCCTCTGTAGACTTGTGTGAGACCTTTTCTGGGGTATATACCTCGATGTGGAATTTCTGGGCCATATGGTAAAACTATACTTTTTAAAACTGAGTTCTGCTTACTAGAATGGGCTATAGGCAATCTACTGGTACGGGAAGGTTCCTATTATAATCCCACACAGCCTCCAGTGCTTGGTACTATCTGAAGAACATGTTATTTTAAAATAACATTCACCTCTATTAACATTAAGCCCTAAAATAAAGAGAGAGATGGTCCAAAGAAGGACATTTCATAAATGAAATCCAGTTCTTAAAACAGCCTGGTTTGATCCCTTCACTATGAGAGATTGAAAACAGTACAGAGACGTGGTTTATGTCTCCACTAGAGAGGACATTGCATGCCCTCCAATTGGAAGGACAGTCAGTGCTTTAATTTAATGGGAAGACTTGAAGCTTTCTTTCGTAACCATTGTGGACTGCAAAAATATTTTTTTACGTGAGGGGATGAGATGAGCACTAGTGCCTTGGGCCCCTAGTCAGCCTGCCAAGGACAAAATGAGGACACCAGAGTTTCACCTCGTGGACCTGACAAGACTGCAAGCCTGTGGTGGCAACGAAGACACAGACAGTCCATGACCTCACGGAACTTACAGGACAGACGCAAACAATTATGACAAAAGATACCTGTGAGTCTGAGATTTAGGTACTCTCACTGAAGTGGACCTTTGAATCATCTTGGATGTCAAAGCCTGGTTCCATGGGATCTGTAGTCATGGGTTCTTATCAGCCAACTTAGAAGTCTTTCCCAACTCCCCCGACTGCAAGAAAGATGAAGTCCCTTGCTTGTGTCAGCTACTTTCCAACTCACAGTATATCCAGGTTCTCTCTCTTTTAATTTAAGCAACAGTCTCTTAATTTGAATTTGTCTGGCATGTCCAGATCCATCTTTTTGGCCAGGAAATTATTCAAAGATTAACGGTCCTGAGAGAAATAATATTCTTCACGCTAGATTTCGCAGGAGCTGTTCAATCTTTCTTAATTCGGCAGTGAGAATGATGAGCTGAAACAAAAGTAACCTTGACAGGAGTTGTCCTCATCTGTTACTTTTCCTATATCTCAAGAGGGTTTGGTGGGGTCTTGAACTTTCCCCTTGAGCTAAATAGTTGGAAAGTACTTTGGCTCCTGGCAACTTACCCAGTAGCCTGATAAATGTGAAGGAGCTACCTTAGTTCTGGTTTGTGGGAAACAGCAGAATTTTCTATGGTTATTTTGTACACTGTTACAAAAGAGAAATCTTTTCTTTCCTATGTGTGGGCTCTGCAGACAGGAAGGATTGTGAAGGAAAAATTATATGGTAACAACAAATCTGATTGACTCCTGGGATTTTAAGTATGACAAGCAGTGCTTTTCTCTCCACATTAGCAATTTCATGGTGTTTAGAAGTAACTGCTAGGTTTTCTTTTAAGTCTATTAGAAAATATTGGTGTGTGACTTATTGTTGATATGACATATGGAATAAATTTTAGCAAAAGGGCTGCTGACTCCCTACATGATATGTGGGTTATTATCTGTGTTGAATAAAAAAATACAGTGCTTTTTATTTTACTTTGTGGAATTGAAAGTTTATAACAAAGGATGTATTGAGATTAAGGGAACTCTAGCATTCTCTTCTTACAGCCATTTTAATGGCTAATATAATCATGCCAATAATGAAGTTGAGAGGATCTGGTAATGACACCATTAATTGGACACTTACTTCATTTTAGGCACTGCATCATTTGCTTATTTGTTTTTACATTTAACAAATATTTACTGAGTACTTAATATATGACGGGAGCTCTGCTAAATACAGAAGCTATAATGGCAAGACTGAGACAGTCCCTAACCAATGGGGAAGACAGAACCCAAACAGAAAAGAATCAGATAATCATAGGAAAATGTTTTGAATTTTATAATAAAGAAACAGGGCACTATGAGAGAACAGAAGGAGAATTAGACTAAGGGACATGTAGACAGAGGAAAAGTATGTTTAAACTGAGACCTGAAGGATGAATGGGAGTTATGCAGGAAAAGAGAGAGAAGAGGAGTGGTTTATAGGCAATGGGAACAACCTTTGGGAAGATTACAGCCATGTGAAAGATTATAGTCTATTCAAGGAACTAAAATGAGTCCTGGTTTCCTTGAGCTGGTGTGCGCAATGAGAGGAGGTTGGAGGCCATGGCCATGTTATAATAGTCTTTTAAAAGTATGTTTGGGGACTTTAGAATTTATCCCAAACCACATAGGAAGCTATAGCCTCATTTAACAGGTATGAAAATTGGATTGGAGAGGTTAACTATGTTCCTAAAACTCCAGCAAGTAATTGGTCAAGCCAGGTTTTTAAACAAGTACTGCCTACCTCCAAAATCTATGACTTTTACCTGTTAATTTAGGTCCTCTCTTCTTTTTTTTTTAAAAAAAATTATTTATTTATTTATTTATTATTTATTTAGTTTGCTTGGGGTCTTAGTTGCGGCACACAGGATCCTTGTTGTGGCACGTGGACTCTTAGTTGTGGCATGCATACGGGATCTAGTTCCCCGACCAGGGATCAAACCCGGGCCCCCTGTATTGGGAGTGCGGAGTCGTACCCACTGGACCACCAGGGAAGTCCCTAGGGACTCTTTTCTAATCTGCATAAAACTTAGCCACTGGTTGGCTTTTCCTGACCAAGTGTTATATTCAGAGAAAATTTGATCCAATACTCAGACCTTATTTTTTAACGATTAAGTATACATTACTGTCACTCAAGAAAACTCCAGGTGGGAGGAGTTTCTAATCATACATCAAGGTAAAGATTTATATCCTTTTTTCTATGTCTTTTGGTCTCAGTAACCCCCATGCTTGTATGTTTTCCCCTAAGTGGCTCCTCTTCTCACGTTCTAAATACAAATGCTACAAGATTTGTCCATAGAAGCACTCACACTTCTTCATGTCCTCACCCTTACTGTAACCTTCATCTTTTTTTTTTCTGCTAGTAACTCTCTGTCCATTCCAATGTGAATTCAGCCATGATTTACAGATACTCCAGTTCTTTCCTCTCTCTTTCCTCCAACTGGCAGAGGCAATTAAATTAGATGGTACTTTCCATGACCATTCCCTGTTGAAGGACATAACCACCAAAATAATCTTGGCTGGGAAGAATGCAGATATATTTTAAACCTTATAGCCTCATGAATCAGGTATATGCACAGGGTGTAATTGAGAGCCCAGTGTCCTGGAAAAAGGGCTGCTTCTCTGCAAAAACAAAGCACCAATTCTCCATGTATCCTGGGGTGGGAATCATACTGGGGATCTGGCCAGCCATTAAGTTAAATCTATTGGAGTGGGTAAAATATAGCTTGCTATATGCAGCTCTGGGAAAAACAAGCCATTTCCCTAGTGCCACTGCCCCAGAGAGAAATTGCAAACCATTCTTACTTTCACTAAATTAGAAGAAGGCTTCCTCTGAGATGCCTCAGCAGAGAAGCTTCACTTTGCCAAACATATCTCCACCAATTTCCCAGAGGAAAATTCCTTATGCCATTATTTACTGTCCCATCTACACCTACTGATAAGAGCAATAATAGAGTCATTTAAGGGGATGTGACTGCTTGTGGGAAAATGGCAGCATCAAATAAACAGAATAGTGGAAGCATAACTAATGGCAGAAACAGAAGGAAACTCTAATCAAAATCTTATTAAGGAGATAAATTAGAGTACACACACATAACAGTTTTTGGACCAGAAAAACTTTAAAATTAATTAGATAAATTGAAAATAAGTTGGCTATCACTAAGAAATAGCTTGTATAGTTTTAAACATATATTACAAAATACTAAGAAAGGAAAATCATAGGCAAAAACATAAGAAGAAAAATAAATAGATGTGGTAAAAGTGATAATCAAAGAAATATTAGAATGTAAACTCCATGAGGACAGGAATCTTGTACTTCTTTAGCACTGTCAATACTTAAAATGGTGCCAAACCCACAGTTGTTGCTCAGTGAATGAATGAAGGAATAAATGAATTAAAGAAAATGTACCTAAGTTGAAGATTTAAAAGATACACTACTAGATGAGGTAGACCTGTTTTTCTCTGCTCCTCTCTGGCAAGTACAGCTATAAATCCTGGAAATGGTATAAGGTACAAAGGAAGAACTCTGAAAAATGGGGAGAAGAAGAAGAGCTAGTTTGGGAGCCCAGGACTGGAGGAATGACACAGTGATAGCCCTACCCAACAGAGGCCCGATGTTTCCTGATCCCCAACCTAACAAAAGAAGGCAGCTGAGGTAGGCTCATCACTTCCCTGGACTGAACAGGAGCCCCTCTGACAACATCAAGTGAGCCAGACTCCTTAGGTAAGGGGAATGGATTGGGAGCCATACCAAAAACAAGGAGCCTGGGGAAGCATTCTCCTTCCCTGCAGAGCCTGATACTCCTGTTTTGCAGTAGACATGAAGTGGAACCGGCAAAGGAGACTCAGCCTTGTCTGGGAAGCTCACTTCCCAGAGGCCTGAGAATCTCCCATCCCCACCCAGAGATACTGGGACAACCAGGAGGTATCAGCCCTCATCCACTGAGAAAAACTCAGCACACTCATCTTGGGGTATCCCTTCTCCACCTTCAGGCAAAACTGGGAGGAACAACACATGCCCCAGCATCACCAGGTCAACCAACTAGACCAAAATAATACCACATAGGCTCTAAATATAAAACTACCATGGGAATCACAGTCTACAAAGTACACCAAACCTCATGCGATAAATCTAAACAGGGTACTGCTCCCAGAAATAAAAGATTTAATTAAAATGCAGTGTCCTCTAATATAATAGACAAGAAACATCAAGAATATAATAGAAAACCATCCACCATACCAAGAACAAAGACAATTGCAACTTGAATGAGAAAAGACAATCAACTGAAATTTTAAAAAAGATGAATCTGATGTTGGAATTATCTGACAACAACTATAAAGAAATTTCATAAAAATACTCTAACAATCTATTACAAATTCTCTTAAAATAAAATTTAAAAATAGTAAATATTAGCAAAGAAATAGAAGTTATAAAAAATAAACAAAATGGAAATTATAGAGCTGAAAAATGTCATAACAAAAAGAGAAACTTACTGAATGGGCTCAATAGTAGAGTGGAGATGGCAGAAGATAGACTAGATGAACCTGAGGACAAAAACAGTAGGCTGGTTATTTACCTAAGCTGAACAACACAGAGAAAACAGACCAAAAGAAACTAACAGAATCTCGGGGACCTGAGAGACAATAAGAAAAATCAACATTCATATCACTGGTATTCCAGAAGAAGAGGAAAACGAAAGTGGGACTGAAAAGGTATTTGAGTAAATAATGCCTGAAAATTTTCCAAATTTGATGAAAGACTTAGACCTACAGTTCCAAGAAGCTGAGCAAATCCCCTAAAAGTATAAACTATGATCCACACCAAGACATTTCATAAACTTTTGAAAACTAATGATAAAGAAAAAAAATCTTAGAAGCAACCAGACAGAAACTACACATTATCTGTAGGGGAACCTCAATTCAAATAACAGTGGGTTTCTCATTGGAAATCAGGAGGCCATTAGGGTGTGACACAATATTTTTCATGTGCTAAAAGAAAAAAAAAGGCTCAGTTGCGAATTCTATATCTTTAGAAATCATTATTCAGGAATTAAGGGAAAAACATTCTCAAGGGAAAGAAAAGTAAAAGAATTTGTTACTAGCAAACCTCCTGTTAAAAATTAGCTATAAGAAGTTCTTCAAACAGAAGAGAAATGATCAATAGAAAGAAAAAAGAGAAAAAAAGAAAAAAGAGAGAGAGAATAAGAAGGAACTTTTCAGTCAGCATAATTCCTTGAAGAGTCATCTAAGTTGCTGTTTACATTAATTGTCCATTTCTTTTTAATTGCTGAGTAGTATTTTGTGGTATGTATATACTACAGTTTGTTTAATCATTTGCCTGTGAAATGAGGACAGATTAGTGATTACCAGGAGTCAGGGTTGGGGAGGGGAGTTGGTACAAGAGGGAGGAAGGTGTGGTTATAAAAAGACAAGAGGAAGAATTCTTGTGGTGTTGGAACTGTTCAGTATCTTGACTGAGGTGTTGGATACGTGAACCAACATCTAATTTAACTGAATAGAACTTAATACACACAAACACATATACACACACTCATGAGTAGGAGAAAAACTGAGAAAGCTGAATAAAATTGGTGCATTATATCAATGTCAATGTCGTAACATTATACTACAGTTTTGCAAAATGAAAAATTGGGGAAAACTTGGCAAAGTGTGTGCTGCATCTCTCCATATAGTCATTTACAACTGCACATAAATCTACAATTACATCAATTAAAATCTCAATTAAACAAAATGGTAAACTACTGCAGTAGCCATCCTCCAAGGTGGCTCCTGTTGAGTCTGCCCCTGGTATTCACCCACTGTGGAGGTCATAAAAAACACTATGGCTTCTACCTTACTTTTCACTGGATCATGCACTTCCGGGAGGCCACCCACTGAGCATCAGATTTTCCATCTACCACAATGGAAAATAATAAAAGAGAGAGAGCTATAGGCACGTTAACAAGAAAAAAGTACAATTATAAAGATTCATATCCTTCCCCAAGATATCCTTCATTATCAGACTTCACAAGGATTCAAAAATTACATGCCCTTTCTTTCCATGTATTCTGGCTGAAGCAATTACCTGAGAAAGCACCCTCACTAGGAACATTATGTGCTAACTCTCTAGACAGAACAAGTGTTTATAGAAGACAGTCGTGAGCAATGAATCATGGTAGTCATAGTGAAATCTGAGTAAATGGTTTTAATGTAGTCGAAAATTATAATATAGGTAGTAAGCATGAATTGATGGCATAAAACAGACATTCTGTGCGGGGAAAAATATATTAGCAAGGAAGCAAAATACTTCTTCAGCAAACTCAGGACTCGGAAGACAGGTGAAGAATTTATTTGGAAAGTATAACCATCCTAAGGGTCTGATTTCTATGAGGATGATGAGCAGGATTGGCCAAACAAATACAGTGAGTGGGGATCATAACATTACCTAATTTTGATACACTCTGTAGAGATAACTATTGTAAATAAGCTATTAAAGACAAAAAAGCAACCACTAGTAAATCACTAGTCATATTTCCCAATTCAGAGAGACAGAAAAAGAAAACAAGAAGGTATTTGCTTTAGATTTCACAGCAAGGTACAGATAAGTCTCTATAATAGGTCCATCTGGCTCCAAAACCCATGTATTTTTACACTATTATTTGGCCTCTATCGATGGTCCTAACAGGTCTATACTGAAGACATCCCACGTTAACAAGCAACTATCTTACATTTTCATCATTTCCAAGATCAGAAAACAAAGCAAATGTTGTTAACAATTTACCCTTGTAGCTTCAACTGGCACTGCAAAATATTAGGAGTGTGCAGCAACAAGAATAAAGGAAAAAGAAAGAAATGGTAATTACGTTTCATGGCAATAGTCACTGACAAACAGAAAAATCCATTAGATATGAGAAAAGGACATCTGACTTATTCAATGACCACCCAGGAGACCAAGAAGGAGGAGACTCAGGGAACTTGCGATGTTCAGGAATTCTCCAGACCTTGGGTCCTTTGATATTTGCTGTACATATACTTCACACCATCTTTATTTATGTTGCTAATAAAATAATATGGCAGTTCTAAAGAAACGATCTATTTCTCAGAACACAATATTCAAATGGTATTTCTCGCAGTGGTTAGTAAGGAACTCTGCCACAAATGAACCTAGAAATCTGAGAGCACATTGGATGAGTAAATTAGATTTTTTAAAAATTTTAAGGGAAAATTATCTTCTTTAATTAAAACTTCATTTTAGGAAAAATTGTATCCCTCTTTCAGAGGAATAGTACCTGTTTTAGGATATTTCTAAATGTTCTGTGACAGCAGTATCCTTTTCCCTCAGACAGTGCAGTATTTGTCCTTTCCCCTAACAATGCCAAATGCTGTGAATGAGGTTTCATGAAACAGACAGAATTTGAACCTGGAACATTTGAATCAAGAAGCACAATTGCTTGATATTACAACAGAAACTATAGGTATATGAGACCACAAGGTGTGTGGCTTTCACCTTGAAGTTTCTGAAAGAAATGTTTCACGCTGAGATTTGGACCTTTCCATTTCAAAGCAGTCAGAACATTTTTTTAGATGATAAGTTTTGAGCACAAATACCAAAAGATTGAAAAAGCTATAGGCACTGGATAACAGGAAAAGATGAAAGACCCAATTCAAATGGCTGGCCCAAATAATGACTAAGGAGAAATAATAACCATCTGCAAATATTTGAGAGAATTATGGAACAAAAAGGGGAGAGGAATTTCTTTGAGCTATGCAAAGGGGTATAACTAGGAGAAACAGAATTAAATTGAGCAAAGAAAAATGTAGGCAGAGCATAAGGGAGAAAATGACCACGTAATGGGATCTGTCAGTCTGTGGAAGAGTCATTCACAGGAAGTGGTGGAAACCCCATCACTTGAATCATTTTCAGCTCAGTGGAAAAACTGCTCTATTAAAGAGGACTATCCAACCCTGGGAGAAGAGGGATTTGATGAGCAATGTGTCTTTTCCATCTTTAATTTCTATAGTTTTGGAAAAGAAAGAAAGAAGAGGAAAACTAAAAAAAGGGAGCAAGCTGGTAGAATATCCTGGAGAAAAAAATTTTTTTAATCTAGAAACCACAGAACAGCAATGATGAGCAAAAGAACACATGAGAGAGAAAACCCACTAAAATGCACCAGTATCAATAAACAGGAAAAAATTTAAAGCAAGGCTGAAGAGGGAATGACTTCAAAGAGAGGTTGGGTATTTATTTAATGACTTTTGTTTTCTATGCACAATAGAATACCAGATTCGTCTCAATATTCCTCTTAAGCAACTGAAGGACTGTCATGATTATCCCTGAGTTAGACTAACACAGTTGTGTTTCTCTAAAACTCCAGCAAACTTAGATACTTCAGAATAATCTGCGTGATCCAATTAATCATCTATGGTGGGTGGACCCCCAAAATACTGGTTAGGCAAAGAGCCAGGCTGATCATAATTAAATAATAAATAACTAAATCAATAAATACCATATAAATTCTATAAACACATACTGATCATTGAGTATAGGTAAAGTAATATGTCAGATAATTTCAGGAATACAAAGGTACATAAAACATGGCCATTTTTCTCCTTGAGCTTTGAGCCTATTGGGAAAGACAGACAGATTGGGAAACTTCATATGTCTTTGGGTCACTGAGCACCAAGACTCCTTGGGAAGGTTCCTTCTTCTTACTCCTGCTAGATGCCTCAGGGACTCAGTCTGCTTTTCCCTCCTCCTAGTAGCTTTTTCCATCCACTCTATCCCTTCTCCACAAACACAGCTTCCCCATTTCTCACTGCCATGAAGAAAAGGAGTCAATCCCTTCTTACTGTTCATAGTTAATCAGTACTAGGGTATCAACAGGAACCCATAACAACAACCAGTATTTATTGTGCACTTATTCTATGCCAGGAACTGTGTTGAGTCCTTAAAATACACTACTTATTTTAACTTATGTCAAAATCCTATGAGTTGAGTAATTATCCATATCACATAGATTATTAAATTAAGGCTAAAGGATGTTTATAATTTGTCCAAGATGAAACAGGGAGGAAGCAATAGAGCTATGATATGAGCACATGTTGCTAGAGACTGAGTTGTGTGCCTCCAAATCCATATGCTGAAAGCCTTAATCTCCAATGTGACTCTGTTTGGAGATAGGGCCTTTAGGGAGATAATTAAGGTTAAATGAGGTCATAAGGTTGGGGGCTAATCTGATAGGATTTACGTCCTTATAAAAAAGAAAAAGACACCAGAGATGTCTCTCTTCCTGCAGGCAGAGAGGAAAGGCCAGGTGAGGACAAATGAGGAGGGGGCCATCTACAAGCCAGGAACACAAGCCTCACCAGAAACCAACCCTGATGGCATCTTGATCTTGGACTTCCAGCCTCCAAAACTAAAAAAAAAAGTAAATTTCTGTGTCTAAGCCACCCAGCCTGCAGTATTTTGTTATGGCAGCCTGAGCTGACTAATAGATGCTTTCTCACTCCACAGCCTTTTCTTTAAACTACTCCTCCATTCTATGAATTTTTATTCACTAAGTCTCTGCAGACATGTTGTTCTTTAGGAAAGCGAAAGTCAAAGGATAAGAATATTAATTTAAAGATTAGTTTCCACTCAAACATCTTTTTCTATTTAGTAATTACATTAATTCTTTGCCCATTCTAAGAAACTATCTTATCAGTTTATGGATGATTATCCAATCTTACAAGAAAAAGGTGCTGAGGAATCACAAGTAATGCTATTGACAAATAATGACTTGGAAGAGTTAGTCCAGTTTAAAGTTGATAAAAATAAAGGCAAGAATGATGCCAGAATACTCTAAAAGAAAATGGTTTTGAATAACAAATTGTAAAAGACCACTGGGAAAAATTAATGAAGCTTCCATATTTCTTTGCAAAAATGACACTTCATGTCGGTAAATGTCAAAGGTGGAATGACGGATGCCATAACATTATATCAAATGGTTTTGCCTGATTTCCCCACCACAAAAGGGAGAACTTGGTTTATATTTTATTTCTTCCTAATATTAGCATCGGTTGAAGTATATTTAATTTAATAACTTAATTATATTACTTGGTTTAATAAATATACTTTTATAATTTTTAGTTTTATTTTTCAATATAAATTTCAACAAGTCTTTCATTCATTGTTAAATGTGAAATTTTGGTCCCTACTGAAGTAAATTCACTTTAAGTAGCCTTTAAACAGAACTAAGTTATAAAATTTATAAAACTAACAAAAGTTATTTCATTCATTGTTCTCCATTTACTTCTTAGATAATAAATGAAAGCTTCTTTAGTATGTTGCCTCTACTTTTATTTCTAAGCAGCAGAGTTAACAGTCAATCTCCTTGTCTCCTCTTCTGGTTTCTGTCACTACCATAATGATAACAGCCAACAAAAAGATAATTGAATTTAGAACTTAAACTCAAGACATTAATTCTACAACATTTTATTCTGGTTGACTCCTTTGATGAAAATACAGCTACAAAGTCATGCTCTATGTTCTCCAGTGGGACAGTTATTCAGGATAAAGATGAGTCCAACAGGTAGAGAGGAAACAGCCTCAAGAACAAAATAGAATGTTTTTTGGGAGTAGTCAGTCATCACTACTAGAAAGCATCTAATACGTGTACATTTATGGAACAAATATATATTCATGATGACAAATAGCAGAATGAAAAGCAATGTCCTAGGAAAATTCTGCTTTGGCAAGGTTTCCAGTTCAATTTAGTATCATGAGTTCTTGAAATATCACCTAAGACTCCTCAAGCCTACCTTTTCTGGGACGGTAACGTCTTTCAACCAGCAGTCTGAAGCAAGACATCTAACAGCCTGAAATATCCTTTCCATTTTTGAAAGCTTCAAACCTCTCCACACTAAGGGATTTAAGACTATGTCTGATATATTCAGTCATGTCCCCTGTATTTTTTCCTGGCAGTATGTTGAAAGGGTGATTTGAACATTCAGATTCATGTGGCATTTAGAGCAAAGGCAGTCAGTTTTTCGTCAGAGAGGTGTGATTTGGCTGCCATCTGGCTGAAGTAATGAGTTCCTTCCTGTTTAGTGACAAGGCAAAAGAAAAAAAGTGGAGAGGACCAGAGAACAGTATTACTGAATCAACTCTAAGCAACAGATTTGGGTACCCACTCATGTACTTGTGTACAAGAAAGTGTTGGTTTTGGCATCAGACAGTTCTCAGTTCTGGTTCTGAATCTCCTTACCACTGTATAAACTTTGACTGAGTACATAACTACTCTGAGCTTCAGCTTCCTCATCAGTAAAATGGAAACGATAATAGGGTTGTCATAAGATTAAATGTGGTAACATACATATAGTGGTAAGTAAGCACAGAGCTGACATATGGCAGACAACTCAATAAAATTATAGATTATTATTATCATCAAAATATTTGGGGGACTTCCTTGGTGGCGCAGTGGTTAAGAATCCGCCTGCCAATGCAGGGGACACAGGTTCGAGCCCTGGCCCGGGAAGATCCCACATGCTGCGGAGCATCTAAGCCCGTGCGCCACAACTATTGAGCCTATGCACCACAACTACTGAAGCCTGTGCACCTAGAGCCCGTGCTCTGCAACAAGAGAAGCCACTGCAATGAGAAGCCCATGCACCACAACAAAGTCGCCCCCACTCATTGCAACTAGAGAAAGCCCGCGTGCAGCAATGATGACCCAAAGCAGCCAAAAAAAAAAAGAAAATTTTGTAAGAAATAATTCAAAGACATTTTTAAACCTCCTAACCACTAAACAACTCTTTCTCAAAATGTAGCATAAGAAATTTGCATCAACATCACAGTGTGGAGTGCTTAATAATGCTCATTCTGCCTCCCACACAGATCTCCTTAATTTTCTTAATCCATTTATCTACTGAGTGAATTGACAAGTATTTCTGCACCCTTAGTATATGCCTGTCACTGTCTGCCTTGGGAAAACAATGATAACACAGACAACTTCCCTGCCATTATAGAACTTACATTCTAGTGGGGAAGACACAAATAACTAAATAAGCAACATAATCAATAGACTGTGGTAAGTGTTATAAATTAAACAGGCTGATAATATAGAACATAATCTGGGAAGGTTGCTTTAGATAAGGTGGTCTGGCAAAACCTGGTCAGAGGAGATGACATCTGAACTGAGACTTGAAGGAGGAAATTGAGACCACTATGGAAAAAGCTAGGGGAAAAGCATTCCAGGCAGGAAGAATAAGAAAATCCAATGGCCTAGAAGTCTGAGCTCTTGGCGTGTTGATAAAGGAGACCAATGTAATTGGAATGTAGTGAGAGAGGAGAATGGTACGAAATGATACTGGCGAAGTTAGAGAAGAAAGAAATTATCCTTTGTTATGCCACTCGGATCCATTTTCTTCCTACTGTAAATTCCTCCCATCTGGGAGCTTCTTTTCCAAAATGAAAGCTGGTCTCTTTTTCCGGGGAACTATACAAGGGTTGGTTAATGGGATAAACTACGGGCCGCATATTGCTGTCTCTAGACAGCAACTGAGGCTCAGCATCTCTCTCCTCTACCAACTATTCTAGATTCCCTTCAACCTCAGTCAGCACTTCTGCTGGTCTAGGTGGCTTACTTGGTGGGTGACCCAGACCCCTTTTCATGAGGAATCCAAGTCCCTGGTCACCATGACATTCTCAGGCCATGACTACTAGACTTTACTATTACCATCAACATTAAGCAGGGCTGCAGGGCCATGCCAAAAGATGCCCCACTGGATCATCTGGCTGCCAAGTATATTCTTTCCTGTTCCCACTGTATAATAGCCACTTTACTTTCCCCTAGTATTCAGGGTCATTTACGCTTTCCTGCTGATCTCTTTCTATGGGGAGCCCATAGTAACTGGATGACAGCCATACCTTAAAATTACATGGGACTTTTACTATATTCCCTAATAAAAGCATTACCCCCTCTAGCCTCAGAGCATAAAGCTGTTGGATTGGAAAATATACATTTCCCCCATGTGGGTCACTGGAAGTGATGATATGTGGGGCTATACTGATTTCCATACCTTGGTTCATGAACCAATTTATTCAACCTATTGGGAACATAGCACTATATGAAATAACTGATCTAGAGCAGGTGTCAGTACAGTTTTTTTGTAAAAGGCTAAGCAGTAAATATTTTCGGTGTTGCAGACCATACATTTTTTTTTTTGTCACAACTACTCGACTCTGCTGCTACAGTGTGAAAGCAACCATAGGCAAATGTAAATGAAAGAGAATGATTGTGTTCTAATAAAACTTTATTTACAATGAAGGTGGCAGGTCAGATATGGTGCTTGGACTGCAGTTTGTTGGCCCCTGACCTGGAGGGTATAGTGCATCCTGGACAGTGACATTCCATTCTTGTAGAGTAACATATCCCAGCAGATGCCAGGGCTGCATAGTCAAAAGGCCATTGCATCCACCTATCAGGCTGGCAGCTTCTGGGCAGGGGGCTCCCATGTGTCAAGACCTACTACCACACTCCCTTTGTTGTAGGTGGGATTTGGGGTCTGATTTGATGTTATATGGGATATTTGATTATCTGGTCATCAGATTAAATATTCTGTAGCCCTCAAATAGTGGTGATGACCAAGCCTATGTTAGCAGGAATGATAAAATGAAGGCTGCCTTCTTCAGGGTAAAAGGGACCCAATATAATCAGTTTACTATCAGTTGCCTGGGTACCCTTTCAAGTGATGGGGGCTCAGTATTAGTTTCTCTTGCTGGCAGGTTGGATATTTAGAAGGGGCAGTAGCTAGATAAGTTTTGATAAGTGGGAACAGATGGTTTGGGCCCTTGCATGGCCATCTTGCCATCCTAGCTACTCCATTCATGAGCCTATTGTCCCAGCACTGAGGCAGTGGATGACAGATGCTATCTGATACCAGCTGGCTCATAAGTTCAACATGGTATTTTTCCTCATCATAAAAATCTCTAGTAACTTAAGATCTGCTGGACCTTATGGCCCACATATTAAGAGCTGTTTATATTACAGCCTGAACTTGCTACAGACCTCTTATCTTCTTTGAGCCTCACTAAAAGCAGGTAGCATTTATGTCACTTGGTAAATGGATCCAAGAAATATTCCCAAGTGTATAATGTTTTGCCTCCCAGTACCTAAAGAGGCCTACAAGGCATTGTGCTACCTTCCTAGCGGTGAGAAGTATGAGTTGTAAAAATTTTCTTATTTTAGAGGTGATACATAGATATACTCCTGACCACTGTGAAATTCATTGATGTGTCAGTCTGTGAATCTTCTGAATGTATATCTCCTACCCTCTGGAGCATACTCGTCTTATCAAGGAGCTCATATATGGGCAGAGGTGGAAAATAACACATTTGCCAGATTAATGGCAAGTGTGGACAGTAATTAATAATTAATTAAATATGAGCTCTGAAGGTCGAAGGGCCTTCTTGGTAGCACAAAAAGAGACTCTGCAGCTTGAAGGGAAGAAAAGAACTTTATAAGAGTAGTAGAGCTCCAGAGGAAGTTGACTTCTTAACGGTGGCAAATCTGATAGGCCAAGATTAGAAGTCTACTGGTAAAGCATGGAATCCTGAATCTAGGGATGGGGCCATTTGGGTCAATTTATCAAAAACCTTGAATTCCTAGATCCTCCTGATCCCTCTGAGCTCACAGAAGTGGCCCATGTATCCCAGTTAAAGACTGGTGCTTCCCTTTCTGCTTTGCAAGACAATATGCATTCCTCTCAGGATCTGTCTTCACTTCCTCTCCTGACCACCAGACCAATATCTAGGGTCAATTTACAATATGACCCAACTAGGGAAGGGTTAGGTCTGCTCAAGAAGGAAAAGGAGTATATGCCAAAGGATCAGTAAGATCTCATTAACATATAATAGCAGGGGTCAAGAGATTTTTTCCCAAGGTGCTGGATCAGGTGGCAGAACACAAAGCTGGATAAATGAGAGTTTATTTGCCACTCTTCTGGGACATAGGCTTTAACTCCCTGGCAAGACTTTAGGAAAAAAGTGTCAAGATACTGCTAGGATGATCCTTGGAAGCTTGGAAAAAACAAAAGACTGTTTTAAATGAAGTGGTAATTCTAGAACCACTGTGACAAACAGCTGAGACAGTGATCAACAGGCAGAGAGAAAAGAACAGGCTAGAGGAGATATGCCCTGTACGTCTGGAAAACCCACCAAATGACAATATTTTGTGGGAGGCAAAGTTGGGACTAGTTGAACTACAATGCAGTCCTCTACCAGAGGACTCAGCCAGTCCTCCAGGAAGGTCTGGAGCTGGGAATGGCCCTTCAGAGTAGTCCCAAGTGGAAGCAGTGAGGTTGGGTCTTTGTAACTCCTCAATAATCAGTTATATTGGATGCAGGCTGCCCAGGGAAGGGAGTACAACCTTGGGTGAGGTGGATCCTTCAGCCAAGGCCAATGCCCAGAGAAAGACTCAGCTAAGAGCTATTAGTAACCAATACTTTTGTAACCCAGGGCAATTAGTGCTGTGGTTCTAGAAGCCCTAGATTGTTCACTACAGTATTTTCTATACCATCACTATTGAATCTACTTTTGAGTGAATAACGACCTCTATCCATCTCTCGAAATTACTCAAGTGGCAAAGAAATTTAGAGCTGAGAGTTCTTGGATGTGTGATCAATCAGACACTTTGAGAAAACGGGATCTGCACAAGAAATGGCTTATCTCAAGTGTCCAAGAGTTTTACATTACTGTAGCTGCCTTCAGTGTAATTCACAATTGTTTCTAAAGATCCAAGACAATTACTCACTTATTTCTTCCCAACAAAATCTCGTCCAATTTTACAAGTGAGAAAGAAATGTCATAATATTTAGAATAATAGAATGAGTTGGTAAGCTTCCAATAAAGCCAACCCTACAATTGAACTTCTTTTTTTTTTTTTTTTTTTTTTTAATTTTATTTATTTATTTATTTATTTATTTTTATTTTTGGCTGTGCTGGGTCTTTGGTTCGTGCGAGGGCTTTCTCCAGTTGCGGCAAGTGGGGGCCACTCTTCATCGCGGTGCGGGGACCGCTCTTCATCGCGGTGCGCGGGCCTTTCACTATCGCGGCCCCTCCCGTCGCGGGGCACAGGCTCCAGAAGCGCAGGCTCAGCAGCCGTGGCTCACGGGCCCAGCCGCTCCGCGGCATGTGGGATCCTCCCAGACCAGGGCTCGAACCCGTGTCTCCTGCATTAGCAGGCAGATTCTCAACCACTGCGCCACCAGGGAAGCCCCTGAACTTCTTTTTAAACTGATCCTCTGGTGGCTGAATAACCAGCAGAGCCAAAGCCCTCTCACTATCTTCTGAGTCTGATCTACTGAGCCTTCACAATATAACTTTTCAGGAGAAGGATTTCTGTTAACCCTCTGTAACAAAGACATCATCCAGTCAACCAAAATGTTTGTTAAACTCCTGTGTACCTATGACAAGAACTATAACATATTGGACTGTTGCAATATCAGTGACTTCCAAAAGCAAAGTATGTGATTTCTTCCATCAACATTTAATGTGATAGATGTGACTTATCTGATTTTTCACTATGCACTTTTTAGTCAATAAGAACTCATTGACACATCAACTTCCTAGAACTAAAGAATTAACAAAGTTCAGAAACGAATTCCTTGTTCTAACTTCAACATCTGAATTCAGTTCAACTTAGATACCAGTCCCTGAAGTCTTCAAAGATACCAGTGAGTCCTTGATACCTAGAAGCACCCACCACATTCTTCCCTTCCCCATTTCAGATACTGGTAGGACAGCTTTACCTATGAAGACGAAAGCAATCATGCTTTGCTGTTAATCCGTAAACCATGAGAACTGGTCAAGGATTGAGCAGAGAACTAAACTTTTTAGTTGTCAGAAATATTTAAATATTTTCAGAATGCTAAATTTGAAGACTTAATCCAAACACTATCTAAATAAACCAATAAGTATAAAACACATATAAGGAAATAAGTATAAGTATGTGAGTTCATGTTAAGTTGTTTATAAATAATGAACAGCTCAGGGAGACTGGTTTTATACACAGTGCATTCTTCCTTTGGGGCTTGCCGTGTGTTTAGGAAAATGAAAATGTATTACATCTGGAAAGTCAGTGAACTGCTTTGTGCCAATGCTCCAGACTTTTCTTCTGGATCTCACATTCAAGGAAACACTTGAGACTATGCAGAAGCTTCAACCTTTCCTGGACAAAGCAACCTGGGGATGGGACTGCTTGGCTGCCTTCTGTATAGAAGAGGCACTGAGAATATTTCAGGCTCTAGAATCATGTTCCTCATCACTATGCAAGTCATACCACTACTCGTAAAGATTCTATAAGGGTGATACTATTATTGCCACTTCAGAGATGAAGAATCTGAGACACAAAGATGTTAAATGTCTTGTCCCAAGTCACAAAATCTAGTAAGAAAGGAGCCATCATTCAATCCTCAGCAGTCTGCATGGAGAATTCGTGGCTTTAATTAACTGGCAGTGCTGACTTCTGCTCACATTATTTACTAACAATATTAATAAAACCTGGAGTAAATGAGAATAATCAGGAATTAAAAATATATAAATCATACAAATGAAGCTTATTTGACTTGTTTTTTTTGGCCCAGTCAGGCATCTGCATTTGATTTGAAAATCTTCACAAGAATCATGAGCCTCAAAGGACCATAAATGTTTCAGACACTTAAAAGGAACTGAATGGATAAATTTGCTAGTGATGTTCTAGAAAATACTGTTACCAAGACAATTCCTTTCAAAGCTCTCAATTATCTAGGTGGCATATTTGCTTTGCCACCTAATTAATCTACTAAATGCACTACTCATGCAATTCTATCAGCTGTGATTCTTGGTCTTCTTTAAGTCATTTTTCTTGGCTTTATGTTTCTAATGGAAGTGTGAACTAAATTATATTATCATACCTCATCTTTTTTTTCTGATTTTAAAAGCAATATGAACTTAATGCATGAAATCTAATGAATAGTGAAAGCTGTACAATTGAAAATAAAATTCATTTATACTCCTACCTGACAAAGACACCAGTAATATTTTCATAGACTTTTCTCCTCCTCATTTTCCTTCCTCTTTTTCCTCTTCCTCCTTCGTTTAGTTTTTCTATGCCTACAGTGTTAGGGTGCATTCTATAAGTATGGCTTTCACTCTGTTTTATATCATTGCCTATTTGCCTATTTCTTCAAAGGAAAAGCAATTTCAGTGACTGATTGAATAAGCCATATTAGATGAATGCAGCTTAAAGAACATTTTGACATTTTCTTATCTGAAAAATAAAACTGTTACAGAATTTTCTATTCATTTCCTTTGTTAAATTACCATCACCAGTTTCCTGGATATCTGCACCAGGCTCTTAAATGAGCTCCTGCAACTTCTCCTAATCTCCTCCAATCTAGTCTCCACAGCGCAGTAAATACCACTGTCAAAACTAAATGATTGCTCTTAGAATAAACACCAGACTTCATTACCATTACAAATCCCTGTATGTTTTGGTTTATGTCTCTACCACCAGTCTCATCTTAATGTAATGCCCATTTTATTCCCTGGGCTTTCACCACAGGATCTTTGTTATGGTTCTTTCCTCTTCCTAGAATTCACGTTCTTCATCTGTTTAACCCTTAATCATTCCTCAAGTTTCAGGTCAATCATCACTTTTCAAAGGAAACCTCCCCTAACTGTCCAGAATTCAGATTCCTTATTATATGCTCTCATAGAACTGTGTACATTTCATTCATAGAAATGAATATACTTTGAAATTATATACTTTTGTGTAATTATTTGATTATATGTATTTTCTTCCTTATACAATATGGTCAGTTAGTAGATATGTCACTGTGCTCTTTATAAAATTAAATATTACCTTTTATAAGAAATCTCAAATTATTTGATAGACATGAAATATTATATTACTGTCATTTTAATTACATTCATTTAAAGAAAACATATTTTCAAATTCATGTTGGTCATTTGTAGCTTTCCTCTGAATCTTCTGTATAATCATCATTCACATTTATATTACAATGTTAATGTGTCTTATTGATTCACGAGCATTCTTAATATATTAAGAGAATTAATCCTATGCTTATCATTTGCAAATATTTATGCCCAGGTCAAGATTTGCTCTTAAACTGTGTGTACAGTAATTTTAGTATTTGTAAATAATAAAAAACGTGTAATAAATTTTACCAATAATTTCTTAATGATTTCTTAATACTCTTATGTTTGAAAAGAAAGGATATTTCTTATCTCAATATCAGTTAAATAGCAACATTTTTTCTAGTTTTGTAAGGTTTTATTCTTTTTTTCTTAAAGTACTGTTGATTTACAATACTATAATAGTTTCAGATATACAGCACAGTGATTCAGTACTCTTACAGATTATACGCCATTAAAAGTAATTAAAAATAATGGCTATAGTCTTAGTGCTATACAGTATACCCTTGTTGCTTACCAGTTTTATACATAGTACTTTGTGTCTCTTAATCCCATTACCCTATTTTGTCTCTCCCCACTTCCTTCTGCCCACTGGTAACAACTAGATTGTTTTCCATTTCTCTGAGTCTGTTTCTGTTTTGCAATACACATTCATTTATACTATTTTTTAGATTCCACATATGAGTGATATCATACAGTATTTGTCTTCCTCTCTCAAACTTATTTCACTAAGTATAATATTCTCTAGGTCCATCCACCTTGCTACAAAAGGTAGAATTTCATTATTTTTTATGGCTGAATAATATTCCATTGTACATATAGATACCACTTCCTCTTTATCCATTGGTCTGTTGATGGATACTTGGGTTGATTCCATGTCTTGGCTGATGTATAGTGCTGCTGCAAAGTATATGAACATTGTGGTGTATGTATCTTTTAGAATTAGCATTTTCCTTTTTTCCAGGTGTATACCCGGGAGTGAAACTGCTGAACCATACGGTAGTTCCATTTTTAGTTTTTTGAGGAACCTCCATTACGTTTTCCACAGTGGCTGCAACAAGTTACATTCCCACCAACAGTGTAGGAGGGTTCCCTTTGCTCCACATCCTCACCAACATTTATTATTTGTAGACTTTTTCATGATACCCATTCTGACAGGTGTGAGGTGATATCTCATTGTGGTTTTGATTTGCATATCTCTAATAATTAGTGATGTTGAGCATCTTTTCATATGCCTATTGGCCATCTGTGTATCTTCTTGGAAAACTGTCTAATCAGGTCTTCTGCCTTTTTGTTAGTGAGGTTGTTTGTGTTTTTTATATTGAGTTGTATGAGCTGTTTATATGTTTATATATTTTTTATATTTACCTCTTATCAGTCATATCGTTTGCAAATATTTTCTCCTATTCAGTAGGTTTTCTTTTGTTTTCTTGATGGTTTCCTTTGCTGTGTAAGCTCTTAAGTTTAATTAGGTTCCATTTGTTTATTTTTGCTTTTGTTTCCTTTTCCTTAGAATACAGATCCAAAAACATATTGCTGCGATTTATGTCAAAGCGTGTTCTGCCTATGTTTTCTTCTAGGGGTTTGATGGTTTCTGGTCTTACATTTAATTCTTTAATCCATTTTGAGTTATTTTTGTATATGGTGTGAGAAAATGTTCTAATCTTATTCTTTTACATATAGCTGTCCAGTTTTCCCAGCACCACTTATTGAAGAGGCTGCCTTTTCCATTGTATATTCGTGTCTCCTTTGTCATAGATTAGTTGACCAGAGGTGTGTGGGTTTATTTCTGGGCTTTCTATTCTGTTCCATGGGTCTACGTATCTGTTTTTGTACCAGTACCATGCTGTTTTGTTTACTGAGGCTTGGTAGTATAGTCTGAAGTCAGGGAGTGTGATACCTCCAGCTTTGTTCTTTTTTCTCAAAGTTGTTTTGGCAATTTGGGGCCTTCTGTGATTCCATATGAATTTTAGGATTATTTATTCTAGTTCTGTGAAAAACGTCATGGGTATTTTGACAGGGATTGCATTAAATCTGTAAATTCCTTTGGGTAGTATGATAATTTAACAATCTTAATTCTTGAAATCCAAGATCACTATGTATCTAACTATTTCTTTGTCTCATCTATAATTTTCTTCCCAAGCAGCACACCTCAGGGCCAAGCAAGTACCCTTTAGTCCTTTATTTCTCCCATGGGGAATACTGAGAACAAAGTGTGTACCCAGCTTCTCCAGCCTTATAGGATGTTGCCCAAGAAACCCACTTATGTCTTGCCCCACCCAGAAAACTGAAGGCATTGGCATGGATAAGAAACTTAAGGATAGCTATGAACAAAGAAAAGAGTAGGCCTCACAGTACCCAGTGGGTCTTAACTACAGGTCACAGATCCTATAACCTGTTCAGGGTCTCCATCAAGAGCCCCACCCACAACCCTGTAGGACCCCCTCATTTGTGCCTGCCGCAGGGAGCTGTTATGCATCCCTAGCACTCTGTATGTACACCCTGTAGCCAGCAACCTGCACTCCCCTACATACTAAGCCTCATCAGATGGCACATGGGGACCTCCACAGACCTTCTGGGAGCTTCAACACACAACACACAAACATCAGCAACGGGCTCATCTCTGTGGGACTGGCACACAATTTGCTATGGGCACTGCCCTGAAGAAAATAAACAAGAGTCTCTTAGTACCCAGTCTAGCTTTACAGAATTGAGAGAAGGCACATAATCCTAAATCTTCCCTCCCAAGAGGAATAAGAGGAGTAGAGCAGTTGTACAATTATAAAATTTTAGAGAATGCCGTTTGCAGCAACATGGATGGACCTATAAATTGTCATACTGAGTGAAGTAAGTCAGACACAGAAAGACAAATATCATATGATATAGCTTATATGTGGAATCTAAAAAAAGTGTACAAATGAACTTATTTATAAAACAGAAGTAGAGTCATGGATGTAGAAAATAAACTTACGGTTACCAGAGGATGAGGGGGGAGGGATAAATTGGGAGAGTGGGATTGACATATACAAACCACTAATAAGATAAAATAGATAACTAATAAGAACCTGGTGTATAGCACAGAGAACTCTACTCAATATTCTGTAATGGCCTACATGGGAAAAGAATCTTAAAAAAAACAGTGGATATATGTATACGTATAACTGATTCACTGTGCTGTATACCTGAAACTAACACAACATTGCAAATCAACTATACTCCAATAAAAATTTTAAAAAAAGTTTTAGAGACCATCTGAACCTCTATCCAGGCTGAGTGGTGAAGGTCTTTCTCTCCTGAAGCCGGTCTGGAAAGACTGGAGAAGGTAACTGCTTCTTCAGATATGAAGACAGCAATACAAGGCTTTAAGGACATGAAGAAGTATGTAAACTATCAGGATTGAATCATGAAGAAATAGTAAAATTGAACAGACCTATAAAGAATAAGCTGATTGAGTCAGTAATCAAAAACCACCCAATAAGGAAAAGTCCAGGATTAGATGGCTTCACAGGTGAATTCCACAACATATTTGAGGAAGAATTAATGCCATACTTCTCAAGCTCTTCCAAAAAATTGAAGAGGTGGGAGTGCTTCCAAACTCATTTTATGAGGCCAGCATTACCCTGATATACCAAAGCTCAACAAATATACACCAAGAAATAAAAACTACAGGTCAGTCTTCTCTGATAAACACAGATGCAAATATTCTCAACAAAATACTAGCAAACCAAATTGAACAGCACATTAAAAGGATGGTACATGTGATCAAGTGGGATTCATCCCTGGGGTGCAAGGATTGTTCAAGATACACAAACCAATCAATGTGATACACTACATAAAAGAATGAAGGATAAAAATCATACAATCATCTCAGTAGATAGAAAAAACACATTTGACAAAATTCAACAGCTTTTCATGGTAAACTTTCAACAAATTTGGTATAGAAGAACTGTACTTAAACTTAATAAAGGCCATAAATGACAAGCCCACAGCTAACATCCTACTCAGTGGTTAAAAGCTGAAAGCTTTTTTTCTAAGATCAGCAACAAGATATGGATGTGCACTGTCACTACCTCTATTCAATATTGTAATGAAAGTTTTAGCCAGAGCAAGTAGACAAGGAAAAGAAAGAAAATGTGTCCAAATTAGAAAGGAAGAAGGAAAATTGTCTCTATTTGCAGATGACATAATCCTATATATAGAAAACCCTAAAGACTCCACCAAAAAAAACTCTTAGAATTAATTTAAAAATTCAAGAAATTTGCAGTATATATGATTATATATATATATATATATATATATATATATATATATATAATCAGCATACAAAAATCAGTTCTGTTTCTGTGTACAGACAACAAACTATTTGAAAAAGAAATTTTTAAAAAAATCTCATTTACTGTAGTACCAAGAAGAATAAAATCTTAGGGAGAAATTTAACCAAGGAGGTGAAAGATCTGTACAGTGAAAATTATAAAACATTGATGAAAGAAATTGAAGAAAACACAAATTAAAGATAACTCATGTTTATGGATTAGAAGAATTAACATTAAAATGTCCATACTATCCTAAAAGATCTAAGCAGTCAATGCAATCCCTATCAAAATTGAAAAGGCATTTTCTCCCCAAATAGAAAAAAAAACCCTTAAAATTTATATGGAACCACCAAAGACTCTTAATAGTCCAAGCAATCTTTCCAAAAATGAAAAGGCTGGAGTCATCATATTTCCTGACTTCAAATTATATTACAAAGCTCTAATAATCAAAATAGTATGGTACCATCATAAAAAGAGACATGTAGGCCAATGGAACAGAATAGAGAGCTCAGAAATAAACTCACTCTTGTATAGTCATCTAATCTTTGACAACAGAACCAAGAATACAAAGTGGAGAAAGGACAGTCTCTTCCTTGGTAAATGGTTTTGAGAAATCTGGGTATCCACATGCAAAAGAATGAAATTGGATTCATATCTCACACCATATACAAAAATCAACTCAAAATGGATCAAAGACTTCAATGTAATACCCAAAACTATAAAACTCTGAAGACAAAACATAGAGAAAAATGTATTTAAATAGGTTTTAGCAATGTTTTTTTCAGGTATGACCCTGAAAACACAGGAGACAAAAGCAAAAATATTCAAGTTGGATTGCATCTAACTGAAAAGTCTTGGACAGCAAAGGAAGCATTCAACAGAGTGAAAAGGCAACCTATGAAATGGGAGAAAATATTTGCAAGTCATGCATATGACAAGGGATTAATATCCAAAATATATAACCAACATCTATAACTCAATAGCAAAACAAAACAATCTCATTAAAATATGGGCAAAGGATATGTACAGATATTTCTTGAAAGAAGATATATAAATGGTCAACAGGTATATGAAAAGTGCTTAAAATCAGTAATTATTAAGGAAATGCAAATCAAAATCATAACAAAATATCACCTCACACCTAGTAGGATGGCAATTATTAAAAGAAAAAAAGATGGTAATTGTTGGCAAAGATATGGAGAAAAGAGAATTCTTGTACATTGTTGCTATAAAGCCATTATGGAAAATAGCATGACAATCCCTCAAAAAGTTAAAAATAGAGCTACCTATGATCCAGCAGGTCCTCTGCTGTGTATTTATCCAAAAGAATTGAAATCAGAATCTCAAAGAGATACTTGCACTCTCATGTTCATTGCAGTATTATTCACAATAGCAAAGACATCAAAACAAGCTAAATGCCCATTGATGGATAAATAGATAAAGAAAATGTGGTATATACATACAATGGAATATTATTCAGCCTTGAAAAGAAGGAAATTCTGCCATTTGCAACACCATGATAAACCTGGAGGACATTATGCTAAGTGAAATAAGCCAGACACAAAAAGACAAATACTATATGATCTCATATATGGAACCTAACAGAGCAAAACTCATAAAAGAAGAGAGTAGAATAATAGTTGCCAAGGGCTGGGGAGAGTAGGAATTGGGGAGGAGATGTTCAAGTGTATAAAGTTCAGGTATGCAAGATAAATAAGTTCTGGAGATCCACTCTAGAGCATAGTGCCTATAGCTAACAATACTGTATTGTATACTTAAATTTTGCCACAGCATTCAGACACAAAAAAGAAATAAACGAAATCCAAGTTGGAAAGGAACTTGGAAATCACTGTTTGCAGATACATGATACTCTACATAGAAAATCCTAAAGATGCCACCAAAATCTATCATAACTCATCAATGAATTCAGGAAAGTTGCAGGATACAATATTAATGTACAGAAATCTATTGTGTTTCTATACACTAACAATGAACTATCAGAAAGACAAATTAAGAAAACAATTCCATTTATAATTGCATCAGGAAGAATAAAATATCTAGGAATAAATGTAACTAAGGAGGTAAATTACCTGTACTCACAAAACTATAAGACACTGATGGAAAAAACTGAAGACACAAACTATATTACAAAGCTACAGTAATAAGAAACAGTATGGTACTGATAAAAAATTGACACATAGAGCAATGGGACAGGAAAGCCCAGAAATGAACCCACACTTATACGGTCACTAAACCTATGACAAAGGAAAAAAGTACAATGGGGATAAAACAGCCTCTTCAATAAATGGTGTAGAGAAAATTGGACAGCTACATGCAAAAGAATCAAACTTGACAATGTTCTCACACCATATACAAAAATAAACTAAAAATGGAGTAAAGTCTTAAATATAAGAGCTAAAACTGTAAAACTTCTAGAAGAAAATATAGGCAATATACTTTCTGACATTGATCATTGCAGTATTTTTTGGATATGTCTCCTCACGCAAGGGAAACAAAAGCAAAAATAACCAAATGGAACTACATCAAACTTTTGCACAGTGAAGGGAACTATCAACAAATGAAAAGACTGCCTACTGAATGGGAGAAGATATGTGCAAATGATACATCTTATAAGTGGTTAATATCCAAAATATACAAAGAGCTCATACAACTCAACTTTGAAAAAACAAACAACCTTGATTAAAATATGGCCAGAGGACCTGAAAAGACATTTTAAGTTTATGATGATGCTTACGAATCATTTACATATATATATATATATATATATATATATATATATATTTAGTGAAACACATACATTATAACATTCCATATGTAAAGAAAAGACTAAAATTCAATCCATAATGAAAGTTTTTAGATTAAGATTATATCTAGGGTGCATTCCTATTTTAATAATTCCTTGGTCTAAAAAAAGTAATCTGAACTTGATGAATACATAAAGTGAAAATGGAATCAGCTAAACAAAAACAAAAACAAAACTAAGATTGTAAGAGTATTACCTAAATATAATAAACACATCCATAAAAAACCTAAATTAACATAATACAAAATTGGGAAGTATTAGAAGCATTCCCTAGGAACCAACCACCACATAAAAATACTACACCACTTCTATGAGAAATTGTACTTGAGATCCTAGGTAGTGCAATAAGCAAATAAAGCATAAGGATTGGAAGGAGGAAATAAAATTGTCATTTGCAAATGAGTGTCTATATAAAAATCTGATAGAATCACAAATAAGTTATTAAAAATCATGTGAGTTTAATTAGGTAACTGGATGTAAATTCACTATTCAAAAGTCAATTGCATTTCTGTATCCTAGGAGTAATACTAGGAAATGAAAGTTCAAGAGACAGTATTTACAATATAAATAAGAACTATAAAGAACTTAGGGATAACCCCCTGCAAATTTATAAGATTTATAGGTGGAATTTGATAAAATTTTACTGAATAATACTAGGGAAGATAAAAATAAATTGAGATATATCCCATATAATAGATAGAAATATTCACTGTTGTTGGAATGCTAATTTTCCTCCAAACTGTCTATTATCTATTAATTCCTCCAAATTATCTATTAATTTAAGATAACTCCAATCACAGGTCCAAGAAAGTTGTTATGGAATATGACAAGCCTATTCTAAAATTTATATGGAATAACAAATGGCCTATACATATCTAAGTAAGAAACGTAAGGAGTGGTGAGTAACTTTATACATTTAAATAAGGAAAGTAAAGAATGGGGAATAGCCAGATATTAATACTTATTACAGAACCATAGTAATTAAGGCAGTGAATATTAGTGCAGAAACAGAAAAATTAACCAATAAAATATTATACAGAACCCATAACCACACATATATGGACATTCATGCAGCACAGAAGTAGAATGGCAAGTCACTGGCAGAAGTAGAGACTATCTAGTAAGTGGAGAATGAAGAATCATTTATCTACATGGCAAAAAAGGAAATTAGATTTCTGACTCAAACTATTACACACATGCACATGTACACACACACACACAAACAAGTCAAGTCCAAGTAGAGTAAGGAATTAAATATGAAAAGGAAAACTTCAAAACATTTAAATTAAAATATAGTTGAAAGTTTTTCTATAGAAGACAAATATGTTAACTGTAAAAGAAAAGACTAATACATTTGATTAAATTTTAAATTATATTTATTAAAAGTTTTCTTAAAATGAAAAGACAGGATACAAACTTGTAGTCAATATTTGCAACACATATAAAGGACAAATAATTACCCTCAAAAACATATCAAAATGTTTACAAATCAATAAGGAAAAGACAAATCCCAATAGAAAAACAGGTAAAAGATGTGAATAGACATATTGTAGCAAAGGAAACACACATGAAGAGATGTTCAAACTTACCCAAGGAAAGCAAACCAAGAAAATGAGATAAAGTGATATCCAAATAAAGTACCATTTTCTACTCACATACTTGGCGTAGTCTAAGAAAATCTGACAGTACCAAGGGTTGGATAGAATGTGGATCAGTGGAAACTCTTCTACATTGGTAATGACTGTGAATTGTTACAATGACTTTGGCTAGATGCGAGACATTTCCTGTAAAGTTCAATGAACATATTGTATATCCCAGAAATTCAAACTAAATTATTTCTATATATACTTAAGAGAAATTCTTTAAAATATGAAGCAGGCATACATACACAAGAAATTTTACAGAAAAAGGTAACAATAGAAAATTTGAAATATGCTCATTGACAAGAGAATGGATTAATAAATTATGGCATATTCCTCTAATGATATATTGTGAAACAGTAAAAATGAATGAATTGAAGCTATATGCAATAGCATGGATAAATCTTGATAAAATGCGGAGTAAATAAAACAAGTGACAGAACACTACAAAAGCATACTTCCTTTTCTATAAAGTTCAAATCAAGCAATATATATATGTATCATACATTTATATTCATATAGATATATTTATATACACATTCACATATATTTATAGATACATATATTTGTATATACTTACATACACATACATATATATAAATATAATTTTACATATATATTCATGCATATACATATACATTGATTTTATATACTGATACACATATTTTTATATATGCATATTTAAAATTCTTTTCAGAAAGCAAGACATTATAAATATACAATTCAAAACTGTATTTTTGTGAATATTTCTTTTTTTTTCTTTTTTATTGTTTGAAAACATGGGTGGATCCCCCTAAATTTTTTTTAACATCTTTATTAGAGTATAATTGCTTTACAGTGGTGTGTCAGTTTCTTCTTTATAACAAAGTGAATCAGTTATACATATACATATGTCCCAATATCTCTTTGCTCTTGCATCTCCCTCCCTCCCACCCTCGCTATCAAACTCCTCTAGGTGGTCACAAACCACCGAGCTGATATCCCTGTGCTTTGTGGTTGCTTCCCACTAGCTATCTATTTTACGTTTGGTAGTGTATATATGTCCATGCCACTCTCTCACTTTGTCCCAGCTTACCCTTCCCCCTCCCCATATCCTCAAGTCCATTCTTTATTCCTGTCTTGCCCCTAGGTTCTTCTGACCATTTTCTTTTCTTTTTTATTTTTAGATTCCACATATATATGTGTTAGCATACAGTACTTGTTTTTCTCTTTCTGACTTACTTGACTCTGTATGACAGTCTCTAGATCCTTCCACCTCACTACAAATAACTCAGTTTCGTTCCTTTTTATGGCTGAGCAATATTCCATTGTATATATGTGCCACATCTTCTTTATCCATTCATCTGTTGATGGACACTTAGGTTGATTCCATGTCCTGGCTATTGTAAATAGAGCTGCAATGAATATTGTGGTACATGACTCCTTTTGAATTATGGTTTTCTCAGGGTATATGCCCAGTAGTGGGATTGCTGGGTCGTATGGTAGTTCTATTTTTAGAGTTTTAAGCAACCTCCATACTGTTCTCCATAGTGGCTGTATCAATTTCCATTCCCAGCAACAGTGCAAGAGGGTTCCCTTTTCTCCACACCCTCTCCAGCACTTATTGTTTGTAGATTTTTTGATGATGGCCATTCTGACCGCTGTGAGATGATATCTAATTCTAGTTTTGATTTGCATTTCTCTATTGATTAATGATGTTGAGCATTCTTTCATGTGTTTGTTGGCAATCTGTGTATGTTCTATGGAGAAATGTCTATTTAGGTCTTCTGCCCATTTTTGGATTGGGTTGTTTGTTTTTTTGATATTGAGCTGCATGAGCTGCTTGTAAATCTTGGAGATTAATCCTTTGTCAGTTGCTTCATTTGCAAATATTTTCTCCCATTCTGAGGGTTGTCTTTTCGTCTTGTTTATGGTTTCCTTTGCTGTGCAAAAGCTTTGAAGTTTCATTAGGTCCCATTTGTTTATTTTTATTTCCATTTCTCTACGAGGTAGGTTAAAAAGGATCTTGCTGTGATTTATGTCATAGAGTGTTCTTCCTATGTTTTCCTCTAAGAGTTTGATGGTGCCTGGCCTTACATTTAGGTCTTTAATCCATTTTGAGTTTATTTTTGTGTATGGTGTCAGGGAGTGTTCTAATTTCATTCTTTTACATGTAGCTGTCCAGTTCTCCCAGCACCACTTATTGAAGAGGCTGTCTTTTCTCCACTGTATGTTCTTGCCTCCTTTGTCGTAAATTAGGTGCCCATATGTGTGTGGGGTTATCTCAGTGCATTCTATCCTGTTCCATTGATCTCTATTTCTGTTTTTGTGCCAGTACCATACTGTCTTGATTACTGTAGCTTTGTAGTATAGTCTGAAGTCAGGGACCCTGATTCCTCCAGCTCTGTTTTTCTTTCTCAAGATTGCTTTGGCAATTCGGGGTCTTTTGTGTTTACATACAAATTGTGAAATTTTTTGTTCTAGTTCTGTGAAAAATGCCAGTGGTAGTTTGATACGGATTGCATTGAATCTGTAGATTGCTTTGGGTAGTACAGTCATTTTCACAATGTTGATTCCTCCAATCCAAGAACATGGTATATCTTTCCATCTATTTGTATCATCTTTAATTTCTTTCATCAGTGTCTTATAATTTAATGCATACAGGTCTTTTGTCTCCTCAGGTAGGTTTATTCCTAGATATTTTTTTCTTTTTGTTGCAATGGTAAATGGGAGTGTTTTCTTAATTTCTCATTTAGATTTTTCATCATTAGTGTATAGGAATGCAAGATATTTCTGTGCATTTGTATCCTGCTACTTTACCAAATTCATTGATTATCTCTAGTAGTTTGCTGGTAGCATCTTTAGGATTCTCTATGTATAGTATCATGTCATCTGCAAACAGTGACAGCTTTACTTCTTCTTTTCCAATTTGGATTCCTTTTATTTCTTTTTCTTCTCTGACTGCTGTGGCTAAAACTTCCAAAACTATATTGAATAACAGTGGTGAGAGTGGGCAACCTTGTCTTGTTCCTGATCTAAGTGGAAATGGTTTCAGTTTTTCACCACTGAGGACGATGTTGGCTGTGGGTTTGTCATATATGGCCTTTATTATATTGAGGAAAGTTCCCTCTATGCCTACTTTCTGTAGGGTTGTTATCATAAATGGGTGTTGAATTTTGTCTAAAGTTTTCTCTGCATCTATTGAGATGATCATATGGTTTTTCTCCTTCAATTTCTTAATGTGGTGTATCACGTTGATTGATTTGCGTATATTGAAGAATCCTTGCATTCCTGGGATAAACCCCACTTGATCATAATATATGATCCCTTTAATGTGCTGTTGGATTCTGTTTGCTAGTATTTTGTTGAGGATTTTTGCATCTATATTCATCAGTTTTATTGGCCTGTAGTTTTCTTTTTCTGTGACATCTTTGTCTGGTTTTGGTATCAGGGTGATGGTGGCCACGTAGAATGAGTTTAGGTGTGTTCCTCCCTCTGCTATATTTTGGAAGAGTTTGAGAAGGATAAGTGTTAGCTCTTCTCTAAATGTTTGATAGAATTCGCCTGTGAAGCCATCTGGTCCTGGGCTTTTGTTTGTTGGAAGATTTTAATCACAGTTTCAATTTCAGTGCTTGTGATTGGTCTGTTCATATTTTCTATTTCTTCCTGGTTCAGTCTTGGAAGGTTGTGCATTTCTAAGAATTTGTCCATTTCTTCCAAGTTGTCCATTTTATTGGCATATAGTTGCTTTTAGTAATCTCTCATGATCCTTTGTATTATTGCAGTGTCAGTTGTTACTTCTTTTTCATTTCTAATTCTGTTGATTTGAGTCTTCTACCTTTTTTTCTTGATAAGTCTGGTTAATAGTTTATCAATTTTGTTTATCTTCTCAAAGAACCAGCTTTCAGTTTTATTGATCTTTGCTATCGTTTCCTTCATTTCTTTTTCATTTATTTCTGATCTGATCTTTATGATTTCTTTCCTTCTGCTAACTTTGGAGATTTTTTTTTCTTCTTTCTCTAGCTGCTTTAGGTGTAAGGTTAGGATGTTTATTTGAGATGTTTCTTGAGGTAGGATTCTATTGCTATAAACTTCCCTCTTCGAACTGCTTTGGCTGCATCCCATAGGTTTTGGGTCATTGTGTTTTCATTGTCATTTGTTTCTAGGTATTTCTGATTTCCTCTTTGATTTCTTCAGTGATCTCTTGGTTATTAAGCAGTGTGCTGTTTAGCCTCCATGTATTTGTATCTTACAGATTTTTTCCTGTAATTGATATCTCATCTCATAGCGTTGTGGTCGAAAAAGATACTTGATATGATTTTAAGTTTCTTAAATTTACCAAGGCTTGATTTGTGACCCAAGATATGATTTATCCTGGAGAATGTTCCATGAGCACTTCAGAAGAATGTGCGTTCTGTTGTTTTTGGATGGAATGTTCTACACATATCAATTAAGTCCATCTTATTTAATGTATCATTTAAAGCTTGTGTTTCCTTATTTATTTTCATTTAGGATGATCTGTCCATTGGTGAAAGTGGGGTGTTAAAGTCCCCTACTATGATTGTGTTACTGTCAATTTCCCCTTTTATGGGTGTTAGGATTTGCCTTATGTATTGAGGTGCTCCTATGTTGGATGCATAAATATTTACAATTGTTATATCTTCTTCTTGGATTGATCCCTTGATCATTATGCAGTGTCGTTCTTCGTCTCCTGTAATAGTCATTGTTTTAAAGTCTATTTTGTCTGATAGGAGAATTGCTACTCCAGCTTTCTTTTGATTTCTATTTGCATGGAATATGTTTTTCCATCCCCTCACTTTCAGTCTGTATGTTTCCCTAGGTCTGAAGTGGGTCTCTTGTAGACAGCATATATAGGGGTCTTGTTTTTGTATCCATTCAGCCAATCTATGTATTTTGTAGCATTGGAGCATTTAATCCATTTACATTTAAGGTAATTATCAATATGTATGTTCCTATTACCATTTTCTTAATTGTTTTGGGTTTCTTATTGTAGGTCTTTTCCTTCTCTTGTGTTTCCTGCCTAGAGAAGTTCCTTTAACATTTGTTGTAAAGCTTGTTTGGTGGTGCTGAACTCTCTTAGCTTTTGCTTGTCTGTAAAGCTTTTAATTTCTCCGTCAAATCTGAATGAGATCCTTGCTGGGTAGAGTAATCTTGGTTGTAGGTTTTTCTCTTTCATCACTTTAAATATATCCTGCCACTCCCTTCTGGCTTGCAGAGTTTCTGCTGAAAGATCAGCTGTTAACCTTATGGGGATTCCCTTCTGTGTTACTTGTTGTTTTCCCTTGCTGCTTTTAATATTTGTTCTTCGTATTTACTTTTTGATAGTGGTGGGCAGGTCTTTTTCTTTTTGGTGGGCAGGTCCATGTCTGGTGGCGTGTTTTGGGGTGTCTGTGGCCTTATTAGGATTTTAGGCAGCCTCTGTGCTATTGGATGGTGTTGTGTTCCTGTCTAGCTAGTTGTTTGGCATAGGGTGTCCTGCACTGTAGCTTGCTGGTCATTGAGTGGAGCTGTGTCTTGGTGTTGAGATGGAGATCTCTGGGAGATTTTCACCATTTGATATTATGTGTAGCTGGGAGGTCTCTTGTGGACCAGTGTCCTGAACTTGGTTCTCCCATCACAGTGGCACAGCCCTGATGCCTGGCTGGAGCACCAAGAGCTTGTCCTCCACACAGCTCAGAATAAAAGGGAGGAAAAAAAGGAAGAAAGAAAGAAAGAAGATAAAATAAAATAAAATAATTAAAATAAAAAATAAAAACTAATTATTAAGAAAAAAATTTTTTTTAAGTTATTAAAAAAAAAAAGGACAGACAGAACTCTAGGACAAAGGGTAAAACCAAAGCTATACAGACAAAATCACACACAGAAGCATACACATACACACTCACAAAAAGAGAAAAAGGAGGAAAATATATATATATCATTGCACCCAAAGTCCACCTCCTCAATTTGGGATGATTTGTTGTCTATTAGCAAACTGAATCCAACAATATATAATAAGAATCATACACCATCATCAAGTTGGATTTATGCCAGGGACACAAGGATGGTTCAACATTCACAAATCCATCAATGTGATACACCACACCGACAAAAGGAAAGATAAAAGTCACATGATCATTTCAATAGACGCAGAAAAATCATTCAACAAAATTCAACATCCATTCATGATAAAACCTCTCATTAAGGTGGGTATAGAGGGAATATATCTCAACACAAGAAGGAATATTTATAGCATACCAACAGCTAACATCATACTCAATAGTGAAAAGCTGAAAATCTTTCCTCTAAATTCAGGAATAAGACAAAGTTGCCAATTCTCACTGCTTCTATTTAACATAGTATTGGAAGTCGTAGCCACAGCAATCAGACAAGAAAAAGAAAAGTTGAAGGCAAGAAGCAAAACTGTCACTACTTGCAGATGACGTGATACTATCTCTAGAAAAACTTAAGTCTCCACACAAAACCTGTTAGAGCTCGCACATGGCAATGGAGATCCTGCATGCCACAACTAACACCCAATGTAGCCAAATAAATAAATAAATATTTTTTTAAAAACTGTTAAAACTAATAAATGAACTCAACAATGTTGCAGGATACAAGATTAATATACAGAAATCTGTTGCTTTTTTATACATTAATAATGAACTATCAGAAAGAGAAAGCCAAAAGTAATAACTGCAGCATAAAGAACAAAATAGCTAGGAATAAACTTAATCAAGGAGGTAAAATATCTATACTATGAAAACTACCAAACATTGATGAAGGAAGTTGAAGGTGATACAAAGAAATAGTTACATATACTGTGCTCTTGGATTTCAAGAATTAATATTTCTAAATTATCATACTACCCAAAGGGATCTACAGATTTAATGCAATCCTTGTCAAAATACTCATGACATTTTTTACAGAACTAGAGTAAATAATCCTAAAATTCATATGGAATCACAGAAGGCCCCAGATTGCCAAAACAACTTTGGGAAAAAAGAACAAAGCTAGAGGTATCACACTCCCTGACTTCAGACTATACTACCAAGCCTCAGTAAACAAAACAGCATGGTACTGGTACAAAAACAGATACATAGACCCATGGAACAGAATAGAAAGCCCACAAATAAACCCACACACCTCTGGTCAACTAATCTATAACAAAGGAGGCACGAATATACAATGGAAAAGGCAGCCTCTTCAATAAGTGGTGCTGGGAAAACTGGACAGCTATATGTAAAAGAATAAGATTAGAACACTTTCTCACACCATATACAAAAATAACTCAAAATGGATTAAAGAATTAAATGTAAGACCAGAAACCATCAAACCCCTAGAAGAAAACATAGGCAGAACACGCTTTGACATAAATCGCAGCAATATGTTTTTGGATCTGTATTCTAAGGAAAAGGAAACAAAAGCAAAAATAAACAAATGGAACCTAATTAAACTTAAGAGCTTACACAGCAAAGGAAACCATCAAGAAAACAAAAGAAAACCTACCGAATGGGAGAAATATTTGTGAACAATATGACTGATAAGGGGTAAATATGAAAAATATAAAAATAGCTCATACAACTCAATATCAAAAACACAAACAACCTCACTAAAAAAAGGGCAGAAGACCTGAATAGACAGTTTTCCAAAGAAGATACACAGATGGCCAATAGGCACATGAAAAGATGCTCAACATCACTAATTATTAGAGATATGCAAATCAAAACCACAATGAGATATCACCTCACACCTGTCAGAATGGGTATCATGAAAAAGTCTGCAAATAATAAATGTTGGCGAGGATGTGGAGCAAAGGGAACCCTCCTACACTGTTGGTGGGAATGTAACTTGTTGCAGCCACTGTGGAAAACGTAATGGAGGTTCCTCAAAAAACTAAAAATGGAACTACCATATGGTCCAGCAATTTCACTCCCGGGTATATACGTGGAAAAAAGGAAAATGTTAATTCGAAAAGATACATACACCACAATGTTCATATACATTGCAGCAGCACTATACATTAGCCAAGACATGGAAGCAACCCAAGTATCCATCAACAGACCAATGGATAAAGAAGAAGTGGTATATATATATAATGAAATATTATTCAGCCATAAAAAAGAATGAACTTTTGTCATTTGCAACACCATGGATGAACCTGTAGGGTATTATGGTTAGTGAAATAAGTCAGACAGAGAAAGACAAATACTGTATGTTATCACTTATATATGATACTTAAAAATAAAACGAATGAATATAACAAAATAGAAACAGACTCACAGATATAGAGAACAAACTAGTAGTTACCAATGGGGAGCAGGAAGGGGGAAGGAGCAGAATAGGGATAGGAGATTAAGAGGTACAAACTACTATGTACAAAATAAATAAGTTACAAAGATATATTGTACAGCACAGGGGATATACCAAATATTTTATAATAACTTGGAATGGAGCATAATCTATAAAAATATTTACTATGTTGTACATCTGAAACTAATGTTTCTTAAATCAACTATACTTCATTTTAAAAAAAAGAAAAAAATACTCTAGACAGTATTCAAATTTTCCTCATTTGCAATTTTGTTTTTGTTTTTGTTTTTGTTTACAATTTGTCTGCTTAAATCATAATTCAAATTAGGTCTATATGTCCCAATGTAAGTTCCTTTAGATCTATAAATTTCCCAATATTTTCCTTTCAGTTTTTTTGTTGAAGAGAGTAGAGGTTTTTTCTGTATTGTTTTTGCAGTTTGGAGTCTGTTAATTGTATCTCTATGGTGTCATTTAACATGTTCCTCTGCTCCATATATTCTTTGTCTAATATTATTTAGATGTAGAGGTATAAGCAGATTCAAGTTTAATTTTTTGGCAAAATACCTCAGAGGTATTGCAAGGTGAAGAGGTTTTTTTTCTCTTTTAATGATGTTACTAGTCATTGATGATCTTTACCTAGATCTGTTAATTTGCTAGAGGTAGCAAAATAGTGATATAATAACTCTGTTATTCCTTCTTTGATTAGCAAATGGAATACTTCCATAAAAATAAAACTTTCCACTTTATTTCCTTTTGGAATCCAGAATAATTGCAGAAAACTTGCTAATTCTATTTGGTCTCTTCATAAGCCCTCTTCCACCTATGGCTAAGAGAGAACATTTGTGATAGAATTAGAAGATAATCTTCCCTCCTAGAGCCAGTTAAACCAATAGTGATGAACTTAACTCTCCTCTTCAGTCTGATGACAGAAAAGTTGACTTGTGCCTCTCTGGTGGGAGGGAGACCATGGAAAGAAACACCTTCTCACCAAAATATATGTGAAGTTTTTCACACTTCACACACTCTCCGAAAATCTATAAATTAAAGATCATAGTTTATTTGTACTTACGATTTCATTTTGTTGAAAGCTCTCTTTGTCCCTTAGGCACAGGACTGAAAACCTGAAATCGACTCTATTGGTGTGTATTATAATGAATTTTTTTTAATTACTGTTTATAATACCAGCAATTTCTCTGCCAGCTCTGAAGAAGGCCATTAACTTTTAAGAGATTGTTGAGCCCAACAGCAGCAGGGTGAGAATGAAATATCCTCAGAACAGTAGATGTTGTTAGGGTTTCCTGCAAGACACTGGCTTATCTGGACCATGTTGTCAAGCTCTATCTGGCTGCACATTGCCCAAGTACCAGTATACATTCTTCACACAGATGATGTATATTTTCCTTTCACCTCACATAAATTGTCAGCATAAACTCAAGGCAGCATGTTATCTAAATTCTGAAGTGTTTCATTTCTTGGGACTAAACAACAAGGTATGAAACATGATATTTTTGCTTTCTCTGGTTTCTGCTAAAAACTTCAAAGAGGTTGAGGTGATGTGTGAATTGCCATGATTCAAGGGGTGCAGCATGTCAGTATTTTCAATAGGCTTATTCAAATGCTGGTTGAGAGTATTTGGTGGATTGATTCAGAAAAGAGTCTAAGGATGCATACTTCAGAGTAGACTGAACATGCTTGTCACTAATTCACATCTGTGCATCTTTTCTTTTTTCCAGTTCAAAAAAGGTGAACAAAACAATCCAAAGGAATAGAATGAAACATTAATTCAAAAACAATAAACTTCAGTTCTTTAGTTCTAAATATTTTGATTAGAAATGAAAGGATTTCAGACTACAAAGAAAATGTCCTATATGGCCAAGACATCTAAGCCATTAACATTTGCTATATGGACACCCAAGTGTTTCATTTCATAAATTTCTGATGCTAAGAATGATTTAGGGTGGCACTTTATAGGGTATAAAGGATTTTTATACACATTTTCTTAGTGAAAACTCACAAAATCCACACGAACTTTGTCTCCAAACTCATTCTCTTTCTTTCATTCAATCCCCACCTAGGTTTTTTTGTTGTTGTTGTTCTTTAATGTTCTTTAATTTTAAATATATGAGCTCCTTGGTCTTGGATTTCCCAGCCTCCAAAACTAAGAGAAATAAATTTCTGTTGTTTGTAATCTACCCAGTCTGTGACATTTTGCTACAGTAGCCTGAACAGATTAAGACATTGGATAATGAGAAAAATATCATCATTGACAGAAATAGAGATGTTAGACTGGGTTTTTTTCCTCATACAAAACTATATATATTTTCATTTGAAGCTCTCTTCTTTTAAGATTCAATTAATTAAAATATGATTCCCTTACTCTAAGTCTCACTTACCCCAACTACATGACTGACATTCTTACTTGGACATCTAAAAGGCTTATCAATTGTAATTCTGCCTAACAGAGGCCTTAACTTCTGCCACATGAGAATTATTATTTCCTGAATCTTCACCTCAGTAACTGTCATCACTGTACCCAAATGCTCAGGTGAAAAATCTAGAGTCTTCCTTGATTCTTCTATTTCCTTCACCCCATCATCACTGCTACCATCCAATCCATCAACAAATGCTTTTGGATCCACCTGAAAAATATATTCCATAGCCATTTAATTCTCTTTCATTATACTATGTTCACCCTGGTCTAAGTCACTGTTATTTCCAGCTTTGATGACTGCAAAAGCCACCCAGCTGGTTGTTTCTCTGCTACTTGTGCTCCTCTATAATCCACACAAAAGCCAGACTAATGCTTTAAAACGTGAAACAGATTTTTTTCAAACTCCCACGTCAAACTCTTCAGTAGCCTCCTACTGAATTTTGAATAAAATCTAAATGGCCCATTAGGTCCTACATGATGTGACCCTTCCCTTATCTTTGACTTCTCCTTCTTTTCCCCCCACTCTTTATGCTCTTGCCACATTATCCTTCTAGAATGGGCCAAAATCCTTCCCTCTTGGGGCCTTGGCCTCCAGATCTCTGCATATCTGGCCCCTCCTAGTCATTCAGTCACAGTTCAAATGTCACATGCTCACTGACATTCACTTCTAAGTAGCCCTTTCCCACCACCCTAACCCATCACTTGCAACATTCTATTTCCATTTATTTCATAGCATGCACGACTAATTTCATTTATTTTGTTATTGTTTATTTCCGCCTCCTTACCCCAATGCCATCCCATGAAAGGGGGATCTAGTCTGTCTGGTTCACCCCTCTATGCCTTGAGTTGTGCCTGGCATACACTCAGTTCTCACTGAATATTTATGAAATGAGCAAAAGAACAAAGTCCCTCTTGTTTGTATAAATCAATATAATTCTGGCTATAAAGAATCCCCATTCTGTTTTAGGCCTGAAGATGCGAAAATATGAGGGGAAATGTACATTTTTCTGCAAGGGATGCTAGAAATCCAGACTCGTATAATGGAAAACTTATTACTGTAAAGGAAAACAAAGAATAAATTGTAAGAAATATTATATTTGGAGATATTTGTGAACAGTTATATACCCATTTCATGGGCTGTGAGTCTATATACAACCAGAAGAAGCCCATGCCACAGCCTGGCTGGTGTGCTACTGCTTTCTGCAAAATGTGGAGATAACTGGGCTAGTGGTCTAATACAACAGGACTGGTGGCTTGACAGGCAGCACGATTAATGTTTCCCAGTATGACAGAGCCTCTTACCCTCAGCTCCCAGAGGGTAGAGACCAAGGACCACATAACCACCAAGGCCAGTGCTCTAATTTCTGGAGAATAAACAGGCCCCAGAGTGAGTAATGAGTTAGGTCTGGCAGACTACATGTAACACCAAGATGAGATGAAGAAAAACAGAGCAGGCATGGATGAGTGCCCATGGGAAAAGAAGAGTATCAGCTCTCACACAAACCATTGCGCCCTGCATGACTGGGTTAAACAGAAAGCTGGCAGCAAGAAAGGGAACTGAAGGAAGCAAAAAATAGCAGACAATCCCCTCCTCTCTCATTCTTTAACTTTCTGTTGAGGAAATAAAATGCTGCTACCAGATGTACCATGTGATGGCATTAATTATCTCATTCCTCTATCATCAAGAGAGAATCTATTCATATCATCATTATCATGAGACCACTTTAGAAAACAGTAGTACACTGTAAAAATTAGTAATTCAAACTCTGGATCCCATGCAAACCTGGACTCAAATTATGGTCTTATCTCTTAGAGCCATGACACTTTTTACAATGGGGATACTTTATTAACACTACATGAGATTGTGTAAGGACTATGGATGGCTCATGTGAAAAGATGAATTCACCAACTGAAACATAGAGCTATCAATAAGTAATAAAATATAAACAAGATGTGAAATTACTATTTTACTATCTAATCTTTTTTCTCCCAATGGACAAAGCAAGTGGTCTAAGTAACTCTACGTTTTCTCCACAAAATGAATCTACCAGATACTGTGAATTTGAAAGAAACTAAGGAGCAAAGAAGGTAATTGTTCTATATTTAAAGTATGTGTAGGTCTAGAAATAACCCCGCTCAAAGTCAAACATGAGCTGCAGGCTTTAATTATTAACAGCAATAACCAGTTATCAAATAAAGAATAAAATAATTTTAGAATTAAAATAGAAACGTTTATATTAATGCAATATACTATTATTTTCCACTCACTGGTTTGGCAAGGAATAAAAATTTGAAGGATGACATTTAATAATAATAGTATATAAGGAAATAGGTACCCTTGTACACTGCTGTTGGAAGCATAAAAAAATGCAAACTCCCTGGAGGACAATTTTACATGTGCCAAACACTTTAAAAATGCTTCCTCTTTGATCCAGTAATTCCATTTCTAGGAACTTATCCTAAGAAAATAACAAAGGAATTCCAAAAAGATACATGCATAAGTATCTCGTTTCAGAATTTTTTTCTAACAGTCCTTGACCCCCCAGAAAACTTGCCTGTCCATTATTTGAGATTTTGCTAAATAAATTATGGTAAATATTTTATAGCTACTAAAAAATGATAATGTAGATATACATTGACTGGCATTAAAATAGTCACGATATGTTGCTATTCATTAAAAAGTTTAAGTTAATATTTTCCTGTACTTAGAAACATGGTATCAGTTCTTTGCATTGTATATCATTGAATTTAAAAAAGAAAGGGAGGGAGTGGCAAATATGGCAGAGTAGGAAGACCCTGAGCTCAACTCCTCCCATGGGCACATAAAAATTACAACTATTTACAAAGCAATTATCAATGAGAACAACCTGAAGACTAGCAGAAGAGATCATCTACAACTAAACATATAAAGAAGGAACCAAAGGGGGGACCTTTAAGATTACAGAGGAGTAAGACGTGGAGATCAACTTCCTCCACACAAATACATCAAAAATACATCTACAGAACTTCCCTGGTGGTGCAGTGGTTAAGAATCCACCTGCCAAAGCAGGGGAAACGGGTTCGAGCTCTGGTCCAGGAAGATCCCACAAGCCATGGAGCAACTAAGTCCATGTGCCACAACTACTGAGCCCGTGCTCTAGAGCCCATGAGCCACAATTACTGAGCCCACGTGCCACAGCTACTGAAGCCCTCGTGCCTAGAGCCCATGCTCCACAACAAGAGATGCCACCACAATGAGAAGCCTGTGCACCACAATGAAGAGTAGCCCCCACTTGCCACAACTAGAGAAAGCCCCTGCGCAGCAATGAAGACCCAATGCAGCCAAAAATAACTCAATAAATAAATTTTTAAAAATACATCTACATGTGGAACACCTCCTACAGAACACCTAATGAATGCTGACAGAAGACCTCAGACTTCACAAAAGGCAAGAAAATCCCCACGTACCTAGCCGTGTGGCTGATAGGGTCTTGGTGCTCTGGTCTGGTGTCAGGCCTGAGTCTCCAAGGTGGGAGAGTACATGATACTGCACAACCAGAGACCTCCCAGGCCCCCGTAATATCAATTGGAGAGAGCTCTCCCAGAGATCTCCACCTCAACTCTAAGACCCAGCTCCACCTAACGGCCAGCAAGCTCCAGTGCTGGATGCCCCATGCCCATCAACTAGCAAGACAGGAACACCACCCCACCCACAGCAGAGAGGCTGCCTAAAATCATAATAAGTTCACAGACTCACCAAAACACATCACCGGACGCAGCCCTGCCCATCAGAAAGACAAGATCCAGCCCCACCCACTAGGACACAGGCACCAGTCCCCTCCACCAGGAAGCCTACACAAGCCACTGAACCAACCTCACCCACTGGGGGCAGACATCAAAAATAATGGGAACTACGAACCTGCAGCCTGCGAAAAGGAGACCGCAAACACAGTAAGTTAAACAAAATGAGAAGACAGAGAAAAACACAACAGATGAAGGAGCAAGGTAAAAACCCCCCAGACCAAACAAATGAAGAGGAAATAGGCAGCCTACCTGAAAAAGAATTCAGAATAATGATAGTAATAATGATCCAAAATCTTGGAAATAGAATGGAGAAAATACAAGAAACATTTAACAGGGATCTAACAGAACTAAAGAGCAAACAAACAATGATGAACAACACAGTAAATGAAATTAAAAATTCTCTAGAAGGAATCAATAGCAGAATAACTGAGGCAGAAGAATGGATAAGTGACCTGGAAGATAAAACAGTGGAAATAACTAATGCAGAGCAGAATAAAGAAAAAAGAATGAAAAGAATTGAGGACAGTCTCAGAGAACTCTGGGACAACATTAAACACACCAACATTCAAATTATATGGGTCCTGGAAGAAGAAGAGAAAAAGAAAGGGTCTGAGAAAATATTTGAAGAGATTATAGTGGAAAACTTCCCTAACATGGGAAAGGAAATAGTCAATCAAGTCCAGGAAGCACAGAGAGTCCCATACAGGATAAATCCAAGGAGAAATATGCCAAGACACATATTAATCAAACTATCAAACATTAAATACAAAGAAAAAATATTAAAAGCAGCAAGGAAAAAGCAAAAAATAACATACAAGGGAATCCCCATAAGGGTAAAGGGTGATCTTTCAATAGAAACTCTGCAAGTCATAAGGGAGTGGCAGGACATATTTAAAGTGATGAAAGGGAAAAACCTATGACCAAGATAACTCTACCCAGCAGGGATCTCATTCAGATTCGACAGAGAAATTAAAACCTTTACAGACGTGCAAAACCTAAAAGAATTCAGCACCACCAAACCAGCTTTACAACAAGTGCTAAAGGCAGGAAACACAAGAGAAGGAAAAGACCTACAAAAACAAATGCAAAACAATTAAGAAAATGGTAACAGGAACACACATATCTATAATTACCTTAAATGTAAATGGATTAAATGCTCCAACCAAAGGACATAGACTGGCTGAATGCATACAAAAACAAGACCCCTATATATGCTGTCTAAAAGAGACTCACTTCACACCTAGGGACACATACAGACTGAAAGTGAGGGGGTGGAAAAAGATATTCCATGCAAATGGAAATCAGAAGAAAGCTGGAGTGGCAATTCTCATATCAGAAAAACTAGACTTTACAATAAAGACTATTACAAGAGACAAAGAGGGACACTACATAATGATCAAGGGATCAATCTAAGAAGAAGATATAACAATTGTAAATACTTATGCACCCAACATAGGAGCACCTCAATACAAAAGGCAAATCCTAACAGCCATAAAATGGGAAATCAACAGGAACACAATCATAGTAGGGACTTTAACACCCCACTTTCACCAATGGACAGGTCATCCAAAATGAAAATAAATAAGGAAACACAAGGTTTAAATGACACATTAAACAAGATGGACTTAATTGATATTTATAGGACATTTTATCCAAAAACAACAGAATACACTTTCTTCACAAATGCTCATGGAATATTCTCCAGGACAGATCATATCTTGGGTCACAAATCAAGCCTTGGTAAATTTAAGAAACTTGAAATCGTATCAAGTGTGTTTTCCGACCACAATGTTATTAGACTAATTATCAATTACAGGAAAAAAACTGTAAATAATACAAACACATGGAGGTTACACAATATGCTACTAAATAACCAAGAGATTACTGAAGAAATCAAAGAAGACATCAAAAAATACCTAGAAACAAATGACAATGAAAACACAATGACCAAAAACCTATGGGATGCAGCAAAAGCAGTTCTAAGAGGGAAGTTTATAGCAATACAATCCTACTTCAAGAAACAAGAAACATCTCAAACAAAGAACCTAACCTTACACCTAAAGCAGTTAGAAAAGAAGAACAAAAAAACTCCAGTTAGCAGAAGAAAAGAAATCGTAAAGATCAGATCAGAAATAAATGGAAAAAAAAATAAAGGAAATGATAGCAAAGATCAATAAAACTAAAAGCTCGTTCTTTGAGATGATAAACAAAATTGATAAACCATTAGCCAGACTCATCAAGAAAAAAAGGGAGAACACTAAAATCAATAGATATAGAAATGAAAAAGGGGAAGTAACAACTAACACTGCAGAAATACAAAGGATCATGAGCGATTACTACAAGCAACACTATGCCAATAAAATAGACAACCTGGAAGAAATGTACACGTTCTTAGAACAGCACAACCTTCTAAGACTGAACCAGGAAGAAATAGAAACTATAAACAGACCAATCACAAGCACTGAAATTGAGACTGTGATTAAAAATCTTCCAAGAAACAAAAGTCCAGGACCAGATGGCTTCACAGGCGAATTCTATCAAACATTTAAAGAAGAGCTAACACCTATCCTTCTCAAACTCTTCCAAAATATAGCAGAGGGAGGAACACTCCCAAACTCATTCTACGAGGCCACCATCACCCTGATACCAAAACAAGACAAAGATGTCACACAAAAAAGAAAACTACAGGCCAATATCACTGATGAACATAGATACAAAAATCCTCAACAAAATACTAGCAAACAAATGGGACCTAATGAAACTTCAAAGCTTTTGCACAGCAAAGGAAACCATAAAGAAGATGAAAAGACGACCCTCAGAATAGGAGAAAATATTTGTAAACAAAGCAACTGACTAAGAATTAATCTCCAAAATATACAAGCAGCTCATGCACCTCAATATCAAAAAAACAACAGCCCAATCCAAAAATGGGCAGAAGACCTAAATAGACATTTCTCCAAAGAAGATATACAGATTGCCAACAAACACATGAAAGAATGCTCAAGATCATTAATCATTAGAGAAATGCAAGTCAAAACTACAATGAGATATCTTCTCACACTGGTCAGAATGGCCATCGTCAAAACATCTCCAAACAATGAATGCTGGAGAGGGTGTGGAGAAAAGGGAACCCTCTTGCCCTGTTGGTGGGAATGTAAATTGATACAGCCACTATGGAGAATAGTATGGAGGTTCCTTAAAAAACTAAAACTAGAACTACCATATGATCCACAAATTCCGCTACTGCGCATATACCCTGAGAAAACCATAATTCAAATAGAGACATGTACCAAAATGTTCATTGCAGCACTATTTACAATAGCCAGGACATGGAAGCACCTAAATGTCCATCGACAGATGAATGGATAAAGAAGACGTGGCACATATATACAATGGAATATTACTCAGCCATAAAAAGAAATGAAATTGAACTATTTGTAGTGAGGTGGATGGACCTATAGTTTGTCATACAGAGTGAAGTAAGTCAGAAAGAGAAAAACAAATACCGTATGTTAAGACATATATATGGAATCTTAAAAAAAGAAAAAACGGTTCTGATGAACTTAGGGGCAGGACAGGAATAAAGACGCAGACATAGAGAATGGACTTGAGGACACAGGGAGGGGGAAGGGTAAGCTGGGACGAAGTGAGAGAGCGGCATGTATATATATACACTACCAAAGATAAAACAGATAGCTAGTGGGAAGCAGCTGCATAGCACAGGGAGATTAGCTCAGTGCTTTGTGACCACCTAGAGTGCTGGGATAGGGAGGGTCAAGGGAGACACAAGAGGGAGGGAATATGGGGATATATGCACATAGGTGATTCACTTTGTTACATAGTAGAAACGAACACAACATTGCAAGGTAATTATACTCCAATAACGATGTTAAAAGAAAACGGGAGGGAACCACAACAAGAAAGGGAGGATGGGCTGAGACATGGTAGAGTCAAGACCTATGCCCTCAGGTAAGCAAGAAACGGGAGAATAATCACAATTACAGAGGTATTCCCCAGGGAGCGAGGGCTCTGAGCCCCACATCAGGCTGCGCAGTCTAATGGTCCTGCACCAAGAAGGTGAGGCCTCAGAACGTTTGTATTTGAAGGCCAGTGGGTCTTGCTTTCAGGAGAGCCAGAGGACTGTGGAAAACACAGACTCCTTTCTTAAAGGACTCACACAAACTCTCACACACTCTGAGACCCAGGGCAGAAGCAGCATTTTGAAAGGAGCCTGGGGCAGACCTACTTGCTGATCTTGGAGAGCCTCCCTTAGAGGCAGCAGGAAATTGGGACTTACCCAGGGAAAAAAGATGCTGGCAGCAGCCATTTTGGGGAGCTCTTCAACCACAAGGACACTGGCGCTGGCAAGTGCCATTTTAGAATACAACCTCTATCATATAGGCACTAGGACCCAGCCCCACCCACCAGCCAGTCAGCACCTTGGGGAGGCCCCAGGCCAAGCAGTTATCTGGGTGGGGATACAGTCATACCCACCTGCAGGCTGCCTACCATAAGACCTTCTCAGCCCCCAGTCACCCCAGGATCTGATTGTACCCACCAGAGGGCCCAGGACCTAGCTCCACACACCAGTGGGCTGGCATCAGCTCTGGGACACACCTCACCCTGCAGCTAGCCATGTCAGGAACCAGCCTCACTAGTCAGCAGGTCAACAGCAGCCCCGGGACCCTCCTAGGTCATGACCCCACCAATCAGTAGGCTGACACTAATTCTGGGACTCCATGTCCCAGAGCCAGCACCATGGGACCCTGCTTTGTCCACCAGAGGGCCTGCACTAGCCTCCAAACCACCCAGGGTTCTGCAGCCAGCCAACTCAGGACATGGCCCTGCCTACCAGTGGGTCTGCACCAGGACCAGGATTCCTCTGGTCATGCAGGCAACCATGCCAGGACCTGGCCCCACCCACCAACTGGAGCAGGGATTGGCCATGCCTATTAGAGTGCTCACAGTAGTCAGCCCATCTTAACAGAAGAATACATGCAGCCCATATAGAGGGCACCCCTAGAACATATAGCTCTGGTGACCAGAGCAAACTGTGCTGTTGGGCCCCGTAGGATGTCTCCTACATAAGGCTGTATCTCCAAGATCAGGAAATGTAACCAGCCTACCATATACATAGAAATAAAAGTGAATTGGGAAAAATGAGGCAACAGGGGAATATGTCCCAAACAAAGGAACAAGATAAAACCTCAGAATAAGAACTAAGTGAAGTGGAGATAAGAAATCTACCTTATAAAGAGTTCAAGGTAATGATCATAAAGATGCTCAAAGAACTCAGGGGAAGAATGGATGAACATACTGAGAAGTTTCACAGAGAGTTAGAAAATATAAAGAAGAATCAAAGAGAACTGAAGAATACAATAACTGAAATAAAAAATATACTAGAAGGAATCAACCATATATTAGATGATACCAAAAAAAAACCCCAGACAAAAAACTGATCAGCAAACTGGAAGACAGAGTAGTTCACCCAAGCTGAACAGAGAAAGGAAAAAAGAATTTTTTAAACTGAGGAGCATTTAAGAGACTTCTGGGACAATATCAAGTGTACCAACATTCACATTAAGAGGTCCCAGGGCTTCCCTGGTGGCACAGTGGTTGAGAATCTGCCTGCCAATGCAGGGGACACGGGTTCGGGCCCTGGTCTGGGAAGATCCCACATGCCGTGGAGCAACTAGGCCCGTGAGCCACAACTGCTGAGCCTGCGCGTCTGGAGCCTGTGCTCCACAACAAGAGAGGCCACGATAGTGAGAGGCCCACGCACCACAATGAAGAGTGGCCCCCACTTGCCGCAATTGGAGAAAGCCCTCGCACAGAAATGAAGATCCAACACAGCCATAAATAAATAAATAAATGCATACATACATACATACATAAAATTTAAAAAAAAAGAGGTCCCAAAAGACTTACTGTATAGCACAGGGAACTCTGCTCAATATTATATAACAACATAAATGGGAAAAGAATTTGAAAAAGAATAGATACATGTATATGTGTAACTGAATCACTCTGCTGTACACCTGAAACTAACACAACATTGTTAATCAACTATAGAAAAATCAACTATAATCAACTTTTATAGTTAATCAACTATAAAAAGCTAAAAAAAAGAGGTCCCAAAAGGAGAAGAGAGAAATAAAAGGGGCAGAGAATATACTTGAAGACAAAATAGCTGAATACTTCCCTAACCTGGGAAAGGAAACAGACATCCAGGTCAAGGAAGCACAGAAAGTCCCAAACAGGATCAACCCAAAGAAGACCACACCAAGATACATTGTAATTAAAATGGCAAAAAGTAAAGACAGAGAATATTAGAAGCAGTAAGGAAAAAGCAACAAATTATGTACAAGGGAACTCCTTCCCATAAAACTCGGCTGAATTTTTAGCAGAAAGTGTGCAGGCAAGAAAGAAATGGCACAATATATTTAAAGTGATGAAAGGGGAAAACCTACAAACAAGAATATTCCATCTGGCAAGGATATCATTAAGATTTGAAGGATCTAAAGTTTTACAGACAAGCAAGAGCAAAAGATGTTCAGCATCACAAAACAGCTTTACTAAAAATGTTAAAGGGACTTCTCTAAGAGGAAAAGGAAAGGCCACAACTAGAAATACAAAAATTCCAAAATGAAAAATCTCATTGGTAAAGGCAAATATATAGTAAAGGTAGTAGATCAACCACTTATAAATCTAGCAGGAAGATTAAAGGACTAAAGTAGTAAAATCATCTATGTCCACAATAAACAGTTAAGGGATTACACAAAACAAAAAGATATAAAATATGACGTTAAAAACAGAATGTGGGTGGGTGCAGTAAAAATGCAGAGTGGTTAAATGCATTTGCTCTTAAGAGATCAGCAACTTAAAATAATCACATATATATAGATTGTTATCTATAAACCTCACGGAAATCACAAACCCCAAATCTATAATACATATACACACAAAAAGGAATTCAAATGTGACACTAAAGATAGTCATCAAAATCACAAAGGAAGAGAGAAAAGAAGAAAGAAAAAAGAACTACAAAAACAACCCCCCAAGAAATTAACAAAATGGTAATAAGTACATGGCTATCAATAATTACTTCAAATGTAAGCAGACTAAATGCTCCAATCAAAAGACATAGAGTAGCTGAATGGATGCAAAAACAAGATCCATATATGCTGCCTACAAGAGACTCACTTCAGGTCTAAAGAAACACACAGACTGAAAGTGAAGGGATGGAAAAGGTATTTCATACAAATGGAAACATAAAGAAAGCCAGGGTAGCAATACTTACATGAGACAAAATAGACTTTAAAACAAAGACTGTAACAAGAAACAAAGAAGGATATTATATACTGATAAATTATGTACTCAATCCAGGAAGATATAATAATTGTAAGATATATGCCCCTGACATAGGAGTACCTAAATACATAAAGCAAATATTAACAGCCATAAAAAGATAACTGGACAGTAATACAATAATAGCATGGGAATTTAACACCCCATGACATCATCAGGACAGAAAATCAATAAGGAAACACTTAAATGACACATGTAGTTCAGATGAACTTAACAGATACATACAGAATATTCCATCCCAAGTAACAGAATACATATTCTTTTCAAGTGCATATGGAACATTTTCCAGGACAGATCACATACTAGGCCACAAAACATGTCTCAGTAAATTAAGAAGATTGAAATCATATTAAACATCTTTTCTGATGACAATGCTATGAGACTAGAAATCTAGTCTCATAATTTTTTCAAAAAAAATTTCAAAACACAAAAATATATGTTGGTTAAACAATACGTTACTAAGCAACCAATAGGTCACTGAAGAAATCAGAGAGGAAATCAAAAAATACCTGGAGTCAAATGAAAACAAAAGCAAAATCAATGGGACTCAGCAAAAGCAGTTCTAAGAGGGAAATTTATAGTGATAAAAGACTACCTCAGAAAACAAGAAAAATCTCAAATAAACAACCTAACATTACATCTAAAGGAGCTAGATAAACAAGACAAACAAAACCAGAATTTAGTATAGGGAAAGAAATAATAAAGATCAGAGCAGATAAATGAAATAGATATTAAAAATAACATAAGAGCTCAATGAAACTAAGAGCTATTTATTTGATAAGAAAGAAACATTTAGCAGACAGACTCATCAAGAAATAAGAGACAGCCCAAATAAATAAAATCAGAAGTGAAAAAAGTAGAAGATAAACCAACACACAGAAATACAAAGGATCACGAGATTACTATGAACAACTATACATCAATAACATGAACAACCTAGATGAATAAATTCTTAGAGATGTACAATCTCCCATAGTGAATTAGGAAGAAATAGAAAATATGGACAAATTACCAGTAAATAAATTAAATCAATAATTTAAAACCTCCAAGCAAACAAAAGTCCAGGACCAGACGGCTTCACAGGTGAATTCTACCAAACATTTAGAGAAGAGTTAATACCTATCCTTCTCAAAATATTTCAAAAAAAATTCAGAGGAAGCACACTTCCAAACTCATTCTACATGACCAGCATCATCCTGATAACAAAATCAAAGATATGGTTAAAAAACAAAAAAGGAAACAAAAAAGAAAATTACAGGTTAATATCACTGATAAACATAGATGAAAAAAATCTGGAACAAAATATCAGCAAACCAAATTCAACAATATATTAAAAGGATCATATATCATGATCAAGTGGGATTTACCCCAGGGATGGAAGGATGGCTCAATATCCACAAGTCAAACACTGTGAAACACCACATTAACAGACTGAAAAAATAAAAATAATATGATCACCTCAGTAGATGAAGAAAAAGCTTTTGACAAAATTCAACATCTATTTATGACAAAATCTCTCCACAAAGGGGGTATAGAGGGAACATACCTCAACATAATAAAGGCCGTATATGACAAGCCCACAGCTAACATCATATTCAATGGCGAATACCTAAAAGCATTTCCTCTAAGATCAGGAAGAAGACAAGGATACCCACTCTTGTCACTTTTATTCAACATAGTATTGGAAGTCCTAGTCATAGCAATCAGACAAGAAAGAGAAATAAAAGGAATCCACATTGGAAAGGTAGAAGAAAAACTGTCACTGTTTGCAGATGACATGATACTGTACATAAAAAATCCTCAAGACACCACCAAAAAGTGCTAGAACTCATGAATGAATTTGGTAAAGTAGCAGGATAGAAAATTAATATATATAAATCTGTTGCATTTCCATATACTATAATTGAACTATCAGAAAGAGAAATTAGGAAAACAATCCCATTTACATTGACATCAAAAAGAATAAAATATCTAGGAAGCAATCTAACTAAGGAGGTTAAAGACCTGCCTTCGGAAAACTATAACAAGATGAAAGAAATCAAAGACTACACAAACAGATGGAAATATTTACCATGTTCATAGATTGGAAGAATTAATATTGTTCAGATGAACATACTACACAAAGCAATCTACAAATTCAATGTAATCCCTATCAAAATATCAATGGCATTTTTTTTCACAGAACAAGACCAAATAATTCTAAAATTTGTATGGAAACCCAAAAGACCTCAAATAGCCAAAACAGTCTTAATGAAGAAAAACAAAACTCCCTGATTTGAAGCTATACTACAAAGCTACAGTAATCAAAACAATTTGGTACTGGCACAAAAACAGACACAGAGCTCAATGGAACAGAATACAGTTCTCAGCAATAACCTACGTTTCTACAGTCAGTTAAGCTATGACAAAGGAAGAAAAAACATACAATACAGTAAAGATAGCCTCTTCAATAAATGGTGTTGGGAAAACTAGACAGCTACATGCAAAAGAATCAGTCTACTTTCTCACACCATATACAAAAATAAATTCAAAATGAATTGAGTAAGACTCAACTGTAAGATCTGAAACCATAAAATTTCTAGAAGAAAACATAGGCAGTATACACTTTGACATCTGTCTTTGTAATATTTTTTTTTTTGGATATGCCTCTTCAGGCAAGGGAAACAAAAGCAAAAATAAACAAATGGGACTACATCAAACTAAAAAGCTTTTGCACAGCATAGGAAATCATCAACAAAATGAAAAGGCTATCTACTGAATTGAAGGAGATATTGCAAATGATGTGTCCAATAAGGGGTTAAAATCCAAAATATACAAACAACTCAACATCAAAAACCCAAACAACCTAATTAAAAAGTGGCACAGGATCTGAATAGACATTTTTCCAAATAAGACATACTGATGGCCAACAGGGACATGAAAAGATGCTTAACATCACTAATCATCAGGGAAATGCAAATCAAAACCACGAGATATTACCTCATGCCTTTCAGAATGGCTATTATTGAAAATACAACAAACAACAAGTGTTGATGAGGGTGTAGAGAAAAGGGAACCCTCAGGCCCTGTTGGTAGGAATGTAAGTTGGTGCGACCACTTTGGAAAACATTATGAAGATTCCTCAAAAAAATTAAAAACAGAACTACCACATGATCCAGCAATTCCATTTCTGGGTATTTATTCGAAGAAAACAAGAACACTAATTCAAAAAGATATATGCATCCCTATGTTCATTGCAGCATTATTTATAACAGCCAAAATATGGAAGCAACCTCAGTGCCTATCCATAAATGAATGGATAAAGAAAATGTGGTATATACATGTACAATGGAATATTAATTAGCCACAAAATATAAAAGAAATCTTGCCATTTACAACAAAACAAATGGACCTAGAGAATACTACACTATGTGAAATAAGTCAGAGAAAGACAAAAACTGTATGATTTCACTTATTTGTAGAATCTAAAAAAACAAAACAAATGAACAAACATAACTAAACAGGAACAGAGTCACAGAAACACAGAACAAAGAGGTGGTTGCCAGAGAATAAGGGGTTTGGGGGGAGGAGAGAAAAAAGGGAGGCAGATTAAAAAGTACAGACTCTTAGTTACAAAATAAATGAGTCACAGGTATGAAATGTACAGTATGGGGAATATAGTCAATAATTATGTAATAGCTTTGTATGGTGACATGGTAACTAAACTTATTGTCATGATCATTTTGAAATGTATAGAAATATCAAATCACTATGTTGTAAAACAGGAACTAACACAGTGTTATAAGCCAATTATACTTCAAAAACAAACTAACTCATAGAAAGAGAGATCAGATTTGTGCTTTCCAGAGGTGGGGAATGGGGGGAAGGGTAACTGGATGAAGGTAGTCAAAAGAGACAAACTTCCATTTATAAGATTAATAAGTACTTGGGATGTAATGTACTACATGATAAATATAATTTACACTGTTTACATTATATACGAAAGTTGTTAAGAGAATAAATCCTAAGAGTTCTCCTCACAGGGAAAATTTTTTTTCTATTTCTTTAATTTTGTATCTATATGAGATGATGGATGTTTACTAAACTTATTCTGTAATCATTTCATAATGTATCTAAGCCAAATCATTATGCTGTACACCCTAGGCCTTTATAGTACTATATGCCAATTATATCTCAGTAAAAGTGGAAAAATAAATAAATAAGAAATAAAGAAGACCTAAAAGGCATTGTAATGACATTTAAAAATTAACATCCTATCAATGGGACAGAATAGAGAGCCCAAAAATAAACCCACACACCCACCGTCAATTAATCTACAGCAAAGGAGGCAAGAATATACAATGGAGAAGAGAGTCTCTTCAGCAAGTGGTTTTGGGGAAGCTGGACAGCCACATGTAAATCAACAAAGTTAGAACACTCCCTCACACCACACAAAAAAATAAACTCAAAATGGCTTAAAGACATAAATATAAGACATGACACCATAGAACTCCTAGAAGAGAACATAGGCAAAACATTCTCTGACATAAATCGTACCAATGTTTTCTTTGGTCAGCCTCCCAAGGCAATGGAAATAAAAACAAAAATAAACAAATGGGACATAATCAAATTTACAAGCTTTTGCACAGCAAAGGAAACCATAAACAAATGAAAAGGTAACCTACAGAATGGGAGAAAATATTTGCAAATGATGCGACCAACAAGGGCTTAATTTCCAAAATATACAAACAGCTCATACAGCTCAATATCAAAACAAACAATCCAATCAAAAAGTGGGCAGAAGACCTAAACAGACATTTCTCCAAAGAGGACATATAGATGGCCAACAGGCACATGAAAATATGCTCAACATTGCTAATTATTAGAGAAATGCAAATCAAAACTACAATGAGGTATCACCTCACACCAGTCAGAACAGCCATCATCAAAAAGTCTACAAATAATAAATACTGGAGAGGGTGCGGAGAGAAGGGAATCCTCCTCCACTGCTGGTGGGAATATAAATTGGTGCAGCCACTATGGAGAACAGTATGGAGGTTCCTTAAAAGACTGGAAATAGAGTTGCATATGATCCAGCAATCCCACTCCTGGGCGTATCCAGAGAAAACTCTAATTCAAAAAGATACATGCACGCCAATGTTCATAGCAGCACTATTTACAATAGCCAAGACATGGAAGCAATCTAAGTGTCCATCAACAGACGAATGGATAAAGAAGATGTGGTATATACATATAATGGAATATTAGCCATAAAAAGAATGAAATAATGCCATTTTCAGCAACATGGATGGACCTAGACATTACCATACTAAGTGAAGTAAGTCAGACAGAGAAAGACAAATATCATGATATCACTAACATGTGGAATCTTAAAAAATGATGTGAATGAACTTATTTACAAAACAGAAACAGACTCACAGACATAGAAAGCAAACTTATGGTTACCAAGGGGGAATGAGGGGGGGAGTGATAAATTAGGAGCTTGGGATTAACAGATACTACTATATATAAAATAGATAAACAATAAGGTCCAACTGTATAGCACAGGGAACTATATTCAATATCTTGTAATAACCTATAATGGAAAAGAATCTGAAAAAGAATATATATATATATTCATGTATATATATAAATATATATATATGAATCACTTTGCTGTACACCAGAAAATAACACAACATTGTACATCAACTATACGTCAATAAAAAATAAAAATTAAAAAAATTAACATCCTAAAAATATCAATGGTTTTGGGATATCTATTTACAGTACTATCAGCGTTTGCTTGCTTGACCTATACCACATCCAATTTCCTCTGTCTTATCAGCACAATAATAGTATACCATAAATTTTTTTCTTATCCATTATTACTTGACCAAAATATTGGCTTGACCAAAAGAACACATTAGAGAATATGGTGTTACAGCACTGACTGGAACTGATTCTCCTTGTCTTGTTTTCAGTGTGCTTGTGAAGGAAAGTCACCTAGTCTTCTGGGACCATTTCTTCCCTGTAAATGATAAAGTGAGATACCAATATACTGGAAGCATACAAGTAGAAACATGATGGTAGTAAGAGTATTTTGAAAATCTACCATTTTAACTACAAGATTTAATTTAAAACCAGAGGAGCAAGAAACAACAGGACGACTAGCAAATGAACCATTTTAAGACTTGATATTGAAAATCCATTTCTCCTTTTTTTAAACCATCCAGAACTTTAAAAAGTGCTGTATTGTCTCTCACTATAATTCATATCATCACTAACACCTAGAGCATAAAAGACACCTGCCTCTTGCTTACCTTGGGTGTTAGCAAGGTTGTGGCAGCCACTGGAAGGAAACTCAGATTTTGGCAATAAAAATCACTTTTTACTTGAGTTCTTTTCCTCCTTCCTTCCAAGTCAATGTGTACTTAGTTAATGATTTTGACGCCATTTTGGACCAAATAGAATAAACTTTGAGCCAAATGTACAGCTTATTTTATGGTATGTTTAGAATTAGGTCTATGCTGCCAAAGTGAGGGAGAAAGTTGGATAAATCTGAGTAGTACAGATAGCTCCTCTGGAAACTTCTAAGTATAAAAATTTGCCTTGTCTGTCTGGAATAATTACCTGAATTATCAGAATGTGTTCATTTGTATACAAAAATGGTTTCCTTTCTGACAAAGTCTTTGTTTTTCAGGAAACAAACTGAATCCGTTTTCACTACCAACCATCCAGTTGGAATGGGTTGACCAAAATGACACAGTAGAGAATATGGTGACATATCACAGAAGAGTCTTCACTACCCAAGATTATGTGAGTTCTCTATCTGTGGAGGATATACCAAACAAGGTTTAAATACATTTCAAGGCAATGCTTAAAATCAAGGCATAATGGAAAATATATAAGATCTATTCAATAAGTGTTTATTAATGTTTCCATACTAATTATACATAATATATTAGTATATTATATTAATAACAAGCTAATGTTTCCTGCACACTTATGATATGGCAGGCTTTGTGCTAAGTACTTTATCCCATTTACTTCTACACAGTCTGGTGAGAGAGATATCATTATTATCTCTATTTAGAGTTGAGAAAACTTAGAGAAGTTTGGAGACTCACACAAGTTCATACTGTCTAGTACATAATTAACCCCAAATTGGAACCCTTGCAGACTGATTTCAGAGCCTCATTTTTAACCATTACAACTGCAATGTTTATAGCAGTGGTAGGCAATGAGTGAACCACAAAGAAGTAAAAGACATGGTCCCACCCCCATGGAATTTGCTTTTTGGAAAAAAGCAAAGCATTTTGCTAGCGAGAATAGACTGAGAAGGGCTGGTCCATTTTAGGATGGACCCACATTTCCCATATTCCTAAGGTCAGTTTGCTAATAATAGAGGTGTCATACAATTACCGTTTCATCCAACAACTCCTGGTGACTGCCACTCCATGCCTCATTTTGAAAGGAAGGAGCAGGACTTCTAATTCCAGGTAGATATACTTTTTCTCATTCCTCCCACTAAGTACAACTGAAATTCCTATACAGTATATGTGAAATAATACTAAAAGCCTCTGAAAGGTGAAGAAAAGAAAAAGATGACTAGGGACTTCAGAACAAAAGGAATAACACAGTAGAGAATTTCTTGAATTTTCTTTTTATTGCATATATCCTATACTTGGAACTAAAGAAACCAGAAACCTAGAAAACCCAAAAATGCCTATATGACAAGCCTACAGCTAACATCTGACAATGACGAAAAGTTGAAAGCTTGCCCTCTAAGATCAGGAACAAGACAAGGGTGCTCACTCTTACCACCTCTGTTCAACTTGGAACTAGAAGTCTTAGCCTGAGTAATTAGACAAAAAAAGAAAGAAAAAAAGAAAGAAAAGTCATCAGAATTGGAAAGGAAGAAGTAGAACTGTCTCTATTTGCAGATGACAGAATCTTATATATAGAAAATGCTAAAGATTTCACCAAAAAGCTCTTAGAACTAATGAATTAAGTAAAGTTGCAGGATACATAATCAACCTACAAAAATCAGTTGCATTTCTATACACTAACAATGAACTATCCAAAAAAGAAGAAAACAGTTACATTTACAATAGCACCACAAAGAATAAAATACTTAGGATTAAATTTAACCAAGAAGGTGAAAGATGTGTACATTGAAAACTATAAGATATTTATAAAAGAAACTGAAGAAGACAAAAGTAAATGGGAAAATATCCCATGTTCATGGACTGCAAGAACTAATACTATTAAAGTATCCATAGTACCCAAAGTCATCTACAGATTTAATACAATCCATATCAAAATTCTAATGGTATTTTTCACAGAAACAGAAAAAAAAAAAATCCTAAAATCCACATGGAACTGCAAATGATCCCAAATAGCTAAAGTCTTGAACAAGAATTTTGAACAAGAAGATCAATGCTGGAAGCATCACAGTTCCTGATTTCAAAATATACTACAAAGTTCTAGCAATCTAAACAGTACAGTACTGGCATAAAAACAGATAAATAGACCAATGGAAGAGGAAAGACAGCCTAGAAATAAATCCATACATTTATGGCTAACTGATCTTCAACATGGTTCCAAGAATAACACACTTCAATAAATACTGTTGGGAAAACTGGATATCCACATCCAGAGGAGTGAAATTGACCCATATCTCACACCATATACAAAAATCAATTCAAAATCGATTCAAGACTTAAATTTAAGACCTTATACTGTAAGACTCTAGAAGTAAACATAGGGAAAACCCCTTGACATTGGTCTGTGCAATGATTTTTTTTAGATATGCTCCCAAAAGCACAAGCAACAAAAGCAAAAGTAGATGAGTGGGATTACATCTAACTAAAAAAACCCTTCTGCATAGCAAAGCAAACAATCAACAGAGTGAAAAGGCAACTTACAGAATGGAAAAAAATATTTGCAAATTATATATCTGATAAGGAATTAATATTCAAAATATATAAGCAACTCTTACAACTCAATAGCAAAATGTAAAATAAAAGATAACCTGATTAAAATATGGGCAAAAGACCTGAATAGACATTTCCCAAAAGAAGACATACAAATGGCCATCAGGTATACAAAAAGGTGTTCAATATCACTAATCATCAGGGAAATGCAAGTAGAAACCACACCAAGATATCACTTCACACCTGTCAAGATGGCAACTATTTAAAAAAAAAAAAAACAAGTGCTGGTGAGGACGTGGAGAAAAAGGGAACTCTGGTACTGTGATAGAGGGAATATAAATCGGTACAGCCATTATGGAAGACAGTATGGAGGTTCTTCACAAAATTAAAAACTATTTTATTATATAGCAATCCCACTCTGAGTATATATCTAAAAGAAATGAAATCAGTATCTCAAAGAGATATCTGCACTCCCATGTTCATTGCAGCACTATTCACAATAGCTGAGATACTGAAACAACCTAAGCGTTTGTCAGTGGATGAATGAATAAAGAAAATGTGGTATATTTATGATGGGGCAGGATGTGGGACGGTGCCTCCTCAAAGGAGCCTGAGCAGAGCTGGAGGCTCTGGAGTGGCTGGTGGTCTTTCCTGAGTGTGCTGCAGGCCCAGGTACATGTATATAATAGAATATTATTCAGCTTTAAAAGAGAAAGAAATCCCACTATTTGCATCAACAGGGATGAAATGGGAGGACATTATGTTAAATGAAATAAGCTAAACACACAAAGACAAGTACCGCATGGTCTCACATGTGGAAAAAAAATTTCAAACTCTTAAAAGAAGAGGATAGAATGATGATTGCCAAGGGTTGGGAAAATGGGGGAAATAGGGAGATGTTGGTCAAAGGATACAAAGCTTCAGTATGAAAGATGATTAAGGACTTCCCTGGTAGTCCAGTGGTTAAAAATCCACCTGCCAATGCAGAGGACGGGTTCAATCCCTGGTCTGGGAAGATCCCACATGCCACAGAGCAGCTAAGCCCGTGAGCTACAACTACTGAGCCCGCGTTCTAGAGCCCGTGAGCCACAACTACTGAGACCGCATGCTATAACTACTGAAGCCCGTGCGCCTAGAGTCCGTGATCCACAACAAGAGAAGCCACCACAATGAGAAGCCCACACACCTCAAAGAAGAGTAGCCCCCGCTCGCTGCAACTAGAGAAAGCCTGCACGCAGCAATGAGGACCCAGTGCAGCCGTAAATAAATAAATAAATAAATAAATAAATAAATAAATAAAAATTTTAAAAGAAGATGATTAAGTTCTGGCAACCACTGTAGCATGGTAACTATAGTTAATAATACTCTATTGCAGACTTGAAATGTGCCAACAGAGTAGAGCTTAAGTGTTCTCATCATACACACAAAAGTGCTAATGCTGAGGTTATGGATATGTTCTTAGATTTCACAACAAAAGCACAATTTATAAAAGGAAAAACTAAGAAATTGCACCTCATTAAAATTAACTTTTTTTCTGTGAAAGATCTTGTGAGGATGAAAAAACAAGCTAAAGACTAGGAGAAAATATTTGCAAACCGCATGTATGACAGAGGCTTAGTATCTATGATAGAGAAAGAACCTCAAAACTCAGCAGTTCAACAAACAAATACATAATTTAGTTAGAACATGGGCAAAGGAGGTAAAGACACATTCAATGAAAATGTACAGATGACAAATAAGCACATGAAAAAAAGCCACAATGTGATATCACTATACACCTATAAGAATAGCTAAAATAAAAGAACAGTGACAACACCAAATGCTGCCAAGGATACAGAGAAATTGGATCACTCATATATTGTTGGTAGAAATAGAAAATGGAACAGCCACTGTGACAAACAGTTTGGCAGTTTCTTCTAAAACTAAAAACACGTTTACCATACAACTCAGCAGTTGCACTCTTGGGTATTTATTCCAGAGAAATGAACACTTACGTTCACACAAAATCTCTACCTGAATTTTTATAGCAGATTTATTTGTATTAACCAAAAACTGTAAACAGCATAGATGTCCTTCAATAGGTGAATGGTTACACAAACCATGGTGCAATCATACCATGGAATACGTGGGGTGGGGGTGGGGGCGGGGAAGGAACACAATATTGATACACACAACTTCAATGAATCTCCAGAAAATTACACTAAGTTAAAAGAATCTGCCCCAATAGGTTACATACTGTATGATTCCATTCATATAGTATTCTTGAAATAATGACACTATAGAAATTAAGAACAAATTAATTGTTTGTCAGGGATTAAGGAAGGGATGGGGATGAGAGAGAAGTGGCTGTGGCTATAAAAGGGCAACATGAGGAATCTGTGTTATGATGTACATGTTCTATATCTTGATCGTATCAATTTTAATATCCTGGTTGTAATATCACACTACAGTTTTGCAAGGTGTTACATTGTGGAAAAGAGAATAAAGGGTACATAAGATCTCCCTATATAATTTTATAACCACATGTGAATCTACAATTATCACAGAAATAAAAAGTTTAGAAAACATTATTAATGCTTTAAAGGAAGGAGCACAGTATTGGATTCATAAGATCTAGGTTTTTGTTCAGTATCACTACTCAGGAGCCATGACCTTGAGTAAGTCACTTCAACTTTCAGAACCATAGTTTTCTAATTTGTACAATGTGTAGATTAGATCATTTGACCTCTGAAATCAAGTTACAGTTACATAAATCTTAGATACGTTTTTATTTCCTAGAAAATAGTATCGGCATAAAATATACCCTTCTCTACACAACTAAAATGGAGTGCTTGCTCATTAACGGGCAAATTTCTAAAGTGTTCTCAACCCAGCCCAAGATAGCATTTCCCCATGAAGTTAGAGATGAGAAACTAGTTTAAAGTTAAATTAGAAACTCTACCTTCTCAGCCTATCAGAGGGCCAAAGAAATATTTCCATTACAGAATTTTTTTATTTTTTCCGAAAGCCAAACTTTTCCCAGACCCTGTTTCACAGGGAGGGGAGATAACCCACATATGTGTGGCAGGTCCTTTAATTCACTCTAGCTTCAGCAATGTTGGGTTTGGCTTAGTTATTAGGACTAACATGTTTACATGACATTTGGGGCATGCTTCTTCTGGTCTTCTGTCACCAGTTTATTGACTCCAAGACAGTGTGGGTATGAATCCATTGTTCTTGCTAGAAGCTAGTCTGTAATATATTATATATTCACACAGTGTTTTCTTTTTTTAAGTTATTTCCTCTTTTAAAATCTACAAGGTCTTCAAGGAAATTTAAAGAAAAAATGTTATTTAAAAACCACATGACTTTTAAATTCACAAAGGTTTTTCTTAAATACTAGGAATGCTTATTCCGAGTTCAAATTGCATTGGTACTAACACATACACAAAATAATAGAGTGACATAATTCTGTGTATATAATGCACACCTTGTAATAGATACACAAAACTATGGAATAGATGAAGGTTTGGGAGTGGCCACTCATGATTCTAAGTAATTAACTATGGAAATCGTTCTGTATACTTAAATATAAAGCTGGGGTCCCTAGGCTGTAAATAAATAAACTTAATGGGTTTGAGGATTCTGTGAAGATCTTTGAAAGGTATCATGCTTGAGCTCTCCTTGGAAGTTCAAAGAAAATGCAGAGTTAGAGCTGGTTTACATACTTTTGGGAATTTATTAATACACAAATATTTATTGGAACCCTACTATGTGCTAAGTACTATCTAGGTGATGGAGGATGGTTTATAGAAAAATAGGCAAGGATCATAAGTTCTACGATAGAGGTAAGTATTAAGTGCTAGTGGAGGATATAGGAAATTCTAATCACCACTTGAGTTGATTTTTATACGCACGTGATTGCTTTTTAAATTCAGAACCCCATGTGAACAAAGACATCCATTGCCCCACACTAGGAATATCACATGGGCCTAAAGAGTTTCAACTGCTGGCCTACTGGTATACCCAGAAATCTGTAAACAACTAATAATTTAAATCCAGACTGCCTGGTGCCAAGCAACTTTGCTCACTTGTCAAGCTTGCTCGTGACAGAGTATAGGTGATAATGGACTCATCACAAAACGACTGATATGTTTCATAGGCTCAACAAAATCTGGTCCCACAGGCCTCTCTGTGGGATGTTCTCCTACATAACTGCGTTTCTCCTTCTAGTGACTCTGGCCTTTGAGTTTTTCCTTCCTTCTCCAGTAAACCAGGCCATGTGTTTTGCACAATTTATTCTGAACCCTGTCACATGACAATGAAAACCCAATTGTACTCTCCTGCAAAACAGACTTCCTGGGTGTTGTTGTAAAGGAAGTAATAAGAAAGTATGTTAAGATTTTCTCCCAAACTTACATAACACAAGAGACCAAGCTCATTGGAGGGAAATCGAGTATCCTCATGGACAAAGTGACCTTAGATTCCCCATATAAACCCAACATTCTCCACTCCAGACTGCTGGACTGTGTTAGTGTCTGGTTTGTCTGATTTGATTACGAGCCCCTTGGGCAAGAATTTTGCCTAATTCTATGTTCTCTACAGCACCTAGCCCACTGTTGGCACCACCAAATGCCAAAGAACACTCAACCTCTGTTAACGAATAATAAGATTGACTTCCCAACTCAATGTGATGAGGTTTCTGTCATTTTTATGCCAGTGTTCTTTCTGATTTGTATTTCATATTCGTGTCTGGAGAGCAAGCTTCATGTGTTACTGAATCACCTCTGGACTGATCTTCTTTTCAGGAAATGTAGGCATGAGGTTGAATGTTTTTCAACCACAAGTTTTGGGAATGCAGACTGCTGAAATATGCTAGGCTACATGAAGGGGAAATGTTTCTGAAAGAGTCACTTTTTTTCTTTTTTTTTCAGCAGTCATGGGGATCTCTGTGAGCCAAGGATGCAGACTGGTTAGCAGATGTGACCATAAAACCAGCAGGTCCCTTTAATGCAATATTTCACTTTATTTTCTCTGTTCCTAAGGAAAATAGTCAGCTTTCTGGTCTATTGATGTCTTCTTAATCGTACTTCTTTAATTGTACTTCTTATTTGCTCTAGTGCTGGATTAATTATTAAGTTTCTCTTCATGTTATATGAGTCCCCATACTGATTTTTATAGGTGGAAATCAGATATTACTTATGGGATTTCACAACACAAACACAACAAAGGAATTTTCTGGGCAATTCCATCTTAATTCTACTGAAGGTGAAAATGTTTTCCTAAAGAGAGGATATTTTCATTACATGATTTTTTTCTTGCCATTTAGCATGTCTTGTAGTTTTTTTGTTGAAAGTTAGATATGATGTATTGGGTAACAGGAATTGGGATATACAGCCCTTTAGTGTGAGGTTTTATGTTTAATCTATCTAGAAGTTGAACTATGTTCAATGTTTTATGTAACTATACATACTAGAGGCTTCAAATATGTCTATTGCCCTTACTTTGTCTCCCCTGTTGTCTTTGAGCTTCCCTAAGATCTCCTCAGAGACAGTCTGTGTCTTTCAGTCCTTTCAGCTGTAACCCACTGTTATTATACTGGAGCCCTACTGGTGTGGGTGGCAGTGGGAGGGGTGTAACGTGTGGAGGAGGAAGAGCATTCAATAATCTTAAATAGAAACCTCAGTCTTTTAATCAGCCTATGTCAACTTCACCAATATTTCTTAGCTTTATTCCCACCTTAGGTGAAAAAAGATGGTTAGAAAGAGCCAGAGTTGGGTACATGCCCTTCCCCATATGGGATAAGGCTCTGGTAGTCTTATACAATAAGTCCCCTACATACGAACGAGTTCCATTCCGAGACCACATTCATTAAGTCCAATTTGTTTGTTAAGTCCAACAAAGTTAGCCTAGGTACCCAACTAACACAATCGGCTATTTAGTACTGTACTGTAATAGGTTTATAATATTTTCACACAAATACATAAAAACAAACACAAAAAATAAAACATTTTTAATCTTACAGTGCAGTAACTTGCAAAGTACAGTAGTACAGTACAACAGCTGGCATACAGGGGCTGGTATCGAGGGAACAGGCAAGAAAAATTACTGACTGGAGGAGGGAGAGGAGGTGGGAGATGGTAGAGCTGAACTATCATCAGCAATAGGAGACAGAGGGCAAGCTGCAACTTCACTCATACCTGACACTAATGGCACAGGTTCTGGTTCCTTACTGGATTCAATTCTATCTACCCTCTTGATAAAAACGATCCAGTGATGTCTGGGTAGTAGCTCTTTTTTTCTCATCATAGATGACTCAGTAGCACTGGATTGCATCCTGAACAGCTGCTGCAACCTTCGTGTACTGTTCTACTGTGACCAAGAGGGGGCATTGGTTTTCAGTATGTTCAGCTTTTTTCTTGTGAAGATGGGAGTAACTGCTTCCAAGCTCTTTACATGTTGAAGATGAGCCATTATATGTTTTTCACAGTTAAAAATTAATATGATAAGGGAGTTGAAGTACTGCTACAAATAAGTGGGCTAATGACTCTTTATTAAATCCTGGAAGGTGGGTATGAACAGCTACAAAGGATTTTATTGGGGCAACTTTAGAAATATGAATATGAACTGTATTTAGATAAAAGCATTATATCAACGTTAAATTTTCTTATGATAATTATACTGTGGTTTGTGAAAGAACATTCTTGTTTTAGGAGAGAAGTGTTGAAGTATCGGGCTGAGTGTTATGATGTCTACAATTAACTAACTCTCAAATGGCTGTATGTTAACAATTAATGAGTCTGATTGAAGGCTCCTTTTTTTGCAACTTTTCCACAGGCTTGATATCTTTCAAAATAAAAAATGAAAAAGTAAATAAAAGGAATGACAGTAGTAATAATCAGTATAAAATCAAATGCTGTATCCTTGTGGGTGTTAGGCATCATACAGAGAAAAGTTAAGCTTACCTTGGATCAATAAATACACTGAAAATTATTTCAGCATACTATGTGTGAATTAACTTTTTGCAAATGAGACCCAAGTTATAGTAAAATAATCAGCCAAATACACAGAAACATAAAGAATACAGTAGATGGTCCAAAAATTCTTGGGTGAAAAACTCTTGCAAAAGACAGAAATTTACAAGGGCTTTGGTAAACAGTCTTAGGAAATTAAAAGTAAAATTTTGGATGCAATAAACTCACATATATTCTATTTATTGCTGTGTAAACACAAAAAGTCAATAAAAAATGGTAACATCTAATATAAATAATTGCAATAACATGCCCTCCTACTTTAATTAAAAGCTTTGCACAAACCTATTTTCTTCAAAATGCTGCCATTTCACTATACTGGTTACTTTGACAACATGTGAAATAATGAAAACGTATACTTAGTCTTGGCTCTGAAGCTTTCCCTAAATAGGGCACTTTCAAAGATACCTTCTCTCCTGCAGGTGATGGTAAAGTGATTAAAATGATGGCAAAATCCAACAAAAAGGTCAGACTGAGTATTGCCAACTGCTAGAAACTTTCGTAAAGTGTGTCTGAGTAATGATTTTATCCTTCCACATCACCTTCTCTACTTGAGGAATGTGCCAAGGCCCCAGGGAAAGGTTAGTCAGAGCGCTCATAGGGCAGGAGAGTAATAAGGGGGGAGGAGGACTGACTACCCTATATATCTGGGGTAAAGCACTGGATGCTCTAGAAAAAGAAAAATACTTCTGTGTTAAGGCATGTTTTAGAGGTAACTTCATGCCAATTAGTACCACTTCTAAACTATCTTTGCCCTGAAGAATTTCAGGGGCTTGATTAAAAAAAAGAAAAGAAAAGAAAAAGCCTTACTTAATAAGCAGGCAATGTCACAATCAGGACTGCAGTGTAGGCATCCTTATAGGATACAATAATTAACGCACCTGACAGTGAAGTCTGGCCCCCTTCCCTCCCAAACTCCAAGAACAAGCAGTCTGTTTTTAAAAGGCTATGTCACAGCTAGAGAAAGATACAGTGAATTTCAAGGGCAACAGAAACAAAGCAGACAGTTGAAGAGCCCCTGTCCCTCCAAACCTTGCCCTTTTTTACATGCTCTTTGATGCTGGGAGCTAGGAAGTGAGTGAGAAGCTGGAGAAATGGAGAAACTAGACTGGGATTCATTCCCTTGCCTCTTTAAGACTTTCATTCTCCTTCCAACTCTCATTTTCTTCCATTGGAGCATACGTTGGATATTTGCATCTCAGAATCAGATGAGGGAAAACAGAAGGGAAGGACCTAAGACTGGCTGCAGGAAGTCCTAAAATCCCAGCAGTTTTTCTTCAATTCCTGCCCCCACTAGAGACGGCTGCTGCTCTGGACTGAGCACAGAGCCTGAAGACCAAACAGCATCAAGTTCTCCAGACATTTCTCTGATAGGAGTTCCTGTGTCTCAAGACCCCAGGATAAACCAAGAGCTTCAGAGTCCAACAGCTTGAGGGTTAAACCCCAATTTCATTGGTTTTTTTTTTTTTTTTTTTGGCTTGCCTTGAAGTCATTTAACAAATCAGAGTCTTGGTATCATCTGTTAAAAGCAACTGGTGAGCAGGGAGCGGTGGGGAGTTTGGTGGGGGGGCGTGGGGGCAGTTGGGGGAGAGGTACTATTCACTGCTCTTAAGTTGGTATGAGGATCAAATAAGATTGAGGGTTCATCACCATGTCTGACAGTTTTAAGGGCTCAGAGAATGATGGCTGTCCAGGCTCTTCAGCCACGAAGGAAGGGCAGGGATTAGTGTCTTCCTTTTCCAATTCTACATGGACCCACAGTGTGGGTAACGGAGGCTGTGACATCAGTCTATTCTGACCACCTTTAATGTTAACCTAGGCACGCCACTAACACCAGGACTGGACAAAGTTCCAAAGGAGACAATGCTTGTCTTTAATGTTCTTGTCCTGCTCCTTCTAAAATTAGCTTTCATATCCAGAACCCTTTTTCCACACCTTCTTTCTGGTATGGGGGCTTCACGTGGCATGCCCCATACAACCCTCTCTTCATCTTCACTCCTTTGGCAAACCTGTCTTCTCCTTTCCCCAGGTTCTCTGAGGAGATATCACCTACTGCTCCTATAAATCATTCAGTGCTCTGAGGCTAAGTCCTGCTCTCTTTCCTTACTCTACTGACAAGATCTTTCAGTAACAAGGGGGCACAGACTTGATGTCTACAAAGTGAGCAGAGTTATTTTGCCATCTTAGAATTTTATTATTTCAATAATTTTTCAAAATAAGTACAATTTGATAAATTTTCATTATTTGAAATAATATATCAAAGACTTTAAATATTGGCATATTCTTTGATAGATATAATTGAAATTATATCTTAAAGAAAATACAGTAATCCTAGATTAAAAATAGAAAAAAAATATGAACCTTGACCCAATGTAACTTCCAGATTAATGATTTCCCTACCACCAATTCATTCTCCCTAATTATGAATGGTGATATGAAAGTTAACACTATTCTTATTCTGTGAAGTCAGATCTTTTTTTTTAAAGTTTTATGTGTAAGCAGACTATCAGTCCTTGTCAAGAAACATGGTTGCTTTATAGCTTTCTGAAAATATGCTTCAGTTATACATATCTGGGCACACAGTTTGGAAAATTCAAATTAAATTTCCCAGAATTTAGTTCATTATAGAGTCCATGCTTACTGCCTTAGGGAAACTGACTTTTCAGTACCTTATCATGGTTACCACATTCTTAAGCTATGAGTTTCTCGTCACTAAAATTCATTAGCTTTCTACAAGTATAGATTTTACAGTTTGTGAGATCATAACATTTCTGTTTTAATGTAGAGCTCCTTGGTCACAGTGGGGCAATTCTGAGTGAAGTTGGAAGGCTTGTTATTGCCTTTCTCTCACCAGGTTTAAATTTATATCCATTTAGTGCCTTTTTCTGATATACTTACTCTGTCAAATCGCTAGGGATAAGTCAGCTCATGATAATATCCTCCCTTTACCCCACACCAAAATATCCATGTCCTTCATCCCCATAAAATTTTCAACTTTAAATCTGATGCTTTTCTTTTGTTACCTGTAATTGAATATAACCGCTTGGGCACCAAAATTTAAAACCAACAAACAAAAAGTCTCTGACACCTCTTACTACTTCCACCAACAACAATGAAAAAAAATGCACACTCGCGGAGCAACTAAGCCCGTGAGCCACAGCTACTGAGCCTGCGCGTCTGGAGCCTGTGCTCCACAACAAGAGAGGCCGTGACAGTGAGAGGCCCGCACACCGCGATGAAGAGTGGCCCCCGCTTGCCACAACTGGAGAAAGCCCTCGCACAGAAACGAAGACCCAACACAGACGAAAATAAATAAATAAATAAATAATTTTTTTTTAATGCATACTAATCTCCTCTCTAATTTCTGAATAAAGAAAAAACTCACACCTCAGTTTTAGTTGTTGTTTTAATGATTTACTAAGGCTCTTGCAAAGGTTGTTTGCTATTCAGGTGTCTTTGAAAGTGCAGTAAAACGTCTATCGCTGGGACAGCGTATAAACTCTCTCCACAAGATCTTATAAGCTCATGATTTTCATCATTTACCCTGAATTTCCTCTTAAGACTGTGTATGAATGCAAAGAAGGAAAAAATGGAGCCTATTTTTTTTCATTCCATGCTTATACACACACTCAAAGTTTTCAAAGCAAGATGTCATTCTAGAAATAAAATAAACACAGGAAACTTTCCTCTTAGCAATACTTTTCAGAGGCAAAAACTAAATGAATAGTAGCAAAGGTGGAAAGAGCATGCCAAATATTTTTACATTTGTTGGAAAGTCTAAATAAAAAGATGGTCCCATAGTGAGCTTTGCCACATTGAGTTGAGATTCTGGGAGAAATCTGCATGGAGAACATACCCCCTGAAGAGGGCTCCCTTAAACTCTTCACAGCTGGACTCTGGGGAAAAGCAGCTGCTCTGTGTGCCAAGGACACGGAGGGAGGAGGGAGAGGGAACTACCAAGCTGATTTCTGAGGAAGCTGGTTCCCAACCCAAATATGAAAATTAGGGCCAAGACCCTGATTATTTGTCACTATTTCCCTGCAATTTTGAATCAGTAATCATATTCCTCTGAAGACAGATGTTCATAAAATGATTGCCAGACACATTTTACCCAAGCTTTAGTCATTAATTTGCTTAAATTTTCTAAACTAAGGATATTTCAGTCAAAGTTATGCTGATACTCCACAGAAATTCAACAGCACTAAGAGCAAGCACTGATCAATTTCCAAACCTTGGTCCTTTAGGAGGTGAATGACTACCCCCTTTCTTTCTTTTTTTTTTTTTTAACATCTTTATTGGAGTATAACTGCTTTACAATGGTGTGTTAGTTTCCGCTTTATAACAAAGTGAATCAGTTATATATATATTCCCGTATCTCTTCCCTCTTGCGTCTCCCTCTCTCCCACCCTCCCTATCCCACCCCTCTAGATGGTCACAAACCACCGAGCTGATCTCCCTGTGCTATGCGGCTGCTTCCCACTAGCTATCTATTTTAACACTTCTTTTAGCTTGTACATCAGGACCTGCTGTTTTTAGATGAACTTTTTCTTTCTAATGAATATTTGCATCACCTATAAATAAGCATTTGCCTCCTCTGTCTCCAACTCCCTTTAATTACTATTCTATAAGAACGCCTTCATGCTTATTATATATCTCCCATGACTTTATTACCTTCTAAACTCCTTAAGAATAGTGAGTAATTCCTTAAGAATAGTGACTTACTTTTTGTAAGTCATTTACCACTGGCTGTTTAACAGCTACCTATGAGAAAAACAAATCACTTTTTATTCTCACTGAATTATGAAAGATTGTAATTATTTTAATGAAAAATGTTATCTTTAGTTATTGAAAATACTAGTATTTGTCATATAAAAATAAAGTTTATTAGTGACCACACTTTAATTTCAGTATAAAAACTGGTGGGTGTTGTTTTCTTACCATCTGATATTTTCATGTCTATTGCCGCTTTGTTTTAGCATATGATTGCTCTCATTTTAATGTTTCCTCATCTGTGTTGACTACTAAAGTAAGTTTCACAAGGCAATCCATGCATAACCTACCTGCTACATGGAAATATTATTTAGAATGATAAAGTTCCTGGGTAACACTATAACATAAACTCTAACTGATGTTTAAAGATGGAATAAAAACACAAACACCTTTCACAGTTTGCCATGCTCTACTGAGTTAATGGAATTCCCATATGGTTAAGGGAAAGCAGGAATTGAGTTTTACTAACCTGCATGCTTTCCAATAACATTGAGTATTCTATGGTCTACCAGCCTCAGGAGCTGACATTCTGATATCTTCTCAGCAGAATTCAACTACAAACCCAATAAAAATCCTAGCTAAGTAGGTCAGACGGCTGACAGCCCTGGCACTGAGTTTATTTCTGACTGGGCAAGGATTCTGTACCACGGAAGAATGACAACGACATAATAAATCTACCTTGTTGCTTATAAAGAAGTGATTTAATGAGAAATTTGAAGAATGTCTCATAATATCAAACAGTTGTTTTAACTTAAGTCCTATAACACTATTCTCTCTCTCACACACATACCACACATACACACACACAATAATTGAGAAATGTTCCATTCTTGATATGGCCTAAAAATGTTCAGAGTTTCATTAATACAGTGTCCATTACTTTTTGACTAGAAGAACAAAACTTAACATGTTAAACCTTATCTATACAAAGACAGTATTGAAAGAATCAATCTGATAAAAAAATCCCCGTTTGTATATTCCAATATCTCAAACTTAATTCACTGTCTTCCTGCCCATAACAGTTGTCAAATTGCCACACTAAAAATTTCAGAAATGTCACCTCTTTCCATACAGTCAAGTCCTGTGAATTTCACTTTGAAGCTATTAATTTGATTCCTTATCCCCCTTCCACTCATATCCCCATTCCTCTCCCAACAAACTGATGGTCCCATCTCTAATCTCCTTACTGCCAACACATTTGTCATCCTGCCATCAGAGTTTTGTTTGTAAAGCACAAACCTAATCAAGCTATTCCTCTGTTCAAAAAGCCTTTAATAGCTTCCCTATACATGAGGAATAGATTTTTAAATTTTTTTAACATAAAATTAAGGGCTGGCTCATGATTAACTGCAGTTTATCTCCTTGTTATTTTAAATGATATCCAATATCATAATGTGACTAAGAACACAGCTTTTCAATTTTAAAAATCCTGGTTTTAAATTCTGACTTCAACATTTTCTCACTAAGTGATCTTGCAAATAGTTCTTAACCTTTCTCAGTCTCATACAAAATGGAAAGAAAAATACCTTATTTGTCCTGAGAATTAAATTAGATGACGTATATGAAAGTACATAGTGAATACTCAATATACGGTACTCATCATTGCTTTTTACTTTTCCGACTTCATCTATTAATATACCCACCCTCCACCACATGTAGCTCAGGTGGCAGACAGATTGCCTTACCCAAGCCAACTGGTGAAGAGGTGGTTGTTTCTTGAGCCCTATTTTAAGGATTCTGTGGCAAATCAGGCTCAGCAGGAAAGGATATTGAAATAGATTAGCCATGGTGGGCACTGGGCACAGGAAAGAGTGTCAGTTGCATTGATGTTACATGCTACATTCTAGCCAATTTGGAATGGGTGTTGTCCCTTTATCTCCTGTCTTCATAAGTTTGGCCTCTTTGTTTCCTCTGCTAGAATGTTCAATGGTTTTCTCTTTTTCTCCTTCTACCTGTCAAAATCTTACTCATTATTTAAGACCCGAAAAAACTGCATAAACTTTGTCATAAACCTGCCCTTCCTGGGTACTGCCAATTGCACACTGCATCTCTGTTGGAGCTCTTATTGCAGCCTGTGTTGAATTATAACACTGCATGCCTCTCAGGTTTCTGTACGTTGAAGGTAAGGACTATCACTCATTCACTGTTGTTTGCCCTACAGCACCTGGGGCAGTGCTTGCAATAGGCCAATAACAGCAACAACCAAAACTGATAGAACCTTAACCTTAACCATGTGCCAGGCCTTTTCTGTAAGCACTTTTTACATATGTTAACTCAGTCAATCCTCACAATAACTCTGGGTAGTTCCATTATCCCTATTTACAGAAGAGGACAACGAGGCATAGAAGGTAAAATAACTTGCCTACGGTCACAAAAATAATAAGTAGTCATCTGTCTTCTTAACCATTGTGCAATGGTTTGCTGAACTGAATTCTTGGGAACAAATTTTTTGTCTTGAACTGTTGGAAATACATTTTGATATTATTCACTTCATTTGAATGTTCAGTTTGTAGACAGCATGCATGGCCGGTCACATTTTCAATGTCCATTCTACAGAAAAGCCATCTTGCATATACAAAGAGGTTTTGAGTGTAAACTTTGTGTTGGGGCTCTGTAGGCTGATATTCGGTATCATTTATATTACGTGTACATATCTGTTCCACTTGTTAATAGAATTGCTAGTAAGTGTTTTATTTCATGGTGACCTTTTTTCTTAAAACAAACAAAGTTTTTAAATCTCTAAAAAATTTCACACACAAAAATTCTAATGTTGAAAATTTCCACTGTGAGATCATTGGAAACAGGCCAGAGAAGCAATCACATGGAGAAGAGAAATTGTGTTCACATGTGCCAAATTAAGCCAGATGAAACCAGGGATGTTTTAATTCCTCTGTCAAGCGTGCATATCCACACATGGGAACCTGAGGGGAGGGTGTCATATTTAGCTTGGGCTTTGCAACAACTTTCCCTTTCCTAATATGGATATTTTCTTCTACTTATCATGGGCCAAGTCTCAACAGGAGACCATGCCTTTGCACGTTCCCCCCCCCACCACCCCCAGATGGAATAACCAAAGAAGTAGGTCTAGGTGGGACATTTGCCACTTTCCTCTGGTTCTCTTGAGCTAGCTGTGATGATCTACTGAAGAGCTGTATAAAAACTGAGCCAGGGATATTTCTGAATAAAGGATAGATGTGAGACCACGGACTTGCCTTGGTAGGGAAGTCAGCCAGAGCTCTCTTTATTCTAGCAGATGAGCCTTTTTTTTTTTTTGCCTAGAATGCCTGTGTGAGCCTTCAAGAAACTTTCAGACAAAGCAAATTGGAGGGTACGCTGATGGGCATAATTTAACATTACAATCACACCGTATCTTGATGACAGTTGCATTTCCTCATGATATATGTGCATCTTGTAACTCAATTTACCCTTTTTATTTAATAAATGTCAATGTTTCACTTTTTAAAAGTCTTACAGTTGAAGGGCACCTGTAGTCCTAAAGATCCAACCAAAACAATCATGAACCTTCAGAAAGTAACCGAATACAGACTTGTTTAAACGAATTCATATCCATGTAAATTGAGTCATACATATTTTTCCTACATTTGAGATAAAAACCAGTCACTCTTTAAGGGCTCCATGTGCAACGATCCTTGGAGCAGCACTGCCTTGCTAGAGTGAGCCTCAGTTCTCTCCTCCAGCCACAACATTTTTGTCTTTGACCTATTACAGAAGTGTTGGATGTCTCTGCCTTCTATAGTGCACTGGCTCAGTAGGAAACAACTGCATAATCTAAAACAAATTTGGCCTGATTTTGGAAGTGCTAGCAAGGTTTTTCCACCTTACTAATTTTATAACTAGAATTCTGAGTTACTGTCTGCTCCCAGGCACTATCTTTCATCTAACTTTCCATCTCAGCATGTTCTCAAGAAGCACTTGAAAACCCCTGTGATTTTTTTTTTTTAATAGAAACTTTGAAGAATTTTTACAATTGAAGTGCTCTCTGCTTTAGTGGGTAGGGCTCCACATTTCCAGCTATTATCTCATTTGTCCACATGCCGTTTCCTGTTAGAAAAAAGAGCAAGCATGTAAAAGAAGTGGAAGTGAAGTGGTGTCTCAGCATTTATGTTTATGGTTTCAGACCCTACTTATTATGTGGAATTGGTCTAGAACTTCTGATAGCTGCTCCAAATATGGATTAGCTGGATGCAATCCTGGTCATTCTGAAGCCCCACTTTTGTGAATGTTTACTTGGTGACATTTTTTTTAATGATTAAAAATGTTCCTAGAGGGGTGGGATAGGGAGGGTGGGAGAGAGGCTCAAGAGGGAGGGGTTATGGGGATATATGTATACATATAGCTGATTCACTTTGTTGTACAGCAGAAACTAACACAACATTGTAAAGCAACTATACTCCAATAAAGATATTAAAGAAAGTTAATTTAAAATGATTAAATGATTAAATGATTTTAAAATGTTAATAACTTCACCAGAAACTTCTTTTCAAGTGAAAATTGTACTCCCCCTGAAAATTGTAAACATTTTTTTGAAGAATACAAGTTTGCCAATTTGAAGCAAGATTTTGATCTAGGTGATAACTGGGAGAGACATCCTATTCACCTATCTCTGAGAGCCAGAATGTATTTAACTAACTAGTGTAGTCAAGAAGCAGTTGAACTAAAAGAGCTCGACTTTCTTTTCTTAATAGCTGTTTTAGACTTGTAGATATTCAAATTTCTATCTTGTAGGCAACAGTAACTGTATTTTTAGATTTGCTTTTTACAAGTGTAAAGGAAATCATTGATGGAGCAGAATTAATAATTACAAGATTTATACAGTATTTTCCATTTTTATCATGCTTTGTTTTAATCTCCATCGTTTAGCACTGTGCCAAGTAGATAGCAAGTACTTAGTGAAAATAAAATATTTAGTAAGTTTTTATCAAATAAATGGATGGATTTATATATTTGTATTTCAGTACAATCTATGTAGTTATTTGAACCATATTTTTTCCTGATATGTGTGGCTATCATTCAATCATGATTAATTCATTCAGTTGGCAAAATGGCTGAAATGACATTTACAAATATTGTGTATGTTGGGGTTTATGTTGCTTGCCTAGATTTGATTATTTTAGGCAGTTTTGTGGTAGAAGGTGGTAATGGTTCTCTTTTTAGTGCTTTTCTCAAATTATTCCCGGTAAGCGCTTAGTAAGTTTACACTTCTCTTGGAGATAGGTAGGGTCATATAACTTGTTCGGCCAATGGAATGTCAACAGAAATGGCATATGTTAATTCCTGATTGAGGATATAAGGTTTCGTATCTGACTTACTACACTCTCTCTTTTCCTTTCCTGTAACAATTGGCCATGTTCCAGATAATGTCTGCTCCATCAGCCTGTGTCCAAGAATGAGGAGGACAAGGCAGATCCCAGCCCCAAGTCAATCTGCTATGGATATAGAGGATGTTCTTTATTGTAGCATAAACTAACCCAACCTGACTGATATTATGTTATCATGAAAACCAAAGGAAGTGTGTTTCTGGAAGGATCTGATCGACAGTGCTAAATATTGAAGAGTAGTTAACTACTGTAAGGGCTAAAGAATTTCCAGTGTATTTGGCTACAGGGAAGCCATTTAAACATTTTTTATTTCAATGAGAATAGTCTGTATAGAGTGATATGTATGAAACCAGACTGCAATAGGTTCAGGAGTGAGAAGTGAGGAAGTGGAAAGAGTGACTGTAGAAAACTCGAGAAGTTTTTCTGTGAAAGTGAGGGGAAACATGAGTTAGTAATTGGAGGGAAATCTGAAATTCAGAAAGGTGGTTTTTCTTTAAGTTGGAGACTGAAAGCATGTTAAAATGTTGATAAGATGTAGGCAATAGAGAGTGAAATGAAGAAAAGGAGTAATTAAAAGGAGCAGGGTCCTAAGGAAGCAGAAAAGGATGAAATACAGGCAGAGGCCTTAGTCCCAGTTAGGAGAAAGGACCCTTCTTTCACCATAGTGAGAAAGGAGGAGCAAAGGTTTGGTGGCACGAAGTTGGAACAAATGGAGACTTTTGATGATTTGGGAAGTCCAAAGTGACATTGTCTACTGAGGAAAAGTGAGGACATGGCAAATCCAAAAGTTTAAGGAGAATAGAAGTTTGTGAAGAACAGGGCACATTTGTGATATGACTAGTGAAATATGGAAGTTCTGTTATTAAGACTCAGTATGTTACCATTTTTAACATAAAGAATAATGAGAAGTGTGATGTCAGGTCAAAAATCAAGACTCATGTTTGGATTTTCAGGACAATTTAAACACATTAACTTATGGTCTTATTGCCAATAAAATGAGCCGGCAACATTCAACTATCCTACTCTTAAATTCATATAGTCTTTCCCCCCAATTTTTCTATTATTTTATCTTCAGAGTTATAAAGTATTGCATTAGGTTTCCAGTTTCAAGAAGGTGAAGTAGAGAGCTTTCTATTTTCTTCTTCTGCTGAAAGTCATACCAAAACAACAAGAGTAAAGAAACAGATATAAATCCCATGTTTAATCAAATTCAAAGATATCTACAATCCTAAGTTATGATTATCTAAAGAAAGAAAAAAATAGAGGAATTATGAAAATCTTAGCAGAGAGAGGAAAAGTCAAATTTAAGTACCTGTGTGTAGTGGAGGAGGTGGAGATAACTGAAAAAAAGTTAACCAATTCACCTCAGAGGATTTCAGGAAAGGCTCAGCAATTAGGAGCATGGGGAAGAGAAAAAATGGAAGGCTAGTAGGAACCTGATAATAGGGGTCTGAAAAGTTGTATATGGAGTATTTAGGCCCCAGGTGTCCACTCCAACCTGCAGCATCAGATGACTGCCTCCCTTCTACAACTCCAGAGCCAGAAGGAATTTATCACAGAGAAACTGAGTCATCAAGGCCCCAGAGACTGAAATTCTAAGCACAAAAGAGGGCAAGCATGAGGTCCTGGACTGATGATGAGGAGATTAAGTCTTCACAGTAACTACTGAGACTCCAGCCTCTTTGTCACACCTGCCTCCTGAGCATCAGCAGTAGGGCTCACAGCCCCCAGGAGAGGTTAGAGGAGCCAGAAAATTGATATACAGACATGGAAATTTGCAGCATCTGAAATGGAAACACCAGTTTTTCATCCAGTTGTTTTAAAAGAAGCTCACCAGTTGGCATGCCCCATCCATGCATATAGAACTCCAATCAGCTTTTTAGCTCCTTACTTGTGCAGAAGACAAAGATCAACACACATTCAAGGAAAGCCTCCAACATGGAAGAGAAAGGCCAAAGCAAACCAAACAAATCTAACAAAAGGAACTCAGAAGAAATAGAGATAATGAAGAGAGAAAATATTTAAATAAATTAACATTTAATACCTACAGATAATTAAGATGATGTTGTAACCTTGAAATAAAGACATACGTTACAAAAAGAGGAAAAGTGAAACAAGAAAACTCTCAGAAATTAAAGTCAAACAGCTGAACTTTTTTTTTTTAAAAAGTAAAATATGTAGAAAATAAAGTAAGAGGATCACCAAGAAAGTAGGATTAAAATGTAATGAAGAGAAATATTGGAACAAAAAAGATGAAAATTAGAGGATCTGCAATCAACAAATAGTAATTGAGAGAAAGAGAAAATGATGAAGAGTAAATTATTTCAAAAAGAAGAAAATATCCAGAATTGAAGGACATAAAACTACAGATTAAAGAATTTAAGTATGCTCAAAACAATGAATATGGAAAGAACTACACACAAAAATTAAAAATCTGGAAAAATGCTAGTGTATGTATGTAGTTCTTTATTATAGTGTAGCTAATGAAAATGTCAGTTACTTGAGTATACACTAGTCAAACCTCTGCTGTTCCCAATGAAGCCTCTTTTATCTGAAATAATTTTCTTTACTGATTACGATTCCTTTATCTACCCTAATGGTTCCATATCTCTAGTTCTTATTCCATAAAAAGGAGTTGGTTGTTTAAAACCTTTCCAGACAATACTGGCCACCCTGTCCAATGTGCTGAATCTCACTCAAAACAAACTCAAATCTAATCCACTTACTTAGGTCCGGCATCCATAACTCACTCTAACACAAATTAGTTGTCAAAGTTTAAAACATCTTAATTCTGTGGTCAGATATTCAATTTAGTGAAGTTCCCACAATTTCCAAACTCACTGAATTTTGACTTCTGAAATCGCTTCTTTTCTTAAAAGCTCTCATTTCTTGAGAAGTATCTGAACCATTTTTTTAGATGGACTATATATTTATATTATGTATATTCAGTCAATTCTTTTGGCATCTTATTCAAAACAAGATGTGAAAGGAACTTATTCCCCATTTTTTCTTCTTATTTGGAAAATACGGAACTTTCACTGACATCTCCAATAACAGAGACCAATTATCATTTATAGAAAATACTTTCCCTCATATTTCTAAAATTATGCTACTCAATAATGCATTTGCAACATGCAAAATTTTATATCAAGCCTTGTCTGTTTCAAATCAGCTACTTTCATTTACTTTCTATTAGTGTCAGGTGACCATAAAAACACTACTCACCTAAGAACAAGGGAGAATAGATATTATTCATCCAATATTCACTTGAAGGCATTCTTGGATATTTAAAAGAGATTTAGTAAAATTTCTTCCCCCTCAAGTCATCCTTTATTGAACTGTCCAACTCTGAGTTTTAATACCTATGTACCATCTGTTACATCATAAGGTAATTAATTGCCTGCCATGAAACTCAGCCTGGAATTCTGTCTGAGGCTTGATCTGCTGTTATTTAGTTGACGGATACGATGTTGGGACAAATTCTGTGGTTTATGTATATTACCTCCTGATTTTCAGCATCTAGAAATGAAATAACTTAGACTTTTCTTTGATAACAACAATTTAAGGACAGGTTCTAGAAATTCTCAAATATCTAAATACCTGTCCCCTTTCTAAAAGGAAACTACTAACATTAAAAGTATAAGTTTTGAAAACTAGCAAGCAGAGAGCCTACCATGAGATAGGATTTCAATTTATTCTTGTGTAATGAATAACTAAAAGAAAATGCGAATGAGTGGATAAGTTAAATTATACAAAGGCATTGTCTATTTGTTGGTAGCTCCACAGAATGTGGAGGTGATATATCTTTCACTTAATATTCTTTTCTTATATTTTTAAGATTTTTTATTGAAGTATAGTTGATTTACAATGCTGTTTTCATTTCTGCTGTACAGCAAAGTGATTCAGTTATACTCACTTAATATTCAACATTTTAAAAAGGGAGTAAAAATGGTTGGAGCAGGAGACTATTAACAAATGTGACCCAAATGGCCACAGCTTCATCAGTTGTTGGGTATAAATGATGTTTCTTTTACATAAATGCCCAGCACTTTATACTTCTTAGCAGACCCCATATTTTGAAAGCATGACTTCAACCTCATCCCCATATAGGCTTCCTGAGATTTCAGACTGTTTCCATTCTCTTCCACTGGGGTCTCCTCATCCAGCAGCCTCAATGCTGTCTCTTCTTTCAGTTTCCTCTCTCCATCACAATGATGCATAGCAATTTGCTCCTGTGGCTATACTAAACCCCAAGTTTACCAAAGCTGTCCTGTGGTCTGTAACAAAGTGATCAGGTTAGATATGGGGGGATGTTGTGAAGAAGAAACTATTTCTCTAAGAATATGTAGCAAATTTTGTCTCTGTGGCTTCAAAAGAAGATGAGTTTATCTAAGCCTAACATAGTTTTAGCCTGAAACTCTTATTTCTGGGCTCAACAATACTAGGTCAGGACTGAGGATAGGTTAAGGACAAAGTTCATCTTTTCCCCCTGCATTCCTTTTATATCCACCTGCCAACTAAAGGTTGGCACTTGCCATCTACCTCTATGAGGATTAAATCACAAGCTGCTGTGACCACTCACCTTCTACACACCCTGAAAGAAGTTCAGGAGATCAGGAATGAGGCACTCTGTGTCCTGGGGAAAAAATGGCAGAACAGGTCTTCAGATAGTTAAGATATTTTCAGGAGAAGATTTTATAAGCCCGGTTCTTGCATCTCCTCATATCTAGAAAAGCACTAAAATCTTTCATGGTGACGTCTGTTCCTTGTGACTAGCAGCAACCTTTTGCAAAAATGCGTGCTTGATTACATGTACTCTCCATTCACCAGAATCATATATATACTGACTTTCTCCCCTACCACTTCAGAGCAGTTTCTCAGAGCTGTCTGAAATGCTGTCTCCCGGGCTATAGTCCTCATTTTGCCCCAAATAAAAAAACTCACAACTCTCACATTGTGCATTTTTATTTCAATTGACACACCTTTTCTCCTTCTTAGACACTCCTGTACACACACACTTTCTATGCCAGCGCCATTTACAAAAGTCCCTGTGCATATCATACTCAAGCAAATTTTCTTGGGAGTTGACAGCTCAACTATTTTTACAAACAGTATTCAGTTTGGACTCAGTTAAGACACCTTGTCTACATAGGAGACAAGGTGTAGAATCCATAATGTGGTATTATGGGCTGAATTGTGTCACTGCAAAATTTATATGTTGAAGTTCTAACCCCTAGTACCTTACAATATGCCTATATTTGGAAATAAGGTCTTTAAAGAGGTAATTAGGTTAAAAGAGGTCATTAGGATGGGCTCTAATCCAATATGACTCATGTATTTATAAGAAGAGAAAATTAGGGCACAAAGATGTTCAGAGGAAAGACCATGTGAAGACACTAGGAAAAGATGGCCATCTACAAGCCAAGGAGAGAGGCTTCAGAAGAAACCAACTCTGCCAACACCTTGATCTCAGACTTCTAGCTTCCACAACAGTGAGAAAATAAATTTTGGTTGTTTAATCCACCCAGTCTATGGTACTTTGTTATGGCAGCCCTAAGCAAACTAATCCATGTGGTATAAACATTAAAGCAGAAGAAGGAAAGAAATGATAAAATATTTGACACCTGGTAGATATATGTAGGAAGGAAGGGAGGGAGGGAGGGAGGGAGGGAAGAAGGCTAGTATAAACTCTTATCCCTTTCTTAAGAAATATTGTTCAGCACCTGAAGGTCTCAGTTTTAAGGGTTACAGTTAGACAAAAACTCACAGAGCTGGAAAAATATGACAGGTTTTTTTTCCAATTTGTTTTTTTCAATTAATGAAATGGAGGCTCAGAAAGGTAAAGCTCCAAGTTCATTCAGTGTAAAAGGAAGCCAAGTTCCCAACTCTAGAAATGGAACATGGTTAAAAACTCAGAAAGAAATGCCATACCATTTCCAGAAGCATGACAATTAGAAAGGGAGAATACCTAAAAACATGTTGGCATCATGATATCAGCAAAATAGCCTCATAAGATGATGGATCGTATTCCCAATTCTTTGAAAGCTACAATTTTGCCAGCCAACCAAACCCCTCTAATTCTTCCTCTTACTAGTCCTTCCCTCCACTCACTTTCCCTTCATTCCAAACTTAAAAAGAGATATACTTTTACAAATGATATATCTCCAGAAAAAGAAGAGTAACATGGGATGGCTTTGGGTTGCCAAACCTGAGGGAACCAAGTGACCCATTCTGATCAGTAACCCATCCTTCTTGGCAGAGATCACAATAAGAAGATGAATTGGCAGGGGCTGTCTTTAGGAAGTGTTAGAGCAAGAGTGGATGAAGATTCCCCTCTAAACTTCTATACAGAGGGACATATTGGGAAGGAAAATCAATTTTAACACCTAAAAACCTTTAGATGGACTCTCTTTTTAAAGTTAAATATATAAGTCACTGAATCAAGGCCACTGGTGTCTGCTCTGCCATCGTCTCAATTCTAGCTGCTTTGGGGCTTGATTCAAAAAGGAGGTAGTCAAATCTGGGTTCGGAAAACAAAAAGCTCCTTTGTTTTCCAGGAATGTTAGACTGAGGTAATACACCACATTTACAGAACCCTCTCCAAGGGGGGTGGGGGGAAATGGCAGGTTGCCCACTAAGAAATAATTGCTTTTGGAATAATAAGAAGGGAAGTTACTCTTGCACAAGCATGTCTGTCCTGAATGGCTATAATTTTTGTTTTTAGTTTTCTGTTTTAGGTCAGATGGTATAAATCATTATATTTGGACAGTTTAACTGTGTTCAGCTATAGTTTGATTTTCTGGCATACTAAATCTAACTTAAGTGTTAAAATAAACTGGAGCCAAGCTTTACATTCAAACAAAGTCATAAAACTCTACCATATTTGAAAATAAGGAGGTTGCTTACCAGCTTGAAAAGGTTGAATATTGACGTCATTGACTACTGTTTCCTGTAGAGTAGCATTTATATTAATGCCAAATTCCCAAAAAAGAAATTAAATGAGTCTAATACGAACATACAAATATATAATACTATATAAATTTACTGAGTATGGTCACAAGCAGCTGTCATTCCCTGAGGTTACATACATACCGCATACATTATTGTACCCATGTCAGGAAATGATAAACATAGAGCCAGTTCTCATTACTGAGTTTGGATCTTTTCTCTCTTCTGGTTTGTATTGAGTCTAATCAAAGTCTGCTTCTGATTCCATTTTCCCTTGACTTGTTTTTCTGATTCAGAAAATATATCTTCCTTTCAAATCCAGATTTCAGTTCATAACTTTGTCCTCTTCCTTTCCCCTTCCTGTTTTCAGACTTTGTGTTATTTTTGTTCCCAATCATTCATTCAAAAATGTAATGAGGGCTTCCCTGGTGGCGCAGTGGTTGAGAATCTGCCTGCCAATGCAGGGGACACGGGTTCGAGCCCTGGTCTGGGAAGATCCCACATGCCGCGGAGCAACTGGGCCCGTGAGCCACAACTACTGAGCCTGAGCGTCTGGAGCCTCTGCTCCGCAACAAGAGAGGCCGCGATAGTGAGAGGCCCGCACACTGTGATGAAGAGTGGCCCCCACTCACCGCAACTGGAGAAAGCCCTCACACAGAAACGAAGACCCAACACTGACAAAAATTAAAATAATAAATAAACAATAAATTTTAAAAAAAATTTTAAAAACAAATGTAATGAGATGCTACCAGAAAACTAATAGAGCTAATCAATGAGTTTGGTAAAGTAGCAGGATACAAAATTAATGCACAGAAATCTCCTGCATTCCTATACACTAATGATGAAAAATCTGAAAGTGAAATTAAGAAAACACTCCCATTTACCACTGCAACAAAAAGAAAAAATCTATCTAGGAATAAACCTACCTAAGGAGACAAAAGACCTGTATGCAGAAAATTATAAGACACTGATGAAAGAAATTAAAGATGATACAAACAGATGGAGAGATATACCATGTTCTTGGATTGGAAGAATCAACATTGTGAAAATGACTATACTACCGAAAGCAATCTACAGATTCAAAGCAATCCCTATCAAACTACCACTGGCATTTTCCACAGAACTAGAACAAAAATTTTCACAACTTGTATGGAAACACAAAAGACCCTGAATAGCCAAAGCAATCTTGGGAAAGAAAAACGGAGCTGGAGGAATCAGGCTCCTTGACTTCAGACTATACTACAAAGCTACAGTAATCAAGACAGTATGGTACTGGCACAAAAACAGAAATACAGATCAATGGAACAGGATAGAAAGCCCAGAGATAAACCCATGCACATATGGTCACCTTATCTTTGCTAAAGGAGGCAAGAATATACAGTGGAGAAAAGACAGCCTCTCCAATAAGTGGTGCTGGGAAAACTGGACAGCTACATGAAAAAGAATGAAATTAGAACACTCCCTAACACCATACACAAAAATAAACTCAAAATGGATCAAAGACCTAAATGTAAGTTTTATAGTGTATAAAACTCTTAGAGGAAAACATAGGCAGAACACTCTATGACATAAATCACAGCAAGATCCTTTTTGACCCACCTCCTAGAGAAATGGAAATAAAAACAAAAATAAACAAATGGGACCTAATGAAACTTCAAAGCTTTTGCACAGCAAAGGAAACCATAAACAAGACCAAAAGACAACCCTCAGAATGGGAGAAAATATTTGCAAATGAAGCAACTGACAAAGGATTAATTTCCAAAATTTACAAGCAGCTCATGCACCTCAATATCAAAAAAACAAACAACCCAATCCAAAAATGGGCAGAAGACCTAAATAGACATTTCTCCAAAGAAGATATACAGATGGCTAACAAACACATGAAAGAATGCTCAACATCATTAATCATTAGAGAAATGCAAATCAAAACTACAATGAGATATCATCTCACACCAGTCAGAATGGCCATCATCAAAAAACCTACAAACAATAAATGCAGGAGAGGCTGTGGAGAAAAGGGCACTCTCTTGCACTGTTGGTGGGAATGTAAACTGATACAGCCACTATGGACAACAGTATGGACGTTCCTTAAGAAACTAAAAGTAGAACTACCATATGACCCAGCAATCCCACTACTGGGCATATACCCTGAGAAAACCATAATTCAAAAAGAGTCATGTACCACAGTGTTCATTGCAGCTCTATTTACAATTGCCAGGACATGGAAGCAACCTAAGTGTCCATCAACAGATGAATGGATAAAGAAGATGTGACACATATATACAATGGAATATTACTCAGCCATAAAAAGAAACGAAATTGAGTTATTTGTAGTGAGGTGGATGGACCTAGAGTCTGTCATACAGAGTGAAGTAAGTCAGAAAGACAAAAACAAATACCGTATGCTAACACATATATATGGAATTTAAAAAACAAACAAAAAAATGGTCATGAAGAACCTAGGGGCAAGACAGGAATAAAGACATAGACCTATTAGACAATGGACTTAAGGATATGGGGAGGGGGAAGGGTAAGCTGGGACAAAGTGAAAGAGTGGCGTGGACATATGTACACTACCAAATGTAAAATAGATAGCTAGTGGGAAGCAGCCGCATAGCACAGGGAGATCAGCTTGGTGCTTTGTGACCACCTAGAGGGGTGGGATAGGGAGTGTGGGAGGGAGGGAGATGCAAGAGGGAAGAGATATGGGGATATATGTATATGTATAACTGATTCACTTTGTTATAAAGCAGAAACTGACACACCATTGTAAAGCAATTATACTCCAGTAAAGATGTTAAAAAAAGAAAAAAACAAAAATGTAATGAGGATCTGATCTGCACAATAACACATGCATATGACAATAGACACACATGTGTATATGTGCATACACAAGAACATAAAGACTCTTAAACTTATGAGAATTCAGCTTATAAATTTCCAAGCTCCTATCAAGTCTTTTGCATAAGACACAAGACTCTTCATGATTTGGTGTCTTCCTACTAATCTATTCTTTTCTCTTCCACTTCCTTCTCTCATACTTTACACTCCAGAAATTTTGAACTGAGTGTAGCACCTCTCCTCTGCTTGTCTTTGTACATGATCTATAACTTAACTGGACAAATCCAAATCCTCTTTATTCATGGGTTATTCCTCTATCGGCCTTCAGTCTGAGTGTGATAGCCACGTCCTCTGAGAAGCCTTCCATAAGCAATCCCAAGGGATTCATATATTCTTTCTCTTAAGTTTTTATTCTTTGCATGTCTATCTCATCCAGACTGCAACCTCCATGAAGGCAGTGACCATGAACAGGATCTTATTATGTCTTTGTTTCCTCAATCCCTAAGGTAATTCCTAGCACACAATAGGTAGTCAATAAATACCTGATGAACAAACTATCAAGGGAATAAACTTTTCACACAAAAGTAGTTACTGTTCAACTCAGAACACTGAAAGATTATATCCTCTTGTGAAATTCTTTCTGTATCTATGAGTTACTATCCAAGCAGACTCCTAACAGAGACTGTGCTCTCCAATGCCTCTTCCAGAAAAACTGTTGCTCTTGAGAGAAAAAGACGTAGTGAGACTTGGTATGAATTTATTGACAGAAAATGATGGGCTACAGAATGGATAGACATGGTCAAAATAACAGTGCCACACTCAAGGCATGATTTACATTACACTGAGGCTTTATGAGCTTATCTAGAGACTGACATTCAAAAAGCCTTCATCTTTATGGTAAATGGATATGAGCCCAAAAACAGTGACATAAAATTGAATTTTTGGACCTCAACTAAGCTAGGTGCCTTGGAAATACTAATGAATTGGTGTCTATAGTAGCAACTTAAAACAATACAAGTTTATTATCTCACTAGTTTCTCTGTTCCATGTCTCACAAGGTCAAAATCAAGATGTTAGCCAACTGGGTTGTTATAAGAAGGCTCTGGAACAAACCCCTTCCAAGCTCATTCAGGTTGTAGGCAGAATTCAGCTTCTTGCAGATTAGGACTGAGGTCCTTGCGTCTTTGCTGGCTGTCAGCCAAGTCCTGTCCTTAGCTTTTAGAAGCTCCTCTGTAGGTCTTGCAAGCGGCTCCTGCCATTTAAAACCAGCAAAAGCACGTTGAATCCTTCCCACATTTGGATTCTTTTCTGATTACTCCTTCTGCCACCTCTCTTTTCTGACTAGGGCTGCATGTCTCTTCCGCTTCCAACTAGAGAAAGTTACCTGTTTTAAGGACTCATCTAAGTAGACTGGGAAGACTTGGATAATCCAGGATATCTCTTTATTTTACGGTATGTAACCTCCATCACATTGGAAAAGTCCCATTTGCCATGTAATACAAGAAACATGTTTACAGGTTCTACGGATTAGGACACGGACATACAGGGAAACCACCATTCTGTCTAACACAGTGCCAATTCAAAATTATAGTTTTAAAATATTTATTGTTCATTTATTTATAGGGGCAAAGAAAAATCTAATTTTATATTAATTAAAAGTGTACATTTTGGATTTATTTATCAGTTTTTTTCCTCTGCCCCAAACAGGGGTGGAAACAAACAAAATATTTCTTATATTGTTGTTCTTTTTGTTTTTCTTCTGCAACTCTAGCTGGTTTATTCACAGATTCAGATCTAATCATTGTTCATTGGTAATTATGGAATTCTCTGTGTATGTTTGCCCACTCAAGCATATATACAAAGGTATGAAGGCTGTTTAAAAAATATCCTTTCACAGTTTACTGTCTGTGTATTTCTCTTTGTTGGTTGGTTGTTATATCGTCATGCATTAGGCAATAATACAAAAAGAAATAGCTAAACCTTATGCACATCATCTAAAATATCACGAGTCTCCCAGACATGTGGTACCCACTCCTTCGGGAATTCTGTTTGTACAAGTGTCTGCTGCAGGAATTAATTGCCAACCTGCTGAATTTATGGAAAGGAATGTTTTTGTCCAGATGTGTATCAACATTCCAGGGCCTAGCAGTGTTCCTTGAGGCTAGCACTGTGCTAAGCCCATAGTCAGTGCATGTTTGGTGCTAATATACTTATAAAATAAAAAATGAGAAAAAAGTGAAGAGCATGAATGGGGTCACAGGAAACAGAAGAACAAATGCAAATTACATTTTCTCAATTGTCATTAGAAAGACCTAAAACTTAATGTAAGATATCAACTCACAAATTCATCATAAAATGAAAATTAGGTAATTTGTATTTATGCATTAATTTAATTTCTCTTTACAAGAGTAACTTATGCCTTATGGGCAAGGCCTTTAAGACAAGCTTTTAATGTTAATGTTTTCATTTTTTATATATTAAAGTCGAATAAAAAGCTCCAAGTGAGCTAAGCACTATACCGTATTGAAGGAGAATGAGCAAGGCTGCACCTTACAGTATTGGGCTAGGGAAGATGCATGCTAGTTTTCAAAAGGGGGTTGGGGGGAAGAAGCCAGGTGCCTTGAGGAAGGACACTGCAAAACAATAACAAGTGTATACTTTAGTAATTTCCCCAGTCCTTCCCTAAAAAGGCTTTCCTTAGGAAACTGTAACTGAGGAAAGGGACTACATAGACGTTTCTGAAAGATGTTGGATACGGGTCTGAGTGAACACTGAGTTCACTCAGTGTTCACTGAGTGAACCCAATGATCATTGGGTCCATTCATTTGGATCCAATGATCCAAAGTGTTACATAAAAAGAAAAAGACATTTTAGCAGGGACACAGCTTTTCATGTGCCAATGAGCCAGAAGAAAATAAAAGATACAATAAAAAGCAATCTACCAAATAACGTTAAGGAAAATTCAATGATATTATGGACAATTCAGGTACTGGAACGTTAGAGTAAATAGTATATTTATATGACAAACAGAAATGATTGTTCTAAATGAAAAATTGTGTGGTCCCATGACTGATTTCAAATAATCTTTGATAAGAATATTCCAATATCTGAAGTTCTTTATGAAAGTTCTATTTTGTCTCTCAAAACCTTAGTTTAGACATTAGATATCATAATATCTGTTTTAAACATCATTTATTGATTGATTCATTCATTCATTCATTCATTCATTCAACAAATACTTATTCATTGCTTATAATATATCAGGCTCTTACAGACTATAGGCAGAAAACAGACCATAAACATAACAAGTAAGTAAATGACAGACAATATGTTAGAAGGCAATAAGAGCTAAGCAGAAAAGAAAAAGTAAACCAGGTTAAGGGATCTCAAGAGTGCTAGGACGAAAAGGTGGGCTACAATTTTAAATAGGATAGTTATGGCAGGCCTCAATGTACAGGTGACATGAAAAGTGGTGAATGTTAGTGATGTAACTACTGGTAAGAAAGTATTCTAGGGGAAGAAATGGCTAAGGCAAAGATGCAAAGATGAGAGCATGCTGGTATGTTGGAAGGAAATCAAGAGGGTCAGTATGACTATCACAAAGTGACCAGTAGCAAAAGTAGCAGAAGATGAGGTCAGAGAAGTAATGGGAGGCCAGATCATGTAGCTGCTTTGTAGGACTCTTAAGGACTTCAGCTTTGTCTGAGGGAAGTGGGGATCCATTACACTTTGAATTGATATCCTTGAATTCAGTGTTGGTAACAGACTGAAGAGGAACAAAGATAGAAATAGGGAAACCAGTTAGGAAGCCACTGTAACAATCCAGGTGAGATAGAGTTCAGACCCTAAAAGTAGAAAAGAATGTGATAATTAGTTACACTACATGTATTTTGAGGCTTATCCCAATAGGATTTCCTGATGGCTATTGTGTATGAGAGAAGGAGAGGCTCAAGGATTCCTCTACATTTCTAGTCTAAGCAATTTGAAAGACGCTATCAACCAAAATGGGGAAGGCTGCAAATAGAGCAGATATGAGATGAACAAACAAGAGTTCAGTTTTAGACATGTTGAGTATGAGACATCTATTAGCCACCCAAGTAAAGAGGGCAGGTAGGCAGTTGTGTATATGAGTCTAGTATTCTAGAGTGGGGTTTGGTCCAGAGATATACATTTGGAAGCCTTCAGCATATGGACAGTATTTAAAGACATGAGATTGGATGAGATTACATAGAGAGTCAATGTAAATGAAGAAGAGAAGAGGCCCAGGGACACACACTGAAGTACTCCAGCACTAAGAGACTGGGAGATGAGAAGAAACTGGTGATGAAATCTGAGAAAGAACAACCAATAAGGTGGAAAAACTCCAAAAATATACTGGGAACGGAACATGAGAGACGAAATGTATTAAGAAAAACAGTATGATCACTGCGATAGGTCATATAAAATGAGGACTGCAAGTAGACCACTGCTTTTAGCAGTGCGGACTTCATTGGTGACACTGGTAAGAGCAATTTCAGAGGATTGGGGGCAGTGACAGCTTGACTGGAATGAGTTTAAGAGAGAAGGAGAGGTGGAGAACTAGAGACACTTAAAATAAAGGAAATTTCAAGAAGTTTTGCTGCAAAGGGGGGAAATAAAGGAAGTATCTAGTGAGGGAAACAGAAGAAAACAACTGAACAAATAAGGGGCACAGTTTCAGTGTCGTCCCCCACCCCCAAAAAAAAGAATGATGGAAAAGCCCTTATCACAGGATGACACTGACTTTGCTATTTAGATATATTACTAAAACAAAAAGAACAACAACAAAAAAACCTTTCAAAGCTCTTCACATATGCATATAGAGCCATATCATTTTGTAGCAGTAAGGAATCTTCAAAGTTCTATATTCAACATTCCTTATTTCATAAATGGGAACTCTAACACATGACAGGCAAAATCATTTGTTCCAGAGTGGAATTTGTGACAAACTCAAGACCAAAAATCTAAATCTCTTGGTTCTCGGTGTAGTCTTTATTGTTCATGGTGGTAATGTTTATTTAAATAAAAATGCAATAATTTTTAATTGAATGTATTTGACACATCATGTGTAAATTTAAGGTGTATAATGTGTTATTTTGATACATTTATATATTGTGATATGTAATATGATTGCCACTGTATCAATATTTATCCCATTACATACTATTGTCCAAATTCACTATATTGTGCATTAGATTCCAATGGCTTATTTACTACTCACTGCAAGTTTGTACCCTTAAACAACATCAGTTTTATCCCCCCACTTCCCATACTCTCATAACCACCATTTTGTTCTGTTTTTTTATGAGCTTGACTTACAGCTGAACAACAGAAAGTCAAGCAACACAATTTTTAAATGAGCAAAGGAAGGAGAGACCAGGATGGTGGAGTAGGAGGATGCAAGCTCACTTCCTCCCATGAACACATCAAAAATACATCTACATGTGGAACAATTCTCACTGAAAACAAACTAGAGAACTGCAGAAAGATTCTTGTACAACCAAGGCTGTAAGAAAAATCCATGTGAACCAGGGAGGAAGGGAAAAGAAGAGATCAGGTCAGGACTTGTGCCCCTGGGAGGGGACAAAAAAGATAGTGGTGGGAACATTACACAGGCAGAGATCCTCCCCAGAGAGTGAGAAGTTAGAGCCACATATGGGGCAGCCCAGCTCTGGGGTCCAACACTGGGAAGACGAGTCTCCTTAGCTGGTTAGAAAACCAGTGGGACTAACAGGAGGGCTGTAAGAAATTTAGACTCCACTTGTGAAGAGCTCACACACATTTGCTTACTCCCAAAACAAGGCAGAGAAAGCAGATTGAAACTGCACAGGCTATGGTCAGTTTCCCGTGACAGCCCCAGCACATGCCCCAGCCTAAGCTGAGCACCCACTCAGGCCCTGCTTGCTTAGTGATTTAGTTCCACACTAACAAACCCAAAGTTAGTAGAAGGAAAGAAATCATAACATAGAACAGAAATAAACGAAATAGAGTCAAAAATATAATCAAAAAGATCGATGGAATTAAGAGCTTGTTCTTCAAAAAGATAAAATCAATAAACTTTTAAGACAGTCATCAAGAAAAATAGATAGTGCAAATCAATAAAATCAGAAATGAAAAAGAAGTTACAACAAACAACACAGAAATACAAAGGATCATAAGAGATTACTACAAAAAATAATATGCTAATAAAATGAATAACTGAAAAGAAATGAACAAAAATCCTAGAAATGTACAATCTTCCAAGCTTGAACCAGGAAAAAACCGCAAATATCATCAGACCAATTACCAGTAATAAAATTCAATCAGTAGGAGAAAAAAAAACCAAAAACCCAACAAATGAATATCCAGGACAAGATAGCTTCATAGATGAATTCTACCAAACATTTAGATAAGAGTTAACACCTATTCTTCTCAAACTTTTCCAAAAAATAGAGAAGGAATGCTTCTGCTCATTTTATAAGGTCAGCATCACCCTGATACCAAAACTAGACAAAGATATTTTAAAAAAGGAAATTATAAGTCAATATCACTGATAAACACAAAGGCAAAAATCCTCAAGAAAATATTAGCAAACCAAATCCAACAATACATTAAAAGGATCATACACTACGATCAAGTGGGATTTATCCCAAGGATGCAAGGATGATTCAATATCTGCAAATGAACCAATATGACACACCACATTAACAAATTGAGGAATAAAAATCATAGGGCCATCTCAATAGAGGTAGAACATTTTTTTTAAAAATTCACCATCCACTTATGATAAAAATGCTCCACAAAGTGGATATAGAAGGAACATACCTCATCATAATACAGACTATATATGTTAAGCCCACAGCTAACATCATACCCAACAGGAAAAATCTGAAAGTATTTCCTCTAAGATCAGGAACAAGACAAGTATGCTCACTCTCAACACTTTTATTTATCACAGTATTGAAAGTCTTAGCTGCAGCAATCAGACAAGGAAAAGAAATAAAAGGAATCCAAAATGGAATGAAAGAATTTAAATTGTCACTGTTTGCAGATGACATGATACTATACTTAGAAAATCCTAAAGATGCCACCAAAAAAATACTATAGCTGATCAATGTATTTGGTAAAATTACAGGTTACAAAATTAATAATTAATATACAAAAATCTGTTGTATTCCTATACACTGACAATGAAATATCAGAAGGAGAAATTAAGGAAACAATCCCATTTACAATCATATATGGGATTCTTTATTTACAAAACGAACAAAATTCCTGTGAATCAATATAAGGAGATAAAAGACCTGTACTTGGAAAACTATAAGACACTGATGAAAGCAACTGAAGATGACACAAACAGATGGAAAGATATACCGTATTCATGGACTGGAAGAATATTGTTAAAATGACCATACTACCCAAGGCACTCTATAGATTCAGTGCAATCCCTATCAAAATATCAATGGCTTTTTTCACAGATCTAGAACAAAGAATTTTAAACTTTCTTTGGAAACACAAAAGATCCCAAATATGCAAAACAATCTTCAGAAAGAACAGAGTTGGAGTTATCATGCTTTCTCACTTCAGACTATACTACAAAGTTACAGTAATCAAAACAGAATGGTACTGACACAAAAACAGACACATAGATTAATGGAACAGAATAGAGAGCCAAAAAATATACCCATGAACTTATGGTCAATTAACCTAAGACAAAGGAAGCAAAAATGTACAAGAAGAAAATACAGTCCCTTCAATAAGTGGTGCTGTGAAAACTGGACAGCTACATGTAAAGAAAGAAATTAGAACATTTTCTCATACCATATGTGAAAATAAATTCAAAATGAATTCAAGACCTAAATGTAAGACTAGAAATAACTTATAGACAAGAACATAAGCAGAACACTCTTTGACATAAGTCACAGCAATAGTTTTTGGAGCTCTCTCCTAAGGCAAAAGAAACATAAGCAAAAATAAACAAATGGGACCTAATTAAACTTAAAATCTTTTACACCACAAAGGAACCCATCAACAAAATGAAAAGACAACTTGATGAATATGAGAAAATATTTGTGAGTGATATGACTGATAAGTTAATATCCAAAATATATAAACAGTTCATACAACTCAATATTCAAAAACAAACCCCAAACCACCTGGTTATAAAATGGGCAGAAGACCTGAATAGACATTTTTCCAAAGAGAATATACACATGGCCAATAGGCACAAGAAAAATGTTTAACATCACTACTCATTAGAGAAATGAAAATCAAAACCACCATGAGATAGCACCTCACACCTGTCAGAATGGCTATTGTCAAAAAGACCAGAAGTAAGAAATGTTGGCAAGGATGTGGAGAAAGGGAACCCTAGTACACTGTTGGTGGGAATGTAAATTAGTGCAGCCACTATGGAAAACAGCCTGGAGGTTCTTCAAAAAACTAAAAATCGAACTACTATATGATCCAGCAGTTGCACTCTTGGCATATATTCAAAGAAAACAAAAACGCTAATTCATATTCATGTACCCCTATGTTTTTAGCAGCATTATTTACAATATACAAGATATGGAAGAAACCTAAGTATCCATTACACATAAAGAAGATGTTATGCATTTGTATACACACACACACACACACACACACACACACACACACACACATATAATGGAATACTAGTCAGCCATATAAAACACTGAAATTTTGCCATTTGCAATAACATGAATGGACCTGGAGAGTATTTATGCTTAGTGAAATAAGTCAGAGAAAGACAAATACTGTATGTTATCACTAATATGTGGAATATAAAAAATAAAACGAATGAATATAACAAAACAGAAACACATTCACAGATATATAGAACAAACTAGTGGTTACCAGTGGGGAAAGGGAAAGGGGTAGGGACAAGATATGTGCAGGGGGTTGAGGTAAAAATCACCATGTAGAAAATTAATAAGTAACAGGGATATATTGTGAAGCACAGGGAAATATAGCCATTATTCTGTAATAACTTTAAATGGAGGATAATCTATAAAAATATTGAATGACTACGTTGTACACCTGGAACTAATATAATATTGTAAATCAAGTATACTTCAATTTTTAAATTTTTTTTAAATTAGAAAAAATAAATTATTAAAAACAAAAAAAATGAGCAAGAACTTAAACAGATATTTCTCCAAAGATCTATAAATTCCCAATTGGCACATGAAAAGGTATCCATCATTATCTATCATTAAGTAAATGCAAATCAAAACCACAATGAGGGGACTTCCCTGGTGGTGCAGTGGTTAAGAATCCCTCTGCCAATGCAGGGGACACGGGTTCGATCCCTGGTCCAGGAAGATCCTACATGCAGCGGAGCAACTAAGCCCGTGTGCCACAATTACTGAGCCTGCACTCTACAGCCCTCAAGCCACAACTACTGATCCTGCATGCCACAACTACTGAAGCCCATGTACCTAGAGCCTGTGCTCCACAACAAGAGAAGCCACCACAATGAGAAGCCCATGCACCTCAATGAAGAGTAACCCCTGCTCACCGCAACTAGAGAAAACCTGCGTGCAGCAACGAAGAACCAACACAGCCATAAATAAATAAATAAATAAGCAAATAAATAAATTTATTTAAAAAAACACAGTGAGATACCATTTCACACCCACTAGGATGACTTTAATCAAGAAAATGTAAAATAACAAGTATTGGCAAGGATGTTGAGAATTGGAACCCTCATAGATTGCTGATGAGAATATATAATGATACAGCTGCTATGAAAAACAGTTGGCTGCTCCTCAGAAAGTTAAACATAGAATTACCACATGACCCAATAATCCCACCTCTAGATATATTTCATTTCAAGAGAAATGAAAACATATGTCCACACAATAACTGGGCCCAAATTTTCATAGCAGCATAATTCATAATAGCTGAAAGGTAGAAATAACCCAAATGTTCATCAATGGACAAATGACTAAACAAATTGTTGTATACTGGTATATTCAAACAATGGAATATTATTCAGCTATAAAAAGAAACAAGATACTGATACATGCTATAAGTTGGATCAACCTCAGAAACATTATGCTAAGTAAAAGAAGTCAGGTATTATAAAGGTCACATATTATATGATTCCTTTTATATGACACATACAGAATAGGCAAATCTATCAAGATATAAGGCATATTAAAGTTTCCCAGGAGATACGGAAAGAGGGGATTGGAGAGTAAGTACTTAAGGTATATGAGGTGTTTTTATGGAATGAGGTAAAAATTTTGAAACTAAAAAGAGCTGGTGGTTGTACAACATTATCAGCATACTAAATACTACTGAATTGTATCCTAAATTCCACTGAATAGTACACTTTAAAACAGTTAACTCTATATTATGTAAATTTCACCTAAAAAAACTCTTCCCCACAATAACATCAGAAGACAATAATTTTACAAAAAAGATGTAGGAAAAAAAAACTTCCATGGAACAAGTAACACCTATAAAATACAAACTGCTTCATTGATTAAGGAGAGGAAACTGCCAGTTGATTTTATGAGGCTAGGAAAAGCTTAATAACAAACCCCAAATGGGGCAGTACAAGATAAGAAACTATTAGAACAATCCCATTTTAAATATATATATTAATAGAGAAAAGATTACTAGAGTCAATACACCAACTAATTAAAAATCTGCATCAGAACTATAAGACTTCTTCAAAAGGCTCATCAGTCAACCTGACATAACTCAGGAAAGAATCAATGATCATGAAGAGGAGTCAATAAATATTACCCACACTAAAGCACAAAAAGTAAAGAGACTGAATTTTCTGATTAATTTTTATTGGAGTATAGTTTCTTTACAATGTTGTGTTAGTTTCTGCTGTGCTGCAAAGTGAATCAGTTATATGTATTCATATATCCAACACTTTTTTAGATTTCTTTCCCATTTAGGTTACCACAGAGCATTGAGTAGAGCTCCCTGTGCTATACAGTAGGGTCGCATTAGTTATCTATTTTATACATAGTAGTGTAGGTATGTCAATCCCAATCTCCCAGTTCATCTCACCCCCATTCCCCCTTGGTAACCATAAGTTTGTTAAAGAGAGTGAATTTTAAAAGAAAAAAGAAAAAGACAGAACACCCCAGAGCTGTGGTACAAACCAAAAATTCTAAACAAGTGAAACTGAAATGTCGGAAAGAGTCCTACTGTATAGCACAGGGAACTATATTCAATACCCTGTCATAAACCATAATGGAAAAGAATATGAAAAAGAATATATATATGTATAACTGAGTCACCTTGCTGTACAGCAGAAATTAAACACAACATTGTAAATCAACTATACTTCAATAAATTTTTTTTAAAAAGAAATGTCAGAAAGAGAAGACAGAACAGAAAAAGAAATATTTAAAGAGCTTATGCTGAAAATTTTCCAAAATTATTGACAGCTACCAAACTATAATTCCAAGAAGCTCAAAAACACCAAATAGGCTTTTTTAAAAGAAATATACACAGAATGATTTTGGCTGAAAACCAAATACAGAGAAAACCCTGAAGGAAGTCAGAGAAAAAGATATACAGAAGAACTTTAGCCAAAATTACAGCAGACTTCTCACTAAAAACTATGAAAGCTGGAAACAATGGAGTGACATCTTTAGAATGCAAAAGATAAATACTGTCTACAAAGAATTTTATACACAGGGTAAATATTATCAAAATTACAACTTCTCCTCAAAGGACACAGTTAAGAGAATGAAACAACTAATGGGAGAAAATATTGCAAATCACACATTTGATAAAGGACTTAGATCTAGATTATGTAAAGAATTCTCAAAACTCAATATTAAGAAAATGAACAATCCAATAAAAAATGGGCAAAACAGACATAACCAAGTAAGGCAAACTTATGGCAAATAAGCACATGAAACTATGCCCACAGTCATTTTGGAAATGCAAACTATAATGAGATACCATTAAACATTTCTTACAACAACTAAAATAATTTTTCAACCTGATGATATAAAGTAATGACAATGATTTAAGGCACCTGGAAATCTCATATCTTGTTGGTGGGAATGCAAAGTAGTTCAGGATGAAAAACAGTTCGGGAGTTTATTATAAAGTTAAATGTACAATTACCACATGACAAAGTAACCTCCTTATGTTCACACTAAAAAGTATACACAAATAATTTTATTTATAATCACCAACAATTTGAAATAACCCATAATTTGCCAAGTACGGTCCACACAATAGACTTCAATACAGCACTAAAAAAGGTCAAATTACTGATACACACAATATGTACAGTTGTAGCAGAGTTCTGCAAGTCTTAAGAAACACACACACAAACAATTGTTAATATATAGAATAATTCTATCATTCTCCAAAATCCCCTGTACTACTTTGTAGTAAACTCACCCTCATGTTCAACCCGTAGTACACTAATCTGTTTTCTATCCCTGTAGTTTTGTCTTTGCAAGAATGTCATAATGAAATCAAACAGTATATAGCCTTTTGATTTCTTTCACTTAGTGAAGTGTATTTGAAATTCATTCACCTTTTAGCAACATTACATATACTTCCTTTCTTTTCACATATTTTAGGAACTCTCTCTTCTCTTGGTTTCCATGATACACATTCCCCAGTCTTCCTTTGATCTCTTAGTACTTGTTTCAATCTCCTTTGTAAGATCCTCTTTCAATATTGAACTTTGGCAGTTGGACTTTAAGACTGGAGGTCGGTCCTGAGCTCATTTTTTCTATATCTACCCTCTCTCACTAGGGTGAGAATATTTACCCCCATGATTTTAAATGTTATTTATATGCTCATAAGTAACAAATTTATATCCCCATGCTATAAATCCAGATGTTCCCATACAATGAATCAAGAGCCTATTATTTCCTCACCAGAGCACTGACTGCAGAGCAGAACTGCCTTGATTGGGAGTTTAATCTTCCCTTCTTTGGGGTTCAGCCAATTAAACCCTCAGCTAGGTTCTGTTTTCTCCACTCTCCTCTCACAAGCAGTTAGACCTTCTTTATATGACTCCAAGGAAGCCCTCTAAAATGCTCTTTTTTGTTGTTGTTATCTGCATCAATTGAGCTTAGCAATAGCCACCCAATTTTTATGTTATTTTAGTTTCCATTTCCCACATGTTTTTCAAATGTCTGTCATATGGAACCAACTAATGGATTCCCTTATACTGCTATGCCATCTCAATGCACCACCAGTAAAACTTTCAACACCTAGATGGTTGTGCCAGGGACCTCTGTGATCTACCTAACACCAGTGATGGGATTATTATTATCAGAGTCTAAGACAGTGTTTAGTATGCAGGATGCTTACCAGAAGTTTCTGGAATCAATACTTGTAGAAAGCAGGCATGAAAAGAGGGAGAAGCAGGGCCAACAACAGTGTTGGCTAAGCCCATGAGGAGCTGTGGATCTAGATGCACCTTAAAGATTGTCCCCTTTTGGATCAAGATGGCCAGCCTTTTATCAGTCATTGATGTGCACACTCCCACATCCCCAGAAGCAGTGTGACACTGTGTGATGTGGCTTTCTGAAAGGATACCTAAAGGGACTGACAGGTGAAGGTCGTCTTCTGTCAGCACTCTCACAGCTGGAGCAACAAGTTCTTCATTAAAGGGGGATCTGGGTGGTCAATCTCAGTATCCACTACAATGTTCCAAATCAAACCCTTAAAACTCAACCAACATCCTCCTCCCCCAAATATGATCCTTCTCCAGTCTTCCCCTTTTCAGGAATCCATCCAGCTGTTCTAAAATTAGAAACCTAGGAGTCCTTCCTAATATCCTCTTTATTACCAGCCACCCACAATATGGATTAGCAGTAAGTGCAAACATTTTAACCTCCAAGTTATATCTCAAATTCTCCCCACTTGTCTTTTTTTTCTTTTTTTTTTTTTTTATTAATTAATTTATTTTTGGCTGTGTTGGGTCTTCGTTTCTGTGCACGGGCTTTCTCCAGTTGCGGCAAGTGGGGGCCACTCTTCATCGCGGTGCGCGGGCCTCTCACTATCACGGCCTCTCTTGTTGTGGAGCACAGGCTCCAGACGCGCAGGCTCAGTAGTTGTGGCTCACGGGCCTAGTTGCTCTGCGGCATGTGGGATCTTCCCAGACCAGGGCTCGAACCTGTGTCCCCTGCATTGGCAGGCAGATTCTCAACCACTGCACCACCAGGGAAGCCCTCCCCACTTGTCTTTTAACCACTGCCACCACCCCAGTGTAAGCCACATTCATCTCTCACCTGGAGAATCCCTAGAATCCTTGCTAGACTCTTCCTGTTCCCTCTCTTGCCCTTTTTCAACCTAATCTCCACATACAAGTCAGTCTAAACTTTGCGAAGTATACATTGGATCATCTCATGCCCCTGGCTTCAAACTGTTAAGGGCTTCCTATAGAACTTAGAATTGAATACAAACTCTTTCACATCTTACCACTATGCTTTTACTCATTGGTCCCCTCTCTAATCTCATCACAGGCCCCCCTCTCCATTACTCATCACTCTTCAGCCATACAGAATTCTTTCAGTTTCTGGAAGCTAATGAGAATTTCCCTGCCATAAATAAAACATTTTACATTTTCTTCTAACCTCTGGTTATTTTGCCTGGTGAGTTCTTTGTCATCCTTCAGGTAACCTTCATGCTACCTTCTCAGATAGCTCTTTATTGACCTGCAGTGACAATAGATATATTTGTTGCTATTTAGCATCTCTTGACTATTCTTTTATATTAATGGAAATTCTCATAAAGTAGGAGATCCCTATATTATAAGTCCTGCCTCTTCAAGGCAGATATCAAAATTCAACCTCCCAGCTGTAATGGCAGCTGGAATGCATATCTGTGACCCAGAATCTGCCAGTCACTTGCACCAGAGTTAACCTTCCACTGGGAAGGGACCAACATGAGGAACTGGTCTCATTACAACTTGCCTTTCTGAAAGCAGGTGACAGAAGTGATAAGCTCTTCAGGGCAGTAATTGTGGATATCCTGCGAGCCCATCCTGAGCACCACTGAGGAAGTGGGGGGTTGTTAAAGCTGTATTTTGGGAGCCAAGTAATGGTGGCTAGCTGCTCTTGCTGGAGCAGCCCCGTGTAGTGTGACTGGATATTGTTCCTGGCTCCCTAAGTTTCCCAAAGACTCTGTGAGCCATGTTTTATAGGTCGATAAATTCCCTTTCTTCTAGAACCAACCACAGTGGATTCCATTCCAACCTAACATTTATAATCTCTCAACTAAAGCAATCTGCTCCATTATTCTCTATCTCAAAACTCATTTTATTTGCTTCACTGCATTAGCAAACTTGTAGTCATGTTTGTGTGTTGTGTATCTTCTCTACTAGGTTATAAAATCCCTGAGGGCAGAGTCTCTGTATTTTTTAATTCAGTACTATATATGAGGTTCCTTTGTTGGTTCATTCAACAAACTTTATGGAACTCTTTCTATTGACACAGACACTAAAGAATATAACATTAATAAGATACGATTCCTCCTTTCAAAGTGCTCACATCATAGCTGGAAAGACAAACACAGAAATCGATCATTAAAATCTAATATGGCCAATACACTGATTAAAATTGTCAAGGATTTTTATAGGTTTACCAAAGAGGTTCATTTAATACAAACTGTGGGAGGAGGGAGGAAGTCAGATTAGGAAAAGACAACGAAACAGGAGAGAGGAGGAGGAGTAAAAGTTTCAGGAAGAATTCTTGGAAGATGCAGTGCCAAAGCTTCAAAGTGTGAGCAAGAGTTTGAGGGGTGAAGGGAGGGGAGATGGAATATGGTGGTGAAAAAGAGGATCCTAGGCAAAAGCTGAAGGTCCCACAATGAAGAGCTACATGGTAGAGAAAGGGGCGGGAGGAGGCTTTCACAAGAGGGAGGTAGGAAAGAAGGCACAAGGTGTGGAAGAGACTGGAAAGGAAGGCAAAGCTACATCAGGGATGGACTTGTGCTCCACTGGAGATTTCTAAAATTATGCCTGAATATAGAAAAGACTTGCAAGGGAATGAAACTAGGAGATTAGTTTGAGTGATCTTTTTTTCTTTCAACATTCCTTATACCATTATTTTGTCAATTAACTGAAGTTTATAAAAATCCTTTTCCAACTATCTTCAACACATTCTAGCCATGCTTCTACTGCGTATTTCTCAGCACTGTTATATCATTTATATGATGTTAATGATAAGGTGTACATTTGGTTTTTGTATGTATTTTGTTTCTAAATACAGACTACATTTCAGGAGTAAACACTGTGTGTTTATCTCTTTGGATCCCCGTGATTTTAAACACCTCTGCGAGTATGCATCAGCATTTAATAAATGCTTATGGAAGGGATATGCAAATTATACTTAGGAAACTTGAATGTAAAAGGAACCCTTTCCTTTTCTATGAATGTTAATGTGTAATATGTACATAAGAAGTTCAAAATATTTGATTGCAATCTGGCCTTTGCCTGCAAAATATTTTTTAATATAAATTATCTAGGTGGGTAATGATGTATTGATACATCAACTCACATCCAGCTTTCACAAATGATGCAGAACTCAAAGACTGAGATTATCTAATTGAACTGTGATTCATAATTCTACCAGGATTCACATAAATTTCCCCTCCAGCACCCAGACAAACCACTTGTCTAAGTAACCTTCTCATCTTTTAATTCAGTGAAAATGTCCTTAAGGCTTGAACTACAGGGTCCCTGCTTCTTACTCCAGGAGGAAGGAGGTTTCTACAAGACTCTTAGCAGTGGCATGCAAACGGGGAGTGAAATGGGGACAGTAAAATGAAAAATACCATTGGCTGCTTAAAAAAAGAAATAACTTCTTACCATCCCCTATCCATTCTTCACACTACCTAGATCCTAGATTGAAAACTCTCAAATACAAACTAGTGAACAAGCTTTTATAAGCATATCATCAACAATGCCAAGTGTAGGCTGAATCTTCAGTGACTGCATCTTTCTAACTCTTCTCTATATTTGTTTCTCAGAGCCACGTGGGCCTGTTCTGCTTTCAATGGGTTAATTACCAAGGAAGCATTTTTCCTCTGTGGTCTAGACATAGAAATATCCAGATATTGTTTCCCTTGAAAGGCAGCCATCCTGCTGAATTTACTTGATCACCAATTCCCATGTTTTTCTAAGGCCAGATGGGGCTAAACACAATTTTTGAAGATTTTTCTCTCTCCTTTTTTCTCACCGATTAAAAGCGTGTTTGTTTTTGATTGAGTATGCTGCCAGGCAAACAGAGGGAAGGAGAAGAAAATTCTTTAGTTTTTAAGGTGCGGAAACTCAATAATGATGGATTTGCTGTAGCCAAAAGGAAACAATCCTTGGACCTAACAAATAAGCATGAAAAAAAAAGTTACTTAATATTACATAATTTTAGTAATCCGTATATTATAGGGATTTTGAGAATAATATAATTTTCTTAGCTGAAATCCAAAGGTAGGTGTTTGTTGTAATTACAGGTAGGTAGAGAGTGAGAGAAAAACAGAAAACTCAACCTTTGGAAAAAACCTTAATCCTGACATAGCTAACTATCGCTATGAACTTAGATAAGTCACCTAACTTATTTGAGCCTTTGTTTCTACAAATATAAGCTAAAAGATTTAGGTGACTTTATATTTGTGATCTTTCCATCTCTAAAATTCTTTGACTGCCTATGATTCTCAGCCAATAATATTCTACCTGGAAATAGTACTGATTCTCCTCCTCTGTGTTCCCTGCCCACCGCATCTCCATTTGGAGACACTTTCTTCTGCTTTCTTCTGTGGGAGTTATATAATAAATGTGAAGTGAAGACAGCTGAGCCTGCTCTGAAACCATAATAAATAGCCCCAATGTCCTGATTGCGCCTTCCCTGTTGGAAGCCAAGAACTCCATACAGACCTGGGAAGGATTAACTGGTACTCCAGCTGAGTGCAAACTGGCACAGGGGCCAGGCACATGTAGGCCGCATGAGGTTACTCTGAGACATCTCCTTTCTGGGAGGACCTGGACTTCCCCTCTCCCATTATAGTCTCAGATTCCCGAGTCCCAGAGGCCCCCTGTACAGCCACAACAAGCCGTGGTGCCAGAAACAGTGGTAAGTAACAGGAACCTAATCCTGACTGTATCACGACTTGCTACAACTCTTAATAACTCGGGCAACTCACTTGGCCACCAGCACTGTTTTCTCCCAACTTTGCTAAAATAGCCAAGTCTGTGATTGCTGATGCCCGGTAGTGACATTTCCATTCTAGGCCAGGGGCTGTGACAAATACACTTAAAAAGAGTCAGTATGATTAATGTTCTTAAAAATGGAATATTTTTTAGTGTCAAACATCATTAAAGTGACTGGAGGGACTGATGAGCTTTGCGCGTTCTGTGACTAAAGGGATGCACCACCCATGTCCCCAGGTGACATGAGGCCAAACTCTGTTCAGATACCAGTGAACCACGTGGCAATAACGAAGGCTGAATTGACAAATGACAGAAACACCACCTCTCACAGGCCAAACCCGCACCAGAGAGGTGTATTGAACCCCCCTCAGAGTCACCCAGACTCGGCCTCTCATTTCTTTCTGAAACGCGTGTTCCAACAGTATTAGACACACTCTGGAAACAACTACACATTGCTAAATGATGAGTTCTGAGGCAAAGACTTGTCAGTAGTATGGTAATGTGGATAAAAGACAAATATTTTATTTGGTGGTAAAATTGCCTGGCCCTTAAAAAGACACTACAGGGCTTCCTTGGTGGCGCAGTGGTTGAGAATCTGCCTGCTAATGCAGGGGACACGGGTTCAAGCCCTGGTCTGGGAAGATCCCACATGCCGCGGAGCAACTAGGCCCGTGAGCCACAATTACTGAGCCTGCGCGTCTGGAGCCTGTGCTCCGCAACAAGAGAGGCTGCGATAGTGAGAGGCCTGCGCACCGCGATGAAGAGTGGCCCCCACTTGCCGCAACTGGAGAAAGCCCTAGCACAGAAACGAAGACCCAACATAGCAATCAATCAGCTAATCAATAAATAAATCTTTAAAAAAAAAAAAAAAAAGACACTACAAAATTTCGTTTGACTGCAGATGAAGTTAACGATCAAGGTTTTGGGTCTAAATCTTTGTCACAGAAGACAAACAACCCTCCCTTATATTTTTCTTTTTCTTTTTTGTTTTCCCTCACTGCCTGTTAGATGCCACAGAAAAGCATACCAACATAGCAGTTTCAGCCTCAGAGACAGATTTTTAATGCAAGAATCCTCACACCAGATTGCTTTCTTCAAACATCTGATAGAGTATGTTTTCCAGCCCTATCTCCCCATCCCCAAAAAAAAAAAAAAAAGTTTCAGGATCTAAACATACTTTAATTCTATCTCATTGAATAAAATCATTGAGTAAACACCATTCAAGTGGCTGGAGGGACTGACTGATCACTTTTGGGCCTTTGTCACTAAAGGGATGCACCACCTATGTCCCCAGCTGACATGAAGCCAAACTCTGCTCAGATACCGGTGAACCACATGGGAATAACAAAGGCTGAATTGGCAAATGACAGGAACACCACCTCTCACAGGCCAAACCCCTCACCAGAGAGGTGTACCAAGCCTTCCATGGAGTTACACAGACTGGGCCTCCCATTTCTTTCTGAAATGCATGTTCTGACAGTATTAGACACACTCTGGAAGCAACTACATATATTTCCGAAGGGAGTTCACAGGTGAAGACTTGTCAGTAGCATGGTACTATGCTGTATTCCGTTTTGTGATGATACCACAATTTATTAGTCCATTGTACTCTCACAGGCACTCAAAGAGTTTTCAGTTCTTTACTACTATGAACTACTGCTTAGGGTTACTAAGATCATCTAGTTCATGGCTTTTGATGAAGCTATGTACACGTTTCTGTTGGCTATATATGTAGGTGGGATATAATGTACTGTCAAGCTCTTTTCCAATGCACGTGTATCAATATAAATTTGGACCCCCACCAGCAGTGCCTCACAGCAACTGATGCCTGCTGCATCACGTCCTCACCAGCACTCAGTATTCTCCATCCTTCTACCTTAAACATTCTAATAGATGTGTAGTATTGTCATACGGTGGCTTCTAGTTTGCACCTCCCTGACAACTAATGAGGTTGATACTTTTTCTAAGTTTATTGTCTATTTGGATATCTTCTATTTTAAAGATTCTGCTTAAGCTTTGTTTATCTTTCTATTGGTTTATCTGCCTTTTTCTGATTGACTTGAGAGTTCTTTTTTATTCTGGATACGAGTACTTTGAGGCTCTTACAGAGGCTCTTAATTTTGATATAAACTGAATTATCATTAAAAATAAGGATAAAATGTTTTAGAAATAGTTCTTTATGTGTCCTGTTTAAAAGTCTTTGCCTGCTTCAAGATCATCAAGATCATCACCTGACTTTTCCTCGAAAAGCTTTATTATTTTCCTTTTACATTTAGATGTATAATCCATCTGAATTTGATTATTTTTTCATATGGATATCCAATTGACCCACAGCATCATTTATTGAAGAGACTATTTTTCTTTGCTGCACTTTTTTCATACTTTTTTTTTAATCATAAGTTACTATACATGGGTATAGTGAGTATAATTCTGGACCCTCTATTCTATTCCAGTCATCAGTTTTCTGTCCATTTACCAAAGCCAAACTATCTTAGTTACTATAATTCCATAACAAATTTCAATATCTGGCAAGGTAAGTCCTTCAATTAAGTTCTTCTCCAAGAATGCTTTGAGTATCCTTGGCCCTTGCATTTCTAATTTTCACTGAACAAAAAACTTGTTGTTTTTAATTAGGATTACACAATCTGTAGACTCATTTGAGCAAAATTAATATCTTAACAATATTGAGTTTTCCATCTGTGAACATGGAATAGCTCTCCATTTGTTTAGATTCTCTGTAATTTCTCTCAGTAATGTTTTGTAGTTTGATTGTAGAAGTGTGCACAATTTATTACATTAGTTGCTAGTTATATGGTTTTTTATGTTGTTACAAATGGTAATGTTTTAATTTTCCATTTTCTTCTGGTTCATAGAAATATTTATAAAATTATGCATACTAACCTTGTATTTAGGGGCATTGCTAAATCTTCTTGTAAATTCTTGTTGTTTTTCTGTAGTCTGTTGATGTGATATTAAACCACCCTTGAATATCTGAACTAAACTCTTCTTGGTGGCAAATATAACATCCTTTTTATGTATTGCTGGGTTGACTTTGTTAACATATTCTTAATTTTGCATCAGTGTTAATGAAAAATTTTGATTTATAATTTTTCTTTATTATTATGTCTTTCTCAATTAAAGAACTCTTAAATGTCCCTCTTAAAAAGCATTAGAAACTGTTCCCTCTTTTTCTGTTCTCTGGAAGAATTTATACAGGGTTGTTATGTCTTTCTCAAATGTTTGGAAGAATTCACCAGTGAATCTATCTTTGCCTAAGAATTTGATTATGAGAATGTTCTAATTAAGAATCAAAGTTTTAAAATACATACCTGATTTTAAAAATTTTCTATTTCATCTCATGAAAAATTTAATGTTATTGGGTTTTTGAATTATTAACTCATATCATCCAAATTATCAAATTTATTGGAGAAAATGTTCATAATATCATCTCATTTGATGTATTATGATCAGTACATTTTCATTTCTGAAAATTTGTGCCTTCTTTTATTCTTCATTAATCTTGTGATGTTTATCAATTTTATGAATTTTATCAAAATACCAACCCTTAACTTTGTTGATTTTTCATTTTTAATTTTATTTCTGCTCTTTATTATTTCTGTCCTTATGTAATTCTTAGTTTTTATTTGCTTTTGTTCTCTTGCTTCTTGAGTTGTAAGTTTAAATAAATTGACTTTTAGTCTTCTTTTCTAATATGCAGTTGATCCTCAAACAACGTGCAAGCTAGGGGTGCCAACCGACACAGTCAAAAATCCATGTATAACTTTAGAGTAATTTTTCTATATCTGGAGTTCTGCATCTACAGATTCAACCAACCACGGATCATGTAGTACTGCAATATGTATTTATTGAAAACAATCCACATATAAGTGGACTCACACAGTTCAAACCCATGTTGTTCAAGGGTCAACTATATAGAGAATATATTCTGACCACAGTGGAATTAAGCTAGAAATTAGAAACCATTCTGAACTGAATTATACTGGAAATATATCAAAAATTTTATTGCTGCAATTTCTCTCTAAGCATGCCATTAACTGCAGCAATACAATTTTTGACATATTTCCATTGTACTTCAGTTGAGATATATATTATATACATGTCTATTTATATATATATGACATATATATGACATTACAATTCTTGTTTTATATATAAGGTCAGTAGTCACTTTTATTTGCCCACATATTTTACACCTCTGGAGTTCATAATTTCCTCCTATATTTCCATGCTGAATCTGGAATTATTTTTCTACCTGAAAAAAGTCAATTTAGTTTTACAAAAGTGGACTTGCTGGTGACAAATCCCCTCACTTTTTATTTGACTAAAACTATCTTTATCTTCATTTTTGAAGGATAATTTTTTGGTATAAAATGATAAGTTGGCAGTTATTTTCTTTCAATATTTTAAAGATGTCATTTTATTGTCTTCTAGCTTCCATAATTTCTGTTGAGAAGTTAGATGTCATTCTCAGTAATTTTTTTAAGGCGCTGATTTTAGGTTTTTTCTCTTTGTACTTGATTTTCAGATTTTATAATATACTTAGGTATAGTTTTGTTTATCTTCAACTTGAGATCCCCAGACTTTTCTAAATCTTTCAGTTGACATCTTTCATCAGTTTTAGAAAATTTAAATACTGATTTCCCATATTTTCTCTTTTTCCTCCTGTGACTCCTATTATATGTACATTAGACCTTAGATCATCCTACATATCTTCATTCACCTTTTTTTTTTAATGTTTTCTACATGCTTAATTTTGTATACTTTTAGTGACTTGTCTTTCAATCTACATGTTCTATATACTTCTCTCACTAATCTACTCTTAAGAATACCTACTGAGTTCTTAACTTTAGATATTATATTTTTCTATTTTAGATTGTTTGTTTTTTTTTTTTATAGAGTATAATTCTCCATACTTTCATATGAAAAGTATGAAGAAATTCTCCATACTTTCATATATTCTTCCCATATTCTTCTCTAATTTATTTAATACATCAATCATAGTTATTTCAAAGATCTTGGTTGGTAACTCTGATAGCTAGATCATCTATTGATCTCCCACTAGATTCCATCTTTTTTTTTCTTGACCATCAATCACATTTTCATGTCTTTTTGCATGTATAGGAATATTTTATCGTGTGTCAGACATTGAGTATAAAAGAAATGAAGAGAATCTGAATGATATTATCTTTAACCAGAAAGGGTCCCCCCCCTTTCCTCTGTTATGCAGCTCAGGTAAGATGCTGATCATTCTATCTAATCAGTAATTAACTTGGGTCAGAGCTGGATTGCAGAATAAGAATCAGTTTACATCTGTTTCAGCCCACTTCCTTGGGAACGGCCATCTGCAGCTTACTGACAGTCAAATTGTTCTCTTTATCCTTGATCATGAAATACTTTAGGATTTCCAGCCTGTCATTCATAAGTTTCCAGCCCAGCTCTTCAGCCTCCACTTTAGGCCTTTTAATGATCTAGCAAATGTCTTGATTGAGAGACTTAATGAAGTGACTAAGGCAGGCCCACTCTCCCTGGTATGGCTTAGATTTCATTTTGCCTTTTTGAAGCTTTTGGACTTCCTTCACTATCTCCAATGCTGCTGCAGATCTCTAGAATTGAGACAATGTCACATGGGGTAAATTAGCCAGGCATTTGAAGAAGTCCCTAAAGTTTCAAATTTGCCTCTCTAACCTCCTACAACTGCTAAAACAACAAGAACAACAACAACACTTTGCTAGTTTATTTTTTTGCTTAGAGTGGGTTAATGCCTAAATTAAGCCCAATCTGCAACCATGCCATTAATCAGTTAAATTCCCCAAAGGGAAAAATTCCCAGGATCCAGCAAATGTCCCTAAGGGGGAAAAAAATCAGCTCACCTCAGAAAATTCCCCTTCAATCTAAAGTCTTTATCTTCTTTCCCCATGGCTAGGTGGCAGGGGCGTGGGGGTGGGGGGTGAGGAGAGGGTAGTGAGGAGGGTTGGGGAGTGAGTGAATTGACTAGCCAAGTATTTTTCTACATCTATTATGGTAAACCAGATTCCAAGACCTTAGAATTTCAAATGCTAAGAATTAACCATTTTGCATTTCAGCTGTGACCAGAAGAAACCAAGGTTTAACATGAACAGGTAAAGGTACAGTAAACAAAGAGTGTACAGAGATAAGAATAAATTATATTAATCCTTTCTTCATCATCCTATAGCATTATTATCTGACTCCTGCCTATACTCAACTAAAACTTCACTCTGAAGTGCTTCCTTTCTACTCATTTAACCTAATGACCTTTTTTCAAGTTTTGCTTTTTATTTACCCTTCTACAGAACCTCATATAGTGTCCCGGAGACATCAGAACCCAAGGACAATCATTAGTTATTTCACTTAGAAGGCACTACCTATCTTATTGGTCTTATTCATCTTCAGTGAAATATAGATTACGTATTAGAGTCTTAGTCATATAATTAAGATTATGGTTGCATCCCCAAATAAAATGCCCCATTACTGTAGCTTATATTAAATTTAAATATACCATAAACATATTCTAGCCTATAAAGCCTGCATAAATGTTACAGTTACAAAAATGAGAGCATGTATTAACTGAGGGTTTGTTGGGGTTTTTGTTTGTTTGTTTGTTTTTGTTGTTGTTTAAAGCATACAGCTACAATGACCGAAATGTTTCCAGCTTGCTAATACACTCTGGATCATGGTCATTAGTTTATGTTTGTTTTTTTCCAAAGGTATTTATCATCATAACGTGGGACAAACTGAACTCATTTAACAAAAGTTAAGACCATAGAGCTTTTGGCTCTTTGACTATCAAAAATTAACTTGTTAAGACTGTTAGCCATACTGACATGGCATAAGAAAGGGAAAGAAATTGCAGCCAGCTCTATTTATTTTGAAAGCTTTCAGCACTGGGTTACACATTGGAGAAATCTCAAGGACATTCCTATGTCTGTGTGTTTGTAATGATTACATGAAAATCACTACTCTAAGAAATGAATCATACTCAAATGCTTAGGAGTTAAAATACTGGGTATGTGGAAGAGGTTCCCTAATAGGGACTGGTACTTTCATGAAGTGACTTTAAGATCAGGACAGGAGATTTGTTACTTGATGTAGGTATAATCTTGATCACGTACATGAGCCGAAGTAGGGAGTTAATTTTAGGTACCAATAAATAGATTATCACGGTAATTCACAAATTCATAAACTTGAGAATAAACAATATTTTTTCTAATTGTAGATAATGTGGATATTCCATAAATAAAAATGTTAGTTTTTTTTCATCACCCTATTTAAAGTCCACTTAGGATGCACCACAAACTCCTTGGCCTATGAAGACCACCAGGGTCAGGCTCCTGCCTACTTTGTAATTTCACCTCTCCCCAAACATCCTGCATTTCGGCTACTTTAAATCACTTGACATTAAAGGTGCATAATGATAATTCTCATTTGGCACTAATTGTTTCTTCTACCTAGAATTTCTTTCCCTGCCTTGCTTTCTTACAGTGAGAAATGTCAAATTCAGTGTGAATTCTTTCCTGAACTCCTGAACACAGACACTTTTTATTTTCTTGTTCTTGCAGCATTCTATTCATACATGTACTATAGCCTCCACCTCATTACTCTCTCTAGCTTTTGCATCCTTCTAGGGAAGGGAAAATATTATAAGAACATTGACTTCCCTAATACCAGTACTTTATCCGAAACATAAAAGCTATAGTTAATTAATGTAGAAGAAACAAAGAGACAGAGGGAGAGAGGGAGAGAGGGAGAGAGGGAGAGAGGGAGAGAGGGAAGGAAGGAAGGAAGGAAGGAAGGAAGGGAGGGAGGAAGGAGGGGAGGGAGGGAGGGGAGGGAGGGAGGAAGGAAGCAAAGAAAGACTTTAAGCTTTAAATATGACCCCAAAAATATCTAGAACCTAAATTTTCAATTAGTAAGCCCATAATACTATTTTATTTTTTGGAAGAGCAAAGAGTCCTTAAATATTCAAAATATAGTGATATAATAAACAAGGGAGTTTGTACATAATGTACAGGCTTATATATAACCAATGTAAAGATATAGCAACTTACATTTTGGTCTCTCTATTTTTTACTTTGCCTTCCTCCAATGAGGCTTCATTTTCTGTTCTGTTCATTTCCTGTGCAGGATTTGTTACCTGCTCTCTTAATTTATTTGTTACTCACATCATTTCTTAGAGTCTTTTTCTCTGATCAGTGACGGCAACTGATATGGGCTTTGGATGTCATGGTGTGAAATAATTCTGTAAAGCATTATAAAGTATTTTCTTTATTACCATTAAATTTTGTAGATTGTGAATTAGAGTTGCTGACCTATAAAAATGGGTTGATGCCATGCCAAATACCATTTCTATTTTCTGAGACAGAGTCAAGGATTCATTAAAATCTGGACATAGTTCAGACATGCCTAGGGCTCAAATAACTTATTCTATGACAGTTATATAGTACTTATGAGTCATAAAGTACATTACATGTAATATCCATTTGATTCTTTATCTTTCAGGGCAGGGAAACTCAGACTCCTAGAGAATAAATAATGGACACATAATTAATTAGACAGTAAACTGCCAAGTTAGGGCTTAAAACTGGTTTGACTTCAAGTGTTTGTCTTCTTTTTTACTATACCATAGTTATCTTCTTGTTCATGCTTATTCCCTGGCCCCCTTTCAACATGCCCACCCCCAAAAGAGTGATACTCTGAGTGCTGGCTGATCATCTGCCCCTTTATACTTTGTTGCTACATCTAAGCTCATTTTCATGCCTATGAAGAAGCCAACTTTCCAGAAGTACAGGCTGAAGTCTAGATGTCCTCTAGATGTCTCTGTGAGACACAAGGACTTGGATGAACTCCTGAGTAAAATGCACTTCAGCATTTGCTGGGTTTAGGTGGATTAGCGTGAATTAAAGTTCAGTTTGGTGGTCATTAACAGTGTTCACCAAATATTTTTAGTTCTCCTGGGAATTTTTTGTAGGGTTATACTGTACCCTTGAATTTAGGTGTAGCTATGTAAATAACTTTGGCCAAAGAAATGTGAGCAGAAGTGATGTGTTATTTCCAAGAGGAAGCTTTAAGAATCAGTGTATGATCTGTGCCCCACCTCAATTGCGGGGTGGGGGGGTTGACTTGACAATCTGGCAGTGTAGACATGTGGCCTTTCCTATCCTGTTTCCTGATGGAAGACAAGGAACAGATCATCCCCTGCCCCACCTCCCCACAAAAACCAACCTACAATGGACGTGTAATGTGAGCAAACATTCAAAACTTCTAAAATTTTAGAGTTCTTACCAAGCATAACTTAGATAACTTAGCCTATCTTAACTGGCACACTTAGTTTAAATACGTTATTCCAATTCAGCAGTAATGCTAAATGCCATAGGTCAATGGAGTCTTTTTGAATCTATGAAATTTTGGTGTGGACTGCTCTTAATTAAGACTATTACTGAAACATTCAAAGGCTCATTGTCAGCTTATTGCTAATAAGCTTTTCAATAAGTATTGCAGTCTATGACACTGAAAAATAAACCAGTGGAAGAAATAATTCCATGGATAGTCATCTGCATAAGGAGACCTAAGAGGAGGGATAGGAATGGCTGCATTTATGAGAACCTTTAATTTTCCTCCTCCCCCAATCTCAGCTGCCTCCAAAGATCACAGTTTCAAGACCAAGTCTTCCTGTTGAGACAAGCTAGACAATCCTTCCTTTAGAGTCTTCAGACAAGTACTAATCTTGGCAAACTCTCCAAGGGTAAACAGAGGTGGAGACATACGCTATTATTGCACTTTGACTCTCCTCCAGCCTAAGTGGTTGGGTGCTTCATTTCACAGAATTCAGGGTCCCTTTGGGCTTTCTTAGTCTCGACTGGCAACCCCAGTCAAAAGATGCCTGCAGTGAATAATTTCAGGATTCATTAATAGACTAAGCAATTTCCAGTTCTGTACATGACAACCACTTAGATCCAAGCCAAATCTTGTGCACACATGTGCTGGCAAGGTTTCCTAACAAAGCCTCAAACACTGTTTGAGCACAGCTAAGGTAGAGTTTGGCCAAAATCTGTATTTTAACTTAATCTCTGTGTTAAATTTTCATCTGGAATTTACCCTAAAGTATCAGGATTGAATTTCCGAAGTTGAAATTTGAGTAAATGAGGACTGGACACAGAGATGTGCATTTACTTCTCTCAATTCTACATAAACAAGGATTAAGCCAAACCCTACCACAGTGGGTGTGCTTATACACCACAATCAATACTGGGTTATCACACCTAGTATAAATTGTCATTTGTTATACTCAAGTTCAGAATGGTCCCTGTCCTTTGATTTCCACTTAGATTTTTTTCTCCAGATCAGAAATGTGGAGCTAAGAGTTTGTTCCAGAAAGAAAGAAATGCAATTTAGTTAGTGAGAAGAAATAAAAATCTTTAAAACATATTAAATGGAGTAAGTTCAAACAAAACAAACCTGACAAAATTTTCCCATCTCTTAGATAAATATGAATACAAAATTAAAAATGATTTCAGTAAGTTCGGTCTATATTTTTAGATAATTTAATGACCATCAATACTTCTTAACAGCCAATGGCTTAGGTATGTTGGCATACTCTAACACTTTTTCTTATCATTACCCTGTTGTACAGGTAAAGACAGAAAAAAGTAATAAAGGGCCAAAATTTTCCTGGAAAGGTATGTTTTGGTAATATATATTTAAAAGCTCCATTTTTAGACTTGGAAAGTTTTAAATACTAACATCTTTCAATCAGTCTACACATTTATTACATTTTACATATTTTTAAAATATGGCAATAGGTTTTTAAAAGAATTCTATGGAAAATTACATTAAAATATGACTATACACAATTAAATAAAAATCAAAATAACATCCACATTTGAGACAGTGATACAAATTCTAAAAGCCTCAGAGGTGGTGTATAATTGATAAAAAGGCAGAAGGAAGACATAGTGGTAAGCAAACTCACAGGAATAACTTAAACTACCTTTCAGGCATATTATCCCTTTCTAAGTCACTTGAAATATACTGTTTTCATACTCTGGGAGAAATAAAAAGAAAACCACATTCATCATCCCTTTCAGGAAACAGCTCTGCAGATTCTCTTTACTTGTGGCTTCATCAGTCCTGCAACAGCTGGGTGTGTGGGTGGTGCACATCAGGTCTGCCGGTTTCCAAACTGAACCTGGGTCTCCTGAAGTATTACAGTACCTCCCGGCTCTGTCGGGGTGTCCATGGCTCCTGTCTACGTGTTGGGATGGAGACGAGGTGGGGTGCATGCAGAATGGGGGAAGCACCTGAGAACACATGCCTGGCGTCTGTGGAGACCGCCAGTGTGTAAACCACTTATGTGACAAGACTAATTCCGAAGGGAAGAGGAGCAGCCATTTTCCCCCCTTCAGTTCCAACAGCTGCAACCCTCCACAGAGCCACTACTCTGGGTTTAGGACAGAAGAAAAACAAAAGAGAAGTGGGACACTCTGCAGTAGTTTGGCTGCTTTGAGTGTAAGGAAAGCCACCAAGGGAAGAGCAAAAGTCTTCTCTGCACATGCCCGTACTGTCCAGTGTAGGCTCTGCTACTCCAGCCAATACCACAAAGGTTGACCTCTTGCCTACCCAAAAATCCTCTGCAGTCTGGATACTCTCCAGGGCAACTGTCCCTCATGTGGTGACACTGCAATCCAGGCTTGCACAGTGGGGGAGAGAGCAGGAGAGTCCCACCCCAGTCATAGGCACTATGAGTGACACATGGCACTCCTGCTCATGTTTCATTGGCCGCCTCTAGTCACTTCTAGGCAACGCCCGACTTCCAAGGGCATGGGACTGTAGTCCTTGTGTATCCAGAAGTGGATATTGATGAACATTAGAGCCATGTGCCCTTATCCTCTAAAGCCCTAAAATTAAGTTCTAGGTATATGTAACCTCACCTTCCCAGAGAATGCACCTGTCCATTCTCTGATGTCCAGGTGTCTTTGTTCTCACATTTGGATTCTAGTCTCCCTCCCAAAGAAGAGATAGGAGGGAAATAAATGGAGTGTGTCTACCCTGTGGAGTCTGAAAGCAGAGAGTTGGTTCCCTAAAAGTCTGCAAAGGCAAAAGTAACCAAAAATACATCACAGTCTAAGGCTTTAAGCAGCTCATTATTACAATAATGTAATGTTGACTTGTGTCTCCCTGGGCTTTGCCTTTCTGCCTCTTGTTTTATGACTGACTTTTCTTATTTGGTTCTGGTTCCTGGGTATTGATTCTAGTGGAAGGGAAGAAGAGGAGGAGACAAAGAGAGAGAAAGATAAAGAGAGATGGAAGGAAGGAAGGAAGGAGAGAAGGGAGGGAGGGAGGGAGGGAAGAAGAAAAATAGAAATTAACTTGTGAGATTGTAAAGTTCCTTCAAAACAATCAATTCATATGAGCTTCAAAATAACCCTTAGAAGAACATATATATATATATATATATATATATATATATATATATATCCCCAAGTTATCAGTGAAGAAACTAAAACTCAGAAGGATACATAAAATAAAATTTAGGGCAGAAGCAGAAATAAATCTTAATCAGGGGCAGTTTCCACTTATATTGGGGCCTTTGGAAACCCAAAGACAAAACCATGTTTTAATACATCCCTGGTCTCTTCTGAATGTCAGATGTCACCTGCCTTTTATCCCAATGCTCATTTTAATTTTTGACAACATCTAGATTAACTTTAAATGGATTTCTTTAAGGTCCCTGGTCTCCTCACCTGCCTCCAATCCATCAAAACTAAACCTGGGAACTCAAACTGTGCCTGACCTTATTTTGGATCATAGACACAGCACCTTCATGGGTCCCCAAGCCTTTTCTTCTAGCCCTTCCATACCAGCTCATGCCTTATGGGCACCCAACTTGTCCTGCCTCAACACCCCACAAATGGGACTCCAGTTCAAACCAGCTCACTCCATGGTGGTTGGTTTTTCACCTTGAGCCACACCTTGGTGATACAGGTAGGCATGGGAGGAAGGAGTGGAAACATTCCGTGAGGTCTGTGGGTTCATGGGCACAACAGTGAATGTTCCCTTCAGCCCAGAAACTAAAAGTCAGGCTTTTAAAACAGAGAGGCAAAGGCTCCTATTTGCCAAGCTACTTAGAAGAAGAATGTAAATGCCAGCAGCTCAGGCTGTCAGTAGGACTGCTGGAAGGTATGGGAACTTGCAGAGCGAGGCTACAGTGTCATGATCTCCAGGAGACAGGGCCAAGGCCGGCCAAGGACTCTGAGAGAGGAAGGGAGGGGGCAGGAATGTGTTTCCCAGCAGCATGTTTGAGAACAAGCAGTTATCTTCCCCAAAGCCATCTGTGAGACTCTCAAATTGTGTCTGAGAAAGAAAAGGGCGAGACAGAGAGAGAAAAGTGAATACTGGAAAAAGCAGGTATCTCTTTGGGAGTTGAGAGGGCAGCAAAAAGACTGTCTACTAGTCTGTTAGTCTTGGCAGCTGCATATCTGTGAATCTGGCCACAGACAAGGTTTCTAAGCCCCTGTTTCTGAAAAATGTGGCAAGGGTTTAACCTGAAATGTAGGCCGTGGAGGGCTCTGGTGTGATCTAAATCAGAGGAAACTGTGAGTTCCTGACCTAGGTCCCTCAGCACGCAAGGTCACTCAGGTGACATACTGACTAGTTTGGCCCTTGCTTACAGACTGTCTTTAGTTCATGGAAGACTCTGGGGGAACATGCCTCAAATTGGAATGAAATCTCACAGGAAGAAGGTCTGACCAAGTTTTTTGTCTCTCTCGATTACAGCCTGAGTACAGTTCTGAAGTATAGGTGGCAGATGAGAATCTCCACGTTGAGAGGTTTTTGCCAAGCACTCTTCCCAGGCAACAGAGGGCAGGTTTTCTGTCTAGAGCCATAGCACTTCCTCTCAGCTACTTAGTATTCTGCAAGAAGTATCACCTCTTATCTTCACACCAATGGGAGCTGTCTTGTTTAGGAATGTCTTTGGTGGCAAGTAACAGAAAACCTACTTTATAGCAGCTCCAACAGATACAGATGTATTTCTCTCGCCTAATAAGATTTTGGATCTAGATGGCAGCTGTCATTGATTCAGAAGCTCAGTGACATCAGGGCTACCATCTCTGGAATTCTCTTACCTTTTCCCTCATGCTTTTCTCTTTCATGGTCAAAAGATGGTTGCTGATCGATGGAAGAATGGATAAAGAAGTTGTGGTGTATACCTGTATATACAATAGAATATTATTCAGCCTTAAAGAGGAAGGAAATCTTTTCATTTGCAACAATATAGATGAACCTGGAGGACATTATGCTTAGTGAAGTAAGGCAGACACAGAAAGAAAAATACTGCATGATCTCACTTATATGTGGCATCCGCATAGAAGCAGAGAGTATAATGTTGGCTACCAAGGGCAGGAGAGCAAGGGTGGATGAGGAGACAGTGGTCAAAGGGTACAAAGTTGCAGTTCTGTAGGATGAACTGGTCTACAGATATAATGTCCAGCATGATAACTATAGTTAATAACACTGTACTGTACACTGGAAATTTGCTAAGAGAGTAGATTTCAGGTGCTCTGACAGCAAAAACAATTATGCTAACTGTGTAAGGTGGCCCATATGATAATCAACTTGACTGTAATAATCACTTCACTATGTATATGTGTATCAAAACATTGTGATGTATCCCCTAAATATACACAGTTTTATTTTTTTAAGATGGCTGCTGCATCATTGGACATTATGTTTATGTTCAAAGTAGGAAAAGGGGGGCAGGCCAGTGCCCTCTGTGATAATCCCCATTTGTCCAGACAACAGCTCCATCGGAATCCCCATCACACCTCTGTGTGTGTCCCACCCATCAGATCTCCATCACCCAACCATACCTGGCATGAAGGGAACCTAGGGAGGTGAGAATTTAGCTGGAAACCGTACCAGCCTGAACAAAATTAGGCTTCTGTCAACTACAAAGAGGAAGAAGTTACTGGGGAGGCACCGAGCAGTATCTGCCACACCCTGTGCATAGCACTGATCCAATTGCTTTGAAATGTTCTGTGTCTGTCTCTGTCTCCCCTCCCACCAGAATTAAGGGCACTTGGCAGAGAGAGGCGCCCAGTCATTCTTGTATTCCCAGCACATGGCACATTGCCTGGCACAAAATAGACTTAACAAACATAACTCAAGCTCAGAAAAATATTGGCGGAACCAAACTCCAAATAATAGGCAAAAGAATTGCATTTAAATTCATTTTTGCATGCACTTCTCTCTTTAAAGATAACAGGAGATATTGATGTAAGAGAAACATCAGTTACCCAAAAGACAGACACTCCAAGAAATCAGTATATGATGCTACTTAGGTGTACACAGTTTCTAACACAAATACAGTGGGTTAGGTAATAATAATAATAATAGCCATTGCAACGGAAAATTTCATGCTCTATATATGCTATCTTTAATCCTAATATCTTTACAAGGTAAATATCACTTGCCTCATTTTAGAGACGCTGGGAAAGTGGCACAAGGTCTAAGAGCTGCAAATGGTAGAACCAGAGCGTGAACCGAGTATATCTATCTTTCTCCACTGTCCATCTTGCCTCATGCACGAGGGTGTCCCGCACTCTCACTTTTCTCAAGGGAAACACCGGAACTGGAAGATCACCTAAGGACTCCAACTAGATATGGGGCTTACTACTGTCTCCAAGGACACCCTTGCATCTTTCCTCTCGGCCTCACTCAACACTTCACTAAGCAGAGAGAGCGGTGCTATGCTGTTGAAGACCCAGTGGTGTTGCTGTGCATGAGGAAAGGCTTATTTTTTCCCCAGAATCCATGATAAACCTATAAAGAAAGCGAGGGAGCCAGAATGGGGCAGGCCCCTCTGAAGCCAACCCCTTACAGCCTGTAAACCTAGACCTACATGTAGGAGCAGAAACTTCTATTGACTCTTCTTTCAAGCAGCAAGCTGGGGCCATTAGGCTGACCATGAGGAATAGTTGAGGCATGTGCGTATGGCTTTGGACTACTAGATGAAACACGTCATGAATTTCTATCAACTCATATGAGAAAGTGCAAACCAGGATGAAATGGCTACATTTTGGCTTATGGCTTCAGGTTGCCCGCAATGGTCCACAAGTGACTGCAGTCCCCTGGCCACCATCTCTCTCTCTAATTGATTAATCAAGCTTTGTGCCAAGAGCTTCGAGTCAGGTATGCCTCTGTGGGCAAATGTGATATTTCAATCCTGTCTTACCTAAAAGCCAATATCACATAGCCTGCAGTCTGGGCGTGTGTCCAAATCGTATCAGTTGCATTGCTTATGGCAAATACAATACAGATGAGGTTCTTCATCAAGAAATCAGAACCTAATTCAATAAAATCTACTCACGCAGTTCAAACACAGTTTTCTGTGAGGATTTCAGGATGCCCAGGGGCTGTGAGACAAGCCCATCCAAGGAGTGTTCATGGCATGTGCACTCTCTAAAACATTCACTTCTGAGAATATGCACAAAATAAGGGTGGAGTTGGCAGCAGTGAAAAACCTCAGATAAGTCACAGCAAACCAAAACTGGCTTTTAAGGAACTATAGTTCAGCAACAAGATACACACTAAGGTCTTATAATCCTTTGGATGAAATAAGGGAATTCTCCACTATACTGAAAAAACTATTCTGAGCTATTCAGGCACAAACAGAGACAGTACATTTCGGTAGGGAACACTGATCTGGGATTTAAAGCCAGAATTATAAGCTCAAAATGAGAGAAAAGATGAACTGGGGTTGTCAGAATCATTTTATTCTTCATATTTTCACCAATATAACAATTATACATTTCAACAATGATTTCTTTTTTTAATTGGTGCCAAATGGATTACTCAGGAACCTCGCATTTTGGTGTACTGAGAGTAAGTATAGCAATTGTTCAAATAAGAGTACAGAGTTTGCAATCGGATAAACACTGGGAAAGAAAGAAAAACCTACTGCACTGGGCTGGGAGTCACTGATGTGCTAAGTGTCACTTGTAGCCTTAACAGGCCCTCTGCCCAAGTCCACATGGCCAGGCACTCCTGGGGCTTGTGCCTGGGACCTCCAAGGCAATGGTGTCTTGTCGTGGTTCCCCAGCTTGTTGTGGTCTGCAAATCTCTCCCAACCAACTCTAAACCAGAGGTAAATTTTGAAGTGGGCCATCTGGGAAAAGAAGTGGTTACCCTCAAATTCACTTATCAGAATCTCCACAATCTGGAGCTCTTGGTTATGGCCAGGGAAGAGCAGGGTGGTAGGCTGGGAGTAGGAGGCCCTACCTCGAACTCTGTCACTGGTTGAACGTGTTAAAACCATTATTATATAGAAGAAAAATGACTGGCTTGAGGTTTCAGCATCTACTCCTGCAAGCACTACTAAAGAGCACATTTATTATTCAAAACACATGGCGTGTTATGGGAATACAGGACAGAGTCTGGCCCAGTAATGCCTGCAAGCGGACAACTTCCAGCCCACCCCCCATCCCAATGAAACCACTACAAATACAATGGGAAGAGGTGTTGGGGTGCTTCAGAAACCACAGAGAATTACAGCAAAAACAAACTTCTTAATTTCTTTTGAACCTTTGAACAGAAAAATATTTGCTATTGCAGTCATTAAATGATGGCATGAAGCAGAAAAACTGGATAAAGTTTTATATCGATATGTGTAGCACAGAAATAGTCTTGTTGTAGTAAGCTTGTTTTTCCTTGTTCATTTGTTGTTTTCAAATTAAGGACTAAATTATCCTTTCTCCTGAACATGAAGGGAGATAGATAAGAAAAACAATTGACAATTATAATGAAGTACTATATACTGTTACATACTTTCATATACTAAGACCTAGCATAAATTAAAGAATAAAGGTATATTAAGTATCATGAAAAAAAGGATAATCTACAACCTTCACATGACACGCTCTACACCTAGCCCTAGATGCACTAGACATCCGGTCCTGCAGCCCTTACTCTGAGAAAACTACACCCTAGCCCGATACAATCAGCAGCAAGGCAGGGCATCAGAGGAACCACAGGGTTCGAAATGGAAATAGAAACTTCCCATGCAGTCGAAAGCTGAGAAAAGCAAACTGTGATATAGACTTTGCAGGTCAGATTTCTCTTCCTTAACTCAAAATTACAGCAATTACATATTTCAGTAATAATAACCCACATTTCTATAGCTCCTACAGTGTACAAAGAGCTTTTACATATGTGATCTCATTGAGACAGCAAGTCACTCCATTCGCTATAAACAGTTTCTAGAATGAGAAAATGTATATGTAAAACAGAAGATGGCTTGTTCTCAAGTAAGGCTCTTCTTTATCGACAGGAGGTCAGTAAAAGCAAGCCTGGGGTTCCAGAGGCAGACCCTGAGTAAGCTGGACAGGGAAGAGGGAACAGCCAAGCAAAGGTGGGATTTCAGGCAAAGCCAATCTCCAGCCTGACCCCTAAAGGGACCTCTGGAATATAAATTACACTTCAGAGTTTGTGCCAACCAGAGGCACAAGGGCTGGGCTTTCCTGTTCCCGCAGATACACTCACTGGCTGAAGGTTCGGGGGAATGGCGGTGACAGGGAACATCAATCCCGGGCACTGCCGGCTGTCTGCACACATAAGACTCCAGAAGGCAGTCACAAGTGAGGAGTGTTAGAAGAAAACCCAACACACAGAAGAAGGACGCTCACAGACATAAATAGAAAACGGGATTCCAGAGGATCTGGGTTGAGTAATAACACGATGCACTGTGGGTTTCGCTCTGTGGACAACAGGCTGTGAAAAACAGAATATTAAGGCTAAGAGTTCAAAACATTCCACGTCAAAACTATTGAAATGTTTGCAAAAAGTGTGTCACAGTGTAAGAGTGAAAGGCAGCAGGAGGAGGAGAATCTGAACCCCAAATGAAGCCTTACTCTATGGATGTGTTGAAAGGTGGCTTAAAACATAAAACTCTATTGAGCAAATCCCAGGGCTCCGATAAGGTCAGCATTAAATTACTTCTGACTGTTACTGGCCAGCCATGAGACCTTGGACAAGTCATTTCACATTGCTGACTCATAAACGTTTTTTAAAATGGAGGGATCAGAGATAAGGTTACAGCGATAATTTACATTTATTTGTACATTTATACTGTGCCAGGTTCTAAAATTCATAGAATTCGCCTGCATGATCTCACAATGCATTGGGTGTTACTTTCCGCATTTCACAGGTCACACAGGTAGCCAAAGTTCAAAACCAAATGTGTCTGCTTCTAAGACTGAGCATTTAGCTGTCCCACTACTGCATCTCGGAGAGAGTCCATGTCATTTATAGCTCTGCAGTTCTATTGTTTAACCCAATGCTCTATGAATTCACAAAGTGCTGTATGGAAAGAAGGACATGGAGTAAACCAAGACACTCACAGACAGGGTACTGTCCCCACATTGCATAACTCCTGGGGGCACTGGTCACCACCGGCATCCCCCATCCAGGATTTTACATAATTGAGATGCTCCACAAAGCCCCAGTGAAGAAAGTTAAGACAACTCCTCCTGTGTCCATACTTCCTGATGTGCTTGACTAATATGCTGGTATCTTCGTTGCATGGATTAGCTTCAAAGAAGATAACTGAAATGTCAGGGCCTAATGACTTCACTAAATGCTACCCTTCTGCTAAAATAATAATAATAATAATAATAATGGCTTTCTTTCCTATTGCATGTTACTCAGAAGTTGCTGGCTAAGTAATTCTTACTATGTTTCAAAATCACGATTTTCCCTAAGTTCATGTGTTAGTTCTCTCCAATAACAAAAAACTTCAGACCAACCTAAACATACACAACACCTTAAAAGCTTGTGCCATTTACAATGGGGGTTTGCTTTTTTACTGCACACACACACATCATGCAGGCAAAGGATTTATGTTTTAAGCACTACCCATGACTTTGGCCTAAATTAAGGGTGTGAAGAATGGCATGAATTTGGAGCTCTACAGAAGTGCGTATCAGATAGAATTAACTTTATCAAGGGAGCTCAAAACACCTTGACAAAAAGACCCACTTTCACCATTGCTGGTACATACCTCCATGATAGAAATTATTAGGTTATCATTATCTGTTTACATAACACATTAATGATCCGTCTTGAAAGTAAATCTCCTTGAGGGCAAAAGCCATGACTTAGGTCTCTCTGTGTCCCTGGGTCCTCATCCCAGGCCTGATACATGACAGCTACTCACTATTACAGAATGAATGGATGGGTGTGTAGGACTGAGCAGCACTGAGCATGGTCACCCACCTCCTTGAGTAGTAGAACAATCAAGTCACACAGCTGCCTAAGGACCCACCAAGGCTAATCTAGCCTGTGAAAAGAGGTACCTTATCATAAATCTTAAAATAAAATGTCAAGGCATGTGCATTATATTGAATAAGACTAGAAATTATATTTTTGGAGCCCAGGCTATCCTTATTCAAATGCAAACATAGAATTGACATTTATCTACCTTACATGGTTTTCAGATTCCATGTACCCTCCTATAAATTCTCCCCAACCCACTTACTTGTCTCAAGATGCACTCTCAGAATTTTATTTCTTTAGCATGGGGTTTAGGTTAAAATGTAAGTCCCTATGAAATAGGTAACACTTTAATTATAGTTATCAATCATTTACACTTTAGTATGAATAAAAGCTCGCTCCCAGAGCAGAATTTTTATTAAAAGGCACTGGGGAAGTGAAGGAATCAATAAATAAAATGAAAAAAGCACTTCTCTGAAGGCACATGTCCCCTCTTCACTGACTTGCCTTGCCCTGGCCTTGACTACAGCCCGGTGATCTTTCCCTGCATTCACCTGTGGGCAGCAGGACCAAAGCCCTCTCAGATGCAGGAGCTCAGACATACTGCAACCTTCAACCACTCATCAATGAGCCCCATGCATAGGCTGCTTTCGCCTCCTCCTCAGGATGTCCTGGGGAATCACCCAAACATCATTAGATTCAGAAGAATAACTTAGCAAACCAGAATCTTAGCACAGACCACAGACACATAGCCCGGTCACAAGTCCTCAGCTGTGAGTCACGGAGGGAGTAAGTCACAAACCTTAGCAAGTTATGTAATGATCTGGAGCCTGAGAATCCTGAGAGCGGGGTTTGCCACCAATTAGCTGTGCAACTTTACGGCTTTGGTCTCCATAAGTGTTTAAAAAAAAAAAAAAAAGAGGCAAGAGATATTGAGATACTGCATGATCAAACAAAAGTGGGAAATTCTGCATTAAAATAAAGTTTTTTGTTTTTTTTTTTCCATTTTAGGACTCCTCAGGGACTATAAATATTTTAAGTTCCACTGTGAGGAGAAGAAATAGAGTTCCATGTTTCCCAAACATATATGATCCTGGAACCCTATTTTCTAATATCATTTCTCAGAACTAGTATTCTACTGAACACAGTTTAGGAACTGCTAGACTAAAAGACCCCGAAAGCCCTTCCAAGTGGTAATATTCTGAAATTTTACCCTATGAATCTCTTTTTTCTTTCCTCTAATCCTAGTAAGGACCTCCATTGAAGATTCTATATATCCAAATTCTGCCAACTCTAAAATGCCAACTTTTTGCATTGGTAGTAATTATAGCAATATAACAACTATAATGTAATTGTAGTTATTACAACATAGGGACGGACTTAGGGGAGATGGAACAGATGCAAAAGTGTGTCACACTTTTGTGATATCTTTCTGTCATCACGCCTTCTTTCAAGAAACCCTGCAAGCACGGGTAACCGACAGTCTCCACTAGAAAATCTCTGAATGTTCTGACCTTCGAGCTTGTTTTTTTAGAAAATGCTTAATGACACACTAAGAAATTCTAGGATTCCAACACCAGTCTGTGTAAGAAAATAACAAAATCCTTTGTTTTGCGTCAGCTATGTTGTAACTAATTAAGGGGGGAAATTAGCTGCCAGTTTACATGAAGAGAGGAGGCCTGATTCCGCTGACATCTTTGCATTCATTAGAAGCAAGCTGATGGTCTGCTGCCTGTGCGGTGTTCAGCTCAGCCTCTGCCGACTGGGACTTATTAGCCAAGGGTCACAAATATGCAACCAATGCTTTTTCCCAGATCTTCCACCACAAAGTAAGTACCACGGTGTCCGTCGCCTGCCTTGAAGGCCTGGGTCTGAGCCTCTCAAGATGCTCTCAGCAGCTCAGCCTGGAGCCCGGGATTTTCATTAGATAGAGTTCCTTGCATCTAAGCGCGTGCCGCTGTCATATAAATGTTGCTCCTTTCTTCATGAGGCGTTGGAAAGGGAGACAAACATGCTAATAAACAGCTACTTTTTCACTTTCTTAATGTTTAATAAACAACTTCTTGTTCTACTTTCATTTTCCCTAAGGTTGAGTCAAGTATAGTCCAAGTGGCTTTGGGAATTGGATGCATGTTGCAAAAGCTTGTTCTCTTAATGGGAGTTTGTCCCCTTCTGTGATCTGGGAGGCTTATTCACAAGCAACATTAACCAGAAGAGCCCCACCACTGCTGATGCCCCCTGGGGATAATGAGATGTCCATGCAGGCATGAAAGGCCGAATAAACAGAGAAAACCACATGTGGGGTCCGAGAGCAGGGTCTAAGTCCCACTGCGCCGGAACAAGGCTACCTACAGGCGGCTCCAAGCCAGGCAGGCAAGGGAGCGTCACACCAGATGGGATGCCCTCCTCGGCTCTCCCAGCTTTGCCCTGAGAGTCTTTCCTTGAAGTCAGAGAGCAATAGCACATGACAGTCTCTAGACGGCTGCTGTTAAAATCTCCAAGTGTTCCTCACCTCCCACTTACCTATCAGATTAAACCAGCCCCTTAAAAGAACTCAGAAAATGAGGCCATGTCTTGGGAACATGACTGTGGAGAGTGAGGTGGGGCCTTGAACCTGGGTGACAGAGAATGGCTGGGACTACTCACAAGGACTGCCCGTAGGACATTCACATCCCCCTGGCTCTGACCAACGGACCAGAGCGCAGTAGAGGCGTTAGAGAAGTGTGTCGGGGAAGAATTCCAAAAGGGCGCTCAGAAGAGTAAATGGTCAGCTCTTATGAGCTTCACAAACTGCTGATAAGAGCATCCAGAGAAATACAGGTGCTGTCTTCTGGCAATCCCTGCCCAGGCCCCCATGCACGCTCTACCGAGAGTGTTTCTACTCAGACAGGAAGCTCTCCACAGTCTCACAGTAGGAAGATAAAGAAAGAAAACAGTAAAAACAGTGAGCCTCAATCACTTTAACTACTTAGCTCTTCCGTGTACCCTGGTGACAACATACATGATTTTTTCTCAGCAACCAGATGTCCCATACACCGGAGCTTTAGCCACTTCAGTTCAAGGAGAAGCTTATGCCCAGAGATAGTGACTTCGCTGGTCCCCAAAAGAGAGATGAAGGACAGCAGGAACAGGATTAACCTCCTGCATTTGGCTGTTAAGAGAAAAATTAAAAGCAACAATTCATGCTGGGGAGACATCATTGCAAGGAAATTAAAAAGATAAATATACTGAGGACCCAGAAGCTTCTCCTAATAAACTCATGGAGAGGAAGGGAAATAAACAACTGAGCCGAGTGGCCTTGTTTTCCTCCAGCTGAGACTACCTTCTCAAATATCACCTAATCATCCTCAATAGTGAGAACTCCAAACCTTGGCGGTTCTGTAGTTTTGCCACAAACTTTATTTTTGAGAAGCCAAGAGCAGCAGAAAACCTAACTGTGCGTTTTCTTTTTTTTGAGAGAGCGTTGAACTCCCTTTACAGAAATTTTCTGAGGACAAATGAGGTAAAGTAGACTTGAAGATAAATGTTTAAGAGGATCAGACTTCCCTACATCCAGGATATTCAGCCTGAACTGCAGTTACATTTCAACAGACAAATAAAATAAATCGAGAGTCTTTATCTACTGGGACCAACAAAAACCTTAAAGGAACCCAAATGCATGACCTTAGGGGAAAACCCAAGGGCTACTTAAATAAGCCTCATTTTAATGAACCGTAGCATAGCTGATCGCTGATGCACCCTCAGAACTGCATATTTATACCCCTGTCTGCTGGTAGAATAGGTGGCTGGGCTTTTGTTTTGCTTTATCCAAGTGGAATGTATTTCTCTAGGAGCACAGCGTATCTCAGACCGGGGTCTGGATGGAACCCAAGGAATGTGAGATCAGAGAGTGCCTGAAGTTACCAGATAATGGCCAACAGCTAATGAAGCTTTTGATTCTGTAAAATAAAGAATTGGACTAGATGAACTCTTAGGAGTCTTCCAGCTTGAACATTCTGTGATTCTATGATTCCACCCCACATTCCATATTCATTGACAAACAAGGAAAATCTGATCTGGACTGGTGGTTTTTGAAACCTCACGATTCCATAAAGTACCAGGAAAATGTGGTCATTCCAGACATATTTAATTTGTGTGTATTTCATCATGGCTGAGCCCTTCCCAAACATTCAACTGGGACTAGGGTTCAGGGGCATTTGAAAAAAATCACAGAAAGGTTCTCGCTCTTGAGTTTGTGTTATATTAACCTAAGGGAGAAATAGTAAAGATTCTGAGCCATTCTTAACGGGTGACTATAATCCTGAAGGCTACCATCAGATCTATACCGGAAAACTCTGAGGAGAGAAAAGTCCTTGAGGGAAGAGCGTGGAAAGGGTTCAGAATGGTCAGTCTAGAAGTTTTGCCCAGCTATTATTTGTGATATTTTTGGCTCACCATATGTTAGGAAACTTAAAATGGCTTTGTTTTTCAAAAATGAAATGTATTCGAATAATAAGAACAAAGAAGTTATACATCTACTTTTTTAAATCAAGGTTTAATTTACATCCAGAAAATTCACCCTTTGTAGTTACAATTCTGTGAATTGACAAACACACGTGATCATGTATAACTACCACCACAATCAAGTTACAGAATAGTTTCATCACCCAAAAGAACTCTCCCTTCCCTCTTTGTAGTCAATTCCTCCCTCACTGTCCAGCTACTGGCAACCACCTATCTATTCTGGTCTTATGGCTTGCCTTTGAAAGAATGTCATATACATGGAATTATATAGGAGTCAACCTTATGAGCCTGGTTTATTTCACTAGCACAATACATATAAGATTCATCCATGTTGTACATGTATCAATAGTGTGTTCTTTTCTATTGCTGTGTGGTATTCCATTGCATGGTTAGACCACAGCTGAGAGCCATTTGGGTTGTTTTCAGTTATTGACAATTACAAATAAAGTCACTACTAACATTCCCATACAGGTTTTTGTGTGATGTAGGTTTTAATTTCTCTAGAGTAAGTACTTAGGGAATGAGATTGCTAGGTCTGTACACACTACGTGTATGTTTAACTTTATAAGAAATTGCCAAAATGTTTTCCAAAGTGGCTGAACCACTTGGCATTTCCACCATCTTTGTACTAGAGTTCAAGTTTCTCTACAATCTTGCCCACACTTGGTACGATCAGTGTTTTTCTTTAAGAATTTCTAATAAATGTGCAGTGATATCTCTTGTGGTTTTAATTTGCATTTCCCTAATGACTACTGATGTTGACCATAATTTCATACGCTTATTTGCCATCCATATATTTCTTTGGTGAAGTGACTGTTCAGATCTTTTGCCCATTTTTAACTGGGTTATTTTCTTTTTTTTTTTTTTTTTTTAAATTTTTATTTATTTATTTTTGGCTGTGTGGGGTCTTCGTTTCTGTGCGAGGGCTTTCTCCAGCTGCGGCAAGCGGGGGCCACTCTTCATCGCGGTGCGCGGGCCATCTCACCATCGCGGCCTCTCTTGTTGCGGAGCACAGGCTCCAGACGCGCAGGCTCAGCAATTGTGGCTCACGGGCCCAGTTGCTCCGTGGCATGTGGATCTTCCCAGACCAGGGCTCGAACCCGTGTCCCCTGCATTGGCAGGCAGACTCTTAACCACTGCGCCACCAGGGAAGCCCAGGGTTATTTTCTTATCATTGTCTTTTCATTGTTTTGTTCTTTTATAATCTGGATATAAGTCCTTTATCAGATATGTGATTTGAAAATATTTTCTCCTAGCTTGTCTTTTCATTCTCCTAAGAGTGAATTTTGAAGAGCTATAGGCCTACTTTTGAAGCCCACAATTTAGGGTTGAGAGATAATGGAGAGATGATAAAAGCTCATACCTCTTATTTGATCTCCATCTTCTCTGTTGCAAATGTTCTCCAGAATGAATATTATGCTACAAACACTAGCAGGAGGGGGTTGAAACCTCCAATGTTATAATAAATTTTAATATAACATCTTGTTCTCTAAACAAGAACCTGTTAGAGGGAATGTCATCCCCTGAAGCTAAGAATAATGCAAATGTGAGGTGTGCCAGTGAGGAAATGGGAAGACTAGTAGAGGAGCTGGAGGACTGCAGACCCACCAAATTGTCTCAGTTCAAAACAGAGAAAGAGACGGAAATAGCACCTATCAAAGGACCCTGAACACACATCAATGCCAACAAGACTCCAGAATAGGAAGATATGGTGAGGACGTGGACAGTTAACAGTTTCTACTGGGAGTTAGCATGAGTTCACTAAGAGGTCACATTAGATTAACCTACTTTTCCTACTCTGGCAGGCAAAAAAATGTAGTAGATACAGAACATGTTTTGTCTGCATTTTACAAAGTATTCTTTAAATAGCTTAGTTGATAGTATGGGAAAATGGGGATGAGATGATCCTTCAATTAGTTACATTTGTAATTTTTGAAGAAATACATGCAATGGGTCAATGGAAGCTAGAGAGTTTGCCGCAATTCTCCCATTCCAAATAATTTTATCAATGATTCATATAAACATATGGGAGATAGGCATTCTAAATTTGTAGAAAGCTGGAAATGATTATAAATTCGTAAGTGATTATGAATGATTTAGGACCCAATAAAGACTAAACACATATTTCCAAGCCAGGCTAAATACAATAAGATGAGTTTTAAAAGAGATAAATTTAAAGTCCTGCACGCCCAAAAACCAGTTTGAGTTCTGGGTAGTGAAGGATACAGGACTTAGCATGAAGAGGAAAGAACATGGCTTATGGTTTAAGTCAATAGTAAGCCTCATATGAGTCACCAAGGAAGTATGATGTCCAAAAGTCCTAATGTGCAATCCTGAGATATATTGATGGAAGTTTATTATTTTAGAATGAGGAAGGATGATAATTCTATTGGGGCACACCTGGAGTTTGTGTCCAGTTTGGGGCAAGATTACAAACTGGAACATGTTCTAAGAGCCGTAGTCATCCATATAATATAAGCAATGACCAAGAAAATGGCAAACAATGGACCTGTGAGGGAAGAAATAAAGACTTTGGGAGCCTATAGTTGCTGACATAAAATAGGGAAAGTTTTACAAGTAACTGAGGAACCAGAATTGCTCAAAATAACTCCTGAGGGGTTATAACCCCAGAACTAAGACCAAGCGGAGAAAAGTCCTGGGAGGAGAAAACTTCTGAATAGCTGCTTAACTATGGAACATTTGCTTTGAAAGTTAGTGATTCTTCTTTTTAAAAGGAGGCATTCAAGAATAAGCCAGATTATACCCAGGAGAGAATGTATATAAAAGACATTGAAAAATGCAATAAGTAGATGAATAAAATAACTATGAAGGTCTTATCCAACCTAATGAGTATGTGTGTCAATGATCATATGATTCTTGTTTGAACTCTCACTTTTCTGAAACTTGGGGAAAAAGGGAAAATTAACAAATATGTAGTGGGAACTGGGACTCATAGCTACAAAAGAATATTTGGAATCAATTTGGAAATGTTTCCAAGAAGTTGCATTTGGACAGTTTTGGTTGCTTTGAATTTTGTGTCAAACTGAAAATTAGATTTTAAGACTTTATGAGTTGCAGAGATATTAAATTTTTTACATGATTGCTTCTACTTGACATTCATAAGAAATCATAAGCAACTGAAAGGAAAGTAATAAACAAATACAATATTAAATAAGGCAAGAATTTTTCATTAGATATAGTGAGAGCCGTGTAGAGCTTTGGCAAAATTAAAAAAGAGAAAATAAACATGTGAAAGGGGAAAAAAGTGTACTTCATAGCTGGGCTCAATATTGATCAATATAGTAATAATTCTCTAGAATAATCAGTGGGGAATTAAGGTGAACAAGAATTGTCATAAATGGTGTGATAGGCTGCATATAAGACAAGATAATAAGCTGAAATAACAAGGAAAAATTCATAGGGATACACATGCATGGCAGGGAAACTGAAAACCACTGAAATCTTGTCAATACAATTAATCACACACCTTCTCTAAGAAAGGATCAGCACTAAGTTCTTTCAGGAAATCATCCCATTTAATCAAGAGTGGTTAAATGGCTAAAAACAATCAATCAATTCAGAAGCTGAAAAGTTCACATGTTCTGGGGGTGGAAAATGGCAGTGCCAGACCCAAAGAAAAAATAATAATGAACTGAATTAAAATTTCTAGACTCTTTTATGCTTCTTAGCACAATCACCACCATTTAGCATAACATGTGTAATATATAACACACACATATACATACACATGCATACATATTATAGACGTATATGTTTACAGATACAAAAACTTTTTTCCTGTTATTCCTTTTTCCTTTACCCTCATCACTCAAGTCTACGTTGGGAATAAAAATGTAGAATTTTCACATATCTATGTAGGTCTCAAGCAGTGAGAAAATCTCATTCATGAGTTTTTAAAGTATAAATAATACCATGACTAGGATTTTGTAGTCATATGGGCTCTGTCTGTACAGTTCAACTAAATATCCTAAAATTCCTTTTGGGGAAAATTTTTTTGGTTGTAATCAGAGTTAGTCTGACACCCAGGCAAAGGAGGCAGTTGTGACAATCGCATTTCTTCATTTATTTGACAATTACATCTAAGTGTCTTCATTATTAGACATGTTATTATTCTTTTTGGTTAAGCACAGTATTCGGCCTATAAATTTCTTTAACAAACAGAGGTCCCAGAGAAGAAGTAAGCCATTAAGTTCTAAAAGCTGAATGACAATGAGTTTGTCTGTGTCTTTCCTACCCAGCAAGAGGACAGAAGAAGAATGGAGGAACCTCAAATACACACCACAGTGGTCAAGGGGAAGAGGTGAGGGGGCCAGGAAAGGAAGGGGACAAGAAAGTGAAGTCAATAGACCACATCTCTCACAAATTCCACTTTTCTTTCCACCTTTGCTCCAGCAGACCCTGGCTTTCATAATGACCATTCCCAACGCATAATGATCAGCACAACACAACTTGGTAGAGCTGATTTTACCTCAGTGATGATCAAAATAAATCTTTTAAAAACCATTAAAAGGGATTTCCCTGGTGGCACAGTTGTTAAGAATCCACCTGCCAATGCAGGGGACACAGGTTCAATCCCTGGTCCGGGAAGATCCTACATGCTGCAGAGCAACTAAGCCTGTGTGCCACAACTACTGAGCTTGCACTCTAGAGCCCGTGAGCCACAACTACTGAGCCCATGTGCCACAACTACTGAAGCCCACACGCCTACAGCCCTTGCTCTGCAACAAAAGAAGCCACTGCAATGAGAAGCCCGCACACCTCCACAAAGAGTAGCCCCTGCTTGCCGCAACTAGAGAAAGCCCACGTGCAGCAACAAAGACCCAACGCAGCCAAATAAATAAATAAATGAGTAAGTAATAAGCAAATAAATCTTTAAAAAAAAACATTAAAAAATGGCTTGATCTCCTCATTTCAGGTCATATTCAGGAGAATACTAAAGAAACTCCCTCCTGTTGATCAATACATTTGTTTTTAAAGAAAATTCTGAAAACTGCCTCTCCATTAAAGCATCTGCTATATCATAGATGTGACTCCATGTGGCTTTGTATGAGTGTCTCACAAATACCACCTCCTCCATGAAGCCTTCTCTGATTCCACAACAATGCTCCCTCATCATCACACCTTCAGGCTCTTCTAGGGCTCTGTAAGCCCTTCTCTTAACACTTCCTTCTCTCAAATGAATCATTCAAATTCATCATCCCAGCTAGAGAGCCAACTCTTACATTCCCAGCATCTAGGCCAATACTTGGCACAATGATGGCATTTGAGAAGACTCCCACACACGAATGCTCAAATACCAAAAGACTTGTTACATTTTAAGTGTATGTTCTTTGACTATCTCTTTAGACTATGAGTTCCTTGGCAAATACATTTAATTATAGGATAAAGCTGCCCAGCAGCGATGCTTTCTTCCAAGTGTCTCCTTTTGGATTACCCAAACTTATTTTTCCTTCATAACTTAGAAAATTTTCAATCTGTTACCTAACCCTTCATAAATAGTAGGTGATGATCCGGTACCACCAGGAAGATAGATTAGATGACTAATTTGGAATTTTCCTTCTTCACAGAACCATTTTAGAAGCATTAACAAGTAAATATTATATTAACTGGCCATTCAGGCAACAGTTATAATTTTAGTCTTGTCAGCACTGCCTTCATTTCATTCTTGTGAAAATATCAGTGTGTTTGGGGAGATCTCAGGGAAATGAATCAAACCTGTTTAGCCAGAACAACTCAATCCTCCTTTCTTTTGAGTCCACATCCTTTTAGTCTGTGGACCAATGTCGAGACCATTTCCCTCCTGCAAAGGAGCCTGCCTTTGCCAAGCCAAACAGAAGTCACAAAGGCAAACAGAGCGGGTACCCCGGCTCAGCCTCCAGGCCCTACCTTTGATGATTAGCAACAGGCATCTTCCCGGTCCTTCTGATACCTTCCACGTTATGCTCATCGACCTCCTGTGGAAGTTCCAAGTTCTTTGACAAGAGCTCATGGAGACCAGTTGGATTCTCTTGAAGAGTTTAAATTTCTCCACCCTACCTAGTCAAGAAGAAATTCAGAAGTTATGAAAGTTCTGGAATCAATGGCTTCTTTTTTATGCAATCACTGATTAAAACAGCAAAAATGTTAAGTGCCAATGAATGTCAACGTTCGTTTTGAGATAGTATTGTATATTTTTAGTACATGTGGTAGGACTGAAATATATATGCAATAACCCAGCTATACCCTACACCTTTTGCTATTATATCTAACTCATCTCGTCTTTCTCTAGAAACCTGATTAAGGTGGGGGGGTGGGGGGAAACCTTCTCTTCCAAATTAAAATTATTTCCTTTGGGTTAATTCAGTCAACTGTAAGTTTCTCACTTTTTTAGTTCCCCCCACCTGGCTCCACCTTCCAAAGGTGGCATCTAGGTGCAGGGGAGTCTTACATGTCCTTCATTGCTGTTTTCTTCCCTCTGTAGCACATTGTGCTTGATCTCGTCTTGTCCCTAGGAACCCTCCTACGACATCTGTTGAGATGAAACTGCTCCCTGGCATGGCACCACTTTAACTTCTGCTGATTCCTTGTCCTGATTCAGTGCTTAGGTGTCTCCTCCGCAAGGCATACAGAAATATTTAGATCCCATAAAGGCCACACCTAGCCTATGGGTTACGAGCGCATCAAGTCTAGCCTATCTGCCTTGATAGGCAGTACTTACCTGGTTGGCACAATAATGCTCCAATACATGGAGAAAGAAACAAATTCTCTAAGGAACTGGCTTCAATGTTTCTTGTCTGGGAAGTAAGGAGCAAGCCCCCCTACACCGGGAGTTTCCCAAAACTATCTGGGTGTTTCTGCTTCTCACTTCCATTTCTTGGGGTTTTCTCCAAGAAAGGAAAACTAGCACAATAATATCTGACTTCTTGTTTCTCTTCCTCCTACCTTCCGGTCTCCATGGGAAAACAAAACAAAAGAAAACACAGGAACAAAAAACCTAAGTACCCTGGTGGGAACGTTCCTTGCAACAGACTTCAACATTTCTATACAATGACTTATAATAAAACTCTATGAAGCAAGTGTGCCAGGCTTGGTTTTTGATATTTATAGTGAGAGAGAATTAGAAATTTAATAAATTCTCTTGCTTCTCAAGAAAACTAGATTTCAAAACCATTCTATTACTATGGACTAAAAAAGTCATTTTTGAGACTCATCCCAGGGCAAAAAAAAAAAACAAAAACAACTTTATAGCTAGTCTTAATGACAGATAGCCTTCAGGAAAAGATGATTTTAAAAAGAATGAAAACTACAACTGTTATATATTTTCAAAATATTGATATACCTTTAGATGTTTTTCTGATAATATGAGAAACAACAGACGTGTTATACTAAATCACACCGTCTCTACAATGTGGTCTATTCTAGAGAGTTGATCGACGGAAATGAGACAAAGAAAGGCATGACAAACTCCAAATAAATATAAATAATTTCCCTAAAAGCATTTGGACGTGATGTTTTAAAGCAAAACTTACAGTTTAAAAAACGAACAAACCGAACTGACGTATGTACAGCCTGCCATGTGCCACATGGTGGAGAATGAATAAAGATCACAATCATAATCATTTTCATTTTCTTGCTTGTTCCCTGATGATACTATTCCCTTATTCCTTTTTAAAATACCTGTCTGTCTGTGTTTCTATCTATCTCATACACACATACCCATACAAAGATTTATCTATATCCTATACTAACAGCAAAGCAATGATAATACTTTGCTGTTTTCTATTTTTTTTTTTTTTTTAGATCATAAGAGATCATTTATTCTATCAACTGATCTTACATTAGACTTCATTGTATACGTTGAGTCAGAAGAGGGCTGTTTTCTAATTCTTTTATTTATTTATTTATTTATTTATTTATTTATTTATTTATTTATTTATTTTTGGCTGCATTGGGTCTTCGTTTATGTGCGAGGGCTTTCTCCAGTCGCGGCAAGCGGGGGCTACTCTTCATCGCGGTGCACGGGCCTCACTGTCGCGGCCTCTCCCGTTGCGGAGCACGGGCTCCAGACGCGCAGGCTCAGTATTTGTGGCTCACGGGCTCAGTTGCTCTGCGGCATGTGGGATCCTCCCAGACCAGGGCTCGAACCCGTGTCCCCTGCATTGGCAGGCAGACTCTCAACCACTGCGCCACCAGGGAAGTCCCTCTAATTCTTCTAACAAACGTGAGAAGAAGAGAAAGCATTTGTAACCTCATATATAGATAATAAAAATGAGATTCAATAGGTTTAGGTAACCTGCCCAAAGTCACTCAACCAGCAAGCTGAGACTTAAATCTAAGTCCTTTGACACTGAGTTGGTGACTTCTTCCATGCACCATTTTACATCTCCTTGTTACCAGAACCTCTCCAACGAATGGTCTAATTTTCCCCCAATGCGCCAGGGAACATGTGGGTCAGAACTCTGGATATGTAAGCCTAAAGGGACAAAGTTAGATACCCTATTCTAGTATATTCTGTATACTGCTGCCTACCAAGTTTGACACTTGTTCCCTAGTTTTCTTTTTTATACTAATAAAACTGTATTTTAGTTGGGGCCCTTTTCTGCAGCAACACATGAAGTGAAGGCAATCTGTCATGGGCTGTGGGAACCAGGACAAGCCTAGGGATGGTGGACCGACAGGAGAGGAGGGTCCCGGAATGTCATCCTGTGGAACCATCCTGCCAGTCTGAACTGCTTAACCCTAGACTGTTAATAAACTGAGAAATAAACTTTAATCTTATTTAAGCTGCTTTTATTGTTGGTCTCTCTCAGACGAGCAGAACTTGTACTTTAACTGATGTGTTTATCTTCCCAAATCACTCTTTAGCATATGTTCATATTTAGAAATCACTGACAGTTTTCCATTGCCTACAGAGTGATATCCGAGCCTGGCAGTCAAGGGTTTCACAATCAGGCCCCCACCTACCTTCCCCTCATTATTTCCACGACTTCTTTTCATTCCAGCCAGAGTGATGGACTGTTTCTTGACCATGCCTCCGTTATCCCTCCTCCCCAAAGACTCTCTCCAATGAATCCTAATTTCTGTTTAAAACCCACTCTATTCTTGCAGTGCACTGTTTACAGCCCACCTTTGAATCCACAGTATTCAATGCCCAGAAAATGCTTAATAAAGATTATTTTGCTGAAAAAGAGAAGGCAGAGGAGGCTCTTAGAGGAAGGAGGAAGAAAAGGAAGATATAAGAAGAAAGAGTAGGAGAAGGTGAAAAGAATGGGGAATGGGGGATTATTGTGTTTTGTCAATGTCCATAATGATGGAGTAGTATAGGTGATGGGTTCAAAAAAGAAACTTCAAAGCTTTGAAAGCATGGAAGGAAACCCTGTGGCCATAAGCATGTTTTGTATTTTTCATGAACTTTCTCTTTATTATTTATTCCTTGGGAAAGCAATTAGGCAAATAAGAAACATTTAAAAAATTGGTTTCCATTCATTTACTGAGCTATTTTCTCCTCATGTAGAGTAATTTGAACACACCACAAATTAATTTTCTCTCAATGCTGCCAAAATGTCTTAGAACATTTTAGGATATTCAGAGGGGCTATTTGAAACTGTATTTATTTTTCAGGGCAATCTTACTGAAAGTGAAAATCCAAGCATATTGGTATATTTAAAAGAAATGCCATTCTGTTTTCACTTAAGACTTTGGGAGTTGTTTTCCCCAAGCTGTATCTAGGCAGCATATTAAATTATCCTCCTTTTCAAGAAAAATTTATTTGGAATATTGAAAAAGGTAAGGTAGGGAGAATTAGCAAAAGAGTCCTATGAAAAAGTGTCAGTTCATTTAAAGGAAGATTACATAAGATGGTGGTTAACTAAATGTTATTAATCTCAACCAAGGTGTAAAATAATACTGAACCATTGAAATTTTTCTTCTGACTTCAGGTTTCCATATCTTTATCCCCAAACCTGTATTTATAAGTATTCCAATATTTTTGAAGAGTGTAGCCTCATAGTGATTACTATACTGAACGGTGTTTCCTCCAGTATTCCCCAAGAGCAAAGGTAACAAGTGAACCTCGTGGTATCGGAGAAAAGTAAGTACTATCTGTCTCTACACACAAAGAACAGTGTTTCTCCTGTCAAGCACTGGACCCAAAGCACCTGCTTGTGCATCTCCTTGGTACCAGACAGAACTTGAGGATAAATTTAGCCTGAAGGTATTGAGAACCAGCTTGAAGGAGGGCCAGGGTGATCTTCTTGCTCTCAGTGGCCAGAAAAAGGGCAAGGCCTCTGGAGAGCAGGACTCAATCTACATGTTCTGTTATGCAGATAAAAAAGTCTGTCACAAAACCTTTAAACTGGGCTATTTGTATTCCACCCAAAGATAGTATCATCAAGAGCAGACTGAAGTCTGCTTTGGATTTGTATTTTCCAGGCCCCCTATATTGTAAAATGGTTTACTAAGATAAAAAATCAGAGATACAAATACCTGACACTCTCTTCTTTACAAGACTAAAACTAGGACTCATTTTTAAATACCAACAACTCTTGTAATGATACACAAGTTACTTTTAGAATAACATCTTACACTTGCATCACATTTTATATTTCACATTCATTATTTCCTAGTGCATTATTTCTGTGTGATTGTCTTGTTAAATATTTGGAAAATGTGTCATTCCAGGTTGCCAATATTTATATTTAATACACATTTAATTCAACAAGCACTAATTGGACACCTATTATCTTCCAAATTCATGTCATACTCTAAACACATTTACTAAAATGAGCCAAAATGTTTTTTCATCACAACCTTAGATAAATGGATCCATTATATCACAAATCTCGTGTCTATCACATTAATAAACTATACTTCCCTATATAACATTTTCAGTAAAAGAAAGGAGGTTAAGAACATACTTAAATCAAGCAAGCTTTGGATAACTAAGATTTTCTTTGGATATGGTTCTATAAACTGGGGTAAGCTTAAGTTTTCTCCTTGAAGTAGCTGCCCACTTTCAATCACCAAATATGTTCTAGAAGAGCTCTGATGTCACGTTCCATGTAGATTAGCAAAACTATATAGTAAAAAGGGATAGGCAACACTGCTTTCTTTTACACAAGGGAGTCTTCTACCCTGATACTTTGGATGTGCATTAATCTGCAGATGGTTCCCACCGCCAGAAGCTATCCTTATGTGCCCTCAGCTTTTATAACTACTTGCTGCCCACTCTTCTTGTTCCACAGTCACGCCTTAAGGTCTTTTAGCCAACTTTTGCCTCCCAGTTGACTCTTTCCCTGGAATACACCCTAGTCTCATCTTTTTCTCCTAGATAATCTGCTCTTCTCCATAGACAGTATGTCCAAACAACTCCAGTGACTTTTCCAACAACGCACACACCCTCTTAAATGGATGTTTTACTCATACAATCATGATGCTTTTGTTTCCATCGGATTCTCTGTATTGGAGAGTTTGGAGAGCAGTGCCCTGGTTTTTAAATCACAGGCTTAAGAACTAGGATTTATTGGATGCTTGCGTTGTGCTAGATGTCATGATAGGACTCTCGTTTAAGCTCCATTACAATTTGTGGAGGTCCTTCTCAGTCTCACAATATGGATGAGGAAACATCCTCAGACAGTTAAGTGACTTGCCTAAATGGGTTGCTCATGGTGGGGCAAATGTAGCCTTTACCAATGTTTCAGCATCGTTCATGCTGCAGCCAGGAGACCAATGCCTGTACCTGGTAATTCAATAGAGGAAACTTATCATGGGGTATTATTCACAAAGGTGTGAAAAGAGCCCAAAAGAGTAAACATTGGAAGGGAGGCAACCAGGAATTTCCAGGTACAAGAGCCTGCTATTATCCCCAGAATTGGCTGGACAAAAGGAGGGAGTGATGTAACCAGAGTTCAGGAACTGAAGACACAGTAGAAGCTGAAGGCAACTGGCTCAGACAGCAGAATTTGGGGCCATGGAAGAACAAGCTGTCTATCAGGAGCTGGAGCTTCACAAGGGACAGTCACTACTAAAGATACCCTTGAATCAGAGAGGTCGAGATAAGTACCCTGGATTATTCCTTCCTCTATCCCCCCTGCCTCCTGCCAGTGGCTCCCAGTTCCACTACCAGGGAGTAGCTGACTGGTGAACAAGTCTTGGAAATAACAAGAATAACATCTCTGCAACACAGAGAAGGGAGTAGAGGCAAGACAGGAAACGGTTTTGATAGTAATCAGGCAACAGTCTACCTGACTCCAAAGTCCATGCTGACTTCACTAAGACATGACTGATGCCCTCCTTTATTTGCATCCAATATTGATCACTGAGTACAGCCTGCGGCTGTAACAGACAAGCCATCCACTTATGGATTGAATACTGTCTTTTCTTCCTCCTAAGCATTGACAAGCACCTCACACAGCGACTGGAACATAATGGGCACTCAGTGACTATTGGTCTTTCATTCTCTCTCAAATTTTGACTAAGCCAATCAAATTATCTATGGTAGTGTAAAAATAAACCTAAGACAAGTATCTCAAGTAATAACTAAATATTAAGAAGAGACATAATTCTTTCCCACAATTCAAGGAAGGTAAGAGAACAGCATAAATTTTCAATTTTGGCCTTCAGGTGACATTATTTCATGAACTTCATCGCTAAGTGACTCCATGGCTCAGATGACCAGAAGTTCACCACGCAAGCCAAGAAGCTGTCTAGGTAGCCTGGGAGGTCTTAGGAGAGCTGACTGTCACTCACTACTTGGCCCCCACTCACCTCTTCCTGAAGGCAAGAAAATGCCGATGGCACTTTAACGCTGGTGAAAAGTCACTTGAGCAGCCTCTTCACTGCACCAGTGATATTATGTTTGGAATTCATTACTTCTCAAGTGTCCTCTATTTGATCTATTTCACATTCATAAGGAAGATGAAATCCAAAACCAGTACAGACTAAATTACACTCATTACTTGATCTTAAAAGTAATTCCCTAACATATGGAAGAGGGAACATTTTGGGAAAATGTCAGTGGGTCTGGAACATCAGAGTGACAAAGTTCCCATTGCTGGATACTCACTCAAACATATTTAATCCCTTTCATTATAAAAATTACATGAGAAATTTCACAAGAACCATCTTACTAGCAGAATTCTAGGTATTTCCTGTTCCCAAGGGCAGAGAAATACTGCAAAACCAACATTTTTTTTTAATGACATTTCAGTGCTGTCTTTCTTGGCTGAAAACAGAAAAAGCAAGAGACACATAAAAATGAAAGAGGAAAAAAAAGTTAATTAAACATTTTGAGCCTTTAAATAGTTGGTTTTTATGTTAAGCCTCTAATCCAATTTGTATTATCCAAACAAGTTTGCCCATCCCTGGTGACAACATCATGAAAAAATTAAAATAAATACGTCTGCTTCGTCTAAGTTTAATTCTTCCATGATTACTATAATGAGAAATAATTATTACCATTTCAGTGGGAATTCTGAGCACCACTTGACTGAACTGTTTGGCTGTTTATACATTTCAGAATAAAATTTTATCTGCTCCTACTCATTTGGAATACAGTCTTAGATAAACTCATTCGAGCTGGTGGCAACTTCTAATATTTATTAAAGTCTGTGAAATGAATTCACATTGAATATGATCTTTTGGTCTGAAAGCTGAGTATCAAGCCAGCATAAACTTCAAGTCTTCTGGCAGGAAAGTAAAGAACGTCTCTCAGTTTCAGACCACCATCCCCCCCCAAACCCCACCCCAAGCACACACACGTGTTTTCCTCCATCATATTACCCAGAAGGCTGCTATAAGAAGAGTGAGCTGACTCTTGGTCTCTTGCTCTCAAATCAATTCTCCTCCTACCCTAGGCTGCTCTGAAACAAGGAGGTGCTGCCCCCTGCAGGCTGCTCCCAGAGTTCTCCGCTGGCTCTGGCTTCAGTCAAGGAGAGTAGGGAGACTGGAAAGCAGGGGAAAAGGAACAACCTGGATATTTCTACTTCAGGCTACATCTCCCGCACAGCTTCATGGCAGGAAATGCCAGCTGAAGTTCAAAGTTCCACTGCATGACCCCAACCTCTGGGATCCCATAAAAATCCTACTGCACTATATAAATGTAGCAAATCAACATGCTGCGCATATTAAACTTACACAGGTTATATATCAATTATATCTCAAGTTTTAAAGAATACTCTCCTTTTGTCTCTCATGTTATGGCTTCCTCCGTTGCTAATCTCTGGGTTGCTACTCTATCTCCTATTTGGTTTCTCCGAACTTCCATCATATATTAATCAATTTGCCCTATTCAATGCCCATTTTTTAAAATACTTTGAGTGGTTTCTATTTCCCTGGTTGGATACTTACTAACATAAATAGTTTAAATCAAAGCTGAAAAGAATTATAACCCACTATGTTCTATAACCCCTCACAGAGGCTTCATAGAAACCAAAACCCTGAGAGAAAGAGAGAAGAGAAGAGGGGACAGAAAAAGAGAGGAAAGGAGGAGAGAGGAGAGGTAGGAGAGAGTGAGGAGGAGAAAGGAGAGAAGTCTCTCCCCATGTGCCTCTACTGGCTTCAGTGGTGTTCTCTGTAGAGATTACTATCTAGGTCTTTTTCTTTCTTCATCATTTACTCCACAATGGAAGCAAGTCTGGCTGATATTGGCCATGATATTCCCCACTTCCATGGCAGATTCTCTATACTCTTCCTGTAATCAGAACAATCCAGGTCCCCCAGAATACAGCAAGGATAGGCATAATCCATGGCTGGCTGATCCATCCAAGGTTCTGTATCCAAAGCTATCCCCGCTCTGTCCCTCCTTCTCCTCCAAGATGGAGAAGATCTTGGAGTAGCTAAGAACTTCCCCGAAACTTCAAGGGGAAGTTCAGTTGCTTAAAGTCACAGCATGATACATCCCCAGGCCTCAAAAGCCTCACTTGTGGCACTGCTAACCCTAAGAACTCCAGCATGCCTGTCAAGGCAGCTGCCTCCAGAAGCCCCCAAGCTTCCTGTCTGCAGGGCTCAAGAGAATTCCTCTCCAACTCTGCACGTCACTTTCCACCTGAGCTCCAAGGAAGCTCCACCAGCCAGAATCCCCAAAGCTTGAACAGCCAGTTCTTTGCTGCTCACTTCTCTAAGGATAGAAATTGCAAACAGTCCCCTGAACCAAAGGGGAGTAGGTCGTGCTCATCAACATTGCTTTCCTCTTCCCTTCCTCAGACCTACCTCATCTTCCTCCCACTTCAAAATGAAACAACAGTGACAGGGGATATTAAGAAATGTAAAAAGTTCCTCCGCAGCAGTGAGTAATGGAGAAGGGGGACGCTGTGGGACGTTATATACGATCCAGCCTCTGACCTCCATATAATCCTGCATACTGAGAGAGATGAACTTGTAAATACAAGTGGTAAATGCTAATACAGCTCTACATACAGAGAGCTGTGGGCCCACATGGAAGGGAAAAGCCAGGCCAGTGCGGAGGCGAGGAGGCAGGGAGGGCACACCTCTGTCCTCACCCCCGGCTCCAGCAGACTTGTAGTGAACACTGAGGGTTCACAGAATATCAGCATGTCTAAGATTCACGTAAAGATCACATTTACTTTAGCCACAGGGATTAAAGGAATTCAATTACTGTTTCATTTTTCTCAGTTCTCTTTCAGGTTTTTGTTGTCATTGTTTTCACGTGGGTTCATTTTTCATAAAAACCCAAGTTCTATGGAGAAATTCTAAGTATATTTACTGTGAACAAATGTTCTTATTGCCAAAATTTCTTGCTGTGAGAAGAACTATAAAGTAGAAAGAGTATCTGGGAAAAGAGAAGCTAATTCTGGATTCATGGGCCTAATAATTATCTTCATACTGATCTTTTACAAGATCCTCTGATTTCCTTTTTACTGGTAGGCATTTCCACTTTTTAAAATGAAGACATTAATATTTATAATTTACTCCTGGCTGTGTTAATTAGATACAGTAGCATGAACACCCAGGCCTTATAAAGCCAACTGGCCCTAGTTTTTCACTAATCAGTTAATTGTGAGATTTAGCACTCATAGACTAGTAGCTGCACTTTGATTCAGTGAATTCTTTTTTGTTATTATTATTCCCATTGATGCTGCAAAATTCCACTGAAGGCATAATCGTTAACAAACACATAGCTAGAATGTTTTACTCCTTAGCTGCATGTACATTTAGCTTATGAGAAAGAATGATACTCATAGTAATGTGAGGAACTTCCGGAGGGGTCTCTATGAGCCTAGATTTCCATATTAGTCCTTGTTTGGGGGGAAAAACAAGTCTAGGTTGCATACTTGAAATGTTTTCAATTGGCAGCTTCACATGCCAAGCTAAATCAGCTTTCTACTTCCCTGGTCAAATCTCTGAGATTTGTAAGGACAGTGGACTTTTTCAACTGGTCAGCCCCTGTATGCAGTCAGATGTTCCTATCCTAAGCCTTAAGTAGGCTCACTTTTACAAAATTAGCTGCCTAAACCTTGGAAGTCTTTCGTTCAGTGGGTTTATGTGGGCTCAACCTCCATCATGCAGCTTGGATTGGGGTGCTTGAAAAATCATACCAGGGTCTACTCTGGGCCTGTGAGTAAGCCCATTCTTCATATTAAGACCTGTACTACTAACAGTGTTATGAAAATTAAACGTAATAAATAAGAAGTAAAACAGTTGCTATTATCATTAATAGTAGTATATATTATGTTTCAAGTGGGAAAAATAAACAGAATTCTATTAGATAATGGTACAACTGAGAAAAGAAAATATGCAGGTGGGAACTTAAAGCAGACAATCTTGATGCTCAGGCTTCACCCAGGTACCAGCAGAAATTTTATGGCCATGTTTTGGGAAGTCTCTAGCCCTCCCACGAAATGCAAAGGACACACTATTGAAATGATACATTAAAAAGGAGTTTGGGATTAAAATATACATACTACTACATATAAAATAGATAGCCAACAAGGACCTAATGTATAGCCCAGGGAACTATACTCAAAATCTTGTGATAACCTATAATGGAAGAGAAGGTTAAAAAAAAGGAATATATATATATATGTACAACTGAATCACTTTGCTGTACACCAGAAACTAACACAACATTGTAAATCAACTGTATTCAGTAAAAATTTTTTTAAAAAGGTTCTGCAGTTGAAGAAGGTATGAATATCATGTAACTGTATACCTTTAGCCTCCAATTTGATCAAGTACAACAGCAGCTTTTCACTAAAAAAGAGGAAAAAGAATCCCCCGTGTTACTGATGGAGGAAGTGAGGGCTGGCCAGGGTGTGGACAAAGAGTGGAAGGAAACACAAGGCAGCACTTACACTCCAGCTACGTCAAAACCAGGGATCAGTCATGCAGCTCGATATCAAAAAAACAAACAACTCAATCCAAAAATGGGCAGAAGACCTAAATAGACATTTCTCCAAAGAAGATATACAGATGGCCAACAAACACATGAAAGAATGCTCAACATCACTAATCATTAGAGAAATGCAAATCAAAACTACAAGGATGGGGCTTCCCTGGTGGCGCAGCGGTTGAGAGTCTGCCTGCCGATGCAGGGCACACGGGTTCGAGCCCTGGTCTGGGAAGATCCCACATGCCACGGAGCAGCTGGGCCCGTGAGCCACAACTACTGAGCCTGCGCGTCTGGAGCCTGTGCTCCGCAACAAGAGAAGCCGCGATAGTGAGAGGCCCGCGCACCGCGATGAAGAGTGGCCCCCGCTTGCCGCAACTAGAGAAAGCCCTCGCGCAGAAGTGAAGACACAACACAGCCAAAAATAAATAAATAAATAAATTTATATAAAAAAAAAAAACTACAAGGATGTATCACCTCACACCAGTCAGAATGGCCATCATCAAAAAATCTACAAACAGTAAATGCTGGAGAGGGTGTGGAGAAAAGGGAACCCTCTTGCACTGTTGGTGGGAATGTAAATTGATACAGCCACTATGGAGAACAGTATGGAGGTTCCTTAAAAAACTAAAAATAGAACTACCATATGACCCAGTAATCCCACTACTGGGCATATACCCTGAGAAAACCATAATTCAAAAAGAGTCATGTACCACAATGTTCATTGCAGCTCTATTTACAATAGCCAGGACATGGAAACAACCTAAGTGTCCATTGACAGATGAATGGATAAAGAAGATGTGGCACATATATACAATGGAATATTACTCAGCCATGAAAAGAAACAAAACTGAGTTATTTGTAGTGAGGTGAGTGGACCTAGAGTCTGTCATACAGAGTGAAGTAAGTCAGAAAGAGAAAAACAAATACCGTATGCTAACACATATATATGGAATCCAAAAAAAAAAAAAATGGTTCTGAAGAACCTAGGGGCAGGACAGGAATAAAGAAGCAGACGTAGAGAATTGACTTGAGGACATGGGGAGCGGGAAGGGTAAGTTGGGACAAAGTGAGAAAGTGGCATGGGCATATATACACTACCAAATGTAAAATAGATAGCTAGTGGGAAGCAGCTGCATAGCACAGGGAGATGAGCTCGGTGCTCTGTGACCATCTAGAGGGGTGGGATAGGGAGGGTGGGATAGGGAGATGCAAGAGGGAGGAGATATGGGGATATATGTATATGTATAGCTGATTCACTTTGTTATAAAGCAGAAACTAACACACCATTGTAAAGCAATTATACTCCAATAAAGATGTTAAAAATAAATAAATAAATAAAATTAAAATGGGCAGGCCGCTGCTCTAATGCTGAATAAATAAATAATTAATTAATTTAAAAAAAAAAAAAAAAAGCAGGGGTCAGGCCCCACAAGAACAACAATATTTTGGATGGACTGATAGTTGTCATCTTGGTATTTAATCAACTTTTTTTTAATTTGCTTTGGCTGATTTTTTAAGCCACCTTCCTACTTTATTCTTAATTCTTTTTCTTCTTGATCTTAATGGGTATTTCTGTAAATCATTTACATTGATATACATAGTTGTGGACTGTGTATATTACACAAGGATTATAAAGGGAAAAAAGTGTGAAAGTGCTATGACCTCCTTGCTCTTTTGACCTTTCTGACAGCCGTGCACACCTTCAAATAGCTTTCCCAGGCACGTGGCTCTGAACTCAGTTTAAACTCAAAAAATGCTCCTGGAACCTCTGATGAAATTAGGACCCACTCTGCCCTCCTCCCATCATTACATTTTTTTGAAAGGGGATTATAATATTTTCCAGCTTTGATGAAAGCTTCCCATTATTACAGACCGGCGTTTCTGGTAGAGATTAACAAACGCTGGAATTATCCTTCAGCTCCCTGCACAGGTTCAGGTTTGAACTCTGTACAGCAGCTTACAGTTTGGCAGCAGAAATGACACCATTGAAAGAAGTGACCATGGACCACAAACAAAACATTAAATTATGTTCCCTGAGGCCATTTCTGAGTTTTCAAATTTTAATGAGTCATTCACTCAATTAAGATTATTACAGCTACAGAGGTTTCATTACTAACATGTAACCAAAAAAACTCATTACCCATCAAACCTATAGTTTCCTCCAGATGAATCTGAATCACAGTTTCAAATGTGTCTGGGCTTTCTGCTGCATGAAATAGGGCATTTACTAGGCCAGTCTCTGTCCTATGTTGGGGGAGGGAGGGAAACTGAGACAGAGATGAAAGAGCCATCAAAATGTCAAACTTGAAAATATATTGGCCAGAGTGAAAAGCATTCAGGTGGAATAGATTTAGCTACATGGTAAAGCTCATTTCAATATGTCAAAGACCTATGGGAAAGTTCAAGACTAAAGACTATGGACAGATGTTCAGAGCCAAGAAGTGCCTGTTCATGTAGACTGTGAGCTATAAGACCATACATTAATTACATCTAGATAACTTGAGGTCAACTGGAAAATGAGCTAGCTCAATCTTGACTAAAACTGACCAGTTATCTGAAGAAAAAAAATGAACAAATGTTTTAGAAAAAGAATGAACTCAGTGTTCCCACTGAGTCAATAGCCTTAAACGTTTTCAGAAAGTCCTTAGACAGCAATATCACCAAACATATACTGATTCTCTTTTTACATAAATAATTAAGCAAAATTCCAACTGAAATGGGACTTAAATCTGTCTGCTATTAGGTAAGCCCAGGGATGACCGTACTACTAAATAAATGGCTTAGAGGTAGGGTTAACGAAGTACAGTCCATGGTCCACCAGCATCAGCAGCGCCTGGGAACTAGTTAGAAATACAAATCCTAGGGCCTCACCCTGAACCTACTGAATCAGAAGCTCTGAGGTAGGCCCAGAAATCTGTGCATACAACATATCTGACAACCACTGGCCTACACACATACACGTAGAGATTGCAAAGTAAGGGTGCTTCTACCTCTATTCTTTTCTCTGAAACTGGCTGAAAAGAACAGTAAGGAACAAAAAGAAGGAAATTCCATTTTAAATGATAATAGTTACTGTAATATGAAACCAAAAACTATGAGGAATACAGTAAGATTTGGATTCAGCTGAACATAATAGATGCATACCTTAACAGACCTCAGGCAGGACATGGAATTCTACAAAGGAAGGAGACACAGCCCTAAGGCACCTGACCAGTGATTTCTTATTTGACACAGCAAATTGTGGAGAGTGACAAGCAACGCAGGACCAAATGAGGAATAAGACAAGCACACCATGTTTGCAACTAGTAGGGTGGCAATATAGCAAAGAGAAATAGTGGGTGAAAACTGGATGCTGTTCAAAACTGGCAAAGTAAAATTAATAAACACAAATTCCCAAAACATTGCTTCACTGCACAACAGGCAAACTGAACATCCCTGAGGGAAGTAAGCAAAATTCTTTTCCCTGGCAGATATTTTAGAAAGAGAATTGAGACAACATGACCATCATGAAACTATCTGCTGCCCCAGCTTACTCCTCCAGCTCCTTCTCAGACTGGCATTCAGCACACAGCTAGTCCTGAAAGAATGGCCCCATTTAAAGGTGAGAAAAATATCAGAAAGGAGCTGGCATAAAACCAATATATATAGGTAACTTAAGAAAAAAATTTTTAAGTGAAATAAAAGAGGTACACAAAATTCACATGCAACAATTATAGAAGAAATAGATGACTTCCTCAAATAATACTTTTCAGTGACACTGAAAAGTTAAAGAAAATAGTCTTTTTGAAAAAAAGTATTTAGAACAAGAGAGAATGGCTCAAAGAAGATAGGCAGATAGAAGGATATTACAAGTGAGCTGGCAGAATTCAGCAAGCAAATAGAAGAAATAAATATGATTAATTCAGATATAAAGACCACTTCAGAAGCAGAAATTTTCATAATAGATGCCACCAAAAATACAGACTGACTAATGGAGGTCAGACTCAAGAAAATTAAGTAAAATGAACAAGAATAAAGAATTAGAACTCATTAGAGAAAATAATTTTAAAGAAATTAAATAGATATGGAAGACAAATAAGATCCCACATGTACATAAATGATATTCTCTATGAAGAAAAGAAAACAAATTAGAAAAAATTTAAAGTTGTATTAGAGGAAAATACATCCCTAGGTTGTGTTCATAAAGAATAAAGTTTGAATTTGGAGTAAAAAGTGTTAAGTTAGTCTAAGAAAGGGATTTCATGATGAGGAAGTATACAGTCTACAGTGAAGATCTACAATGCTGAATCTTTAAGCATCAAATTATATAGCATCAAAATGCACAAGGCAAAAACTGAAAAGGCAAAAAAAAAAAGAAATAGACATAAATTAATAGTAATAAAAAAATGTATACACAGTCCTTAACAGATGATTTAAAATAAGTACCAATATAGAAAAAACAAAAATATAATAATAATGTGGATGTTGTATATATGTACACATAAAATTGAAGGAAGTAAATTTTAAAGGCGCTTGGAAAATGTATTAAATTTGGCAGTGTAATAGTCCCAAAAGAAAACCTCAATAAGTTCCCCAATGTGATATAGCATAGGCAAGGTTTTATAACCACAATGCACAACATTAGACATTTATAATAAAAATTAATCTAAGTTGAACACCTTAAACTTATATAATGTTAGATGTCAATTATATCTCAATTAAAAATAATAATAATAAATTAAGGTTGACACAAACAGAAAGGATATTTTCAAACACTTAAACAGGAAATCAAAACTGACATAGCCAGATCAGGAGACTGAGACCTTGAAGGTTCTTGGTTCCAATATGCAAGGCAAGGCCACCAGGTTAAAGCCTTTAGAAATCACTTCAAAAATAAAATAAGGAAATAAATAACGTTACAAATAATAACATTTATATATGAAATTAATTCCTGTCCTATGTACAAATAACAACTCACTTGAAATTATAGGAGACGGAAAATCTCGTTTTCAATAGCAATTTTTTCAGGGCCCAGCTAGCAAAAATTGAGTTCTGCCATATAATCAAATACAGATAATTTAATAAAGAACAAATTGTGAAGGTATTAGAATAGCTGAAAGAGCAAACAGGGGATGGTGTTGCCTAAAAATTAGTAATAGCACAAAGCTGCTAATGACCCCAGGCTGGAAGGACAAAGGGAGGGAATGGTGTTCCTAGAGTCCAGGATGTGGGCCCCCCAAGGACACAGAAACTCTGACAGGACTGCCTATTGGAAGCTAGGACTAAAAAGGTAGCTGAAGCCACCAGGAGGAGCACAAGGATGGGAGAACCACCCTAGCTTCTTACCCGCTCCTTCCCTTCATTATCTTTCCTATGCCTCTCACTGGACAAACTTAAATGGAAGCCAACCGGCAAGATTTACATGGTCATGGTAAATCCATGGGAAGAGAGAGAGATGGACCTGAAAGCCAATAGACAAGACTAAGCACAGTAACCAAAATATTAAAAAAAAAAAAAAAATTAAGAGAAAAAAAAAAGTTAGCTCCATTTCCCGCACTTCACTTAAAGGCCCTTACTAGGAAATATGTTATAGGCAGTGCATGTGCTTATTTAACTATTTTTAAATATAAAAAAAGGCATATTACATAAATCATTGTATAAATAATATATAATAAAAAGTGAGTTTCTCTTTCATTTTATACCTGCAGTTTCTCTCCAGAGGCCATTTTAATTATTTTGTATATACTTGTGGAAATTGTTCACACATATATATGAATATTTTTAAATACCCACAAGCGTAATATAAATATTATTCTTCCTCTGGTTTCATTTTTACTTAACAATGTATATTGGAAGCCTGTCATAATTCATTTTTTAAAGTCTCCATTTGATGAAGAAATAAGCTGTTTCCAGGTTTTCGTTGTTACGGACAATATATTATAAAGGTGAAGGAATGCTGATAAAACTTCTTGGCTATCGTCTTTACATGTCTGGTATCTGATTCAGTAAGCACATGTTGGGCCAAGGGCAATACGGCTAAAAGTAGAACCTAGGTAGGATATGGGATGTAACATTAAGTCGCTGGAACACAGAGCTCATTTCATATATATCTCACAATGGATGTTACTTGTGATTCATACACACATGTATGGGAGGGTTCAGAAGGACATGCAGATGTGACCAATATGCATATCTTTACCCCCAAGACAAGAGCACATACCAATGTTCTTATGCTACCAAAACTAAATAAAACCTGATCCTCTCTGTTTTGGCCAAGCCAATGCACTTGCCTCTGAAATTTTTCAGGTTTTGTGGATAGCTTGGCTAGGTGACCTTGGACAAGGCCTCAATCTCTGTGGCTCTCAGTTTCCTCCTTATTAAAATGAGGGTGTCTATCCCACTCTCAAAAATTTAAAAATTCTACTCTTCTCAGCTCTTGCAGTTACATTTTCAAGAACAAAGAACAACAACAACAACAAATACCCCCTTTCCTTTTTTTTTTTTTTTTTAAATAAGTTTCAGAGTTAAGGGGAAGAAATCTTGGGAACTCATTCCCTAATATTTTAGGATTTTTACATTGGCCTCTTTCTGTAATCCCTGTATTTTCCCTTTGATCCTTGTGAAGCACTATAGGTTCTTTAAATGTCCTCCCAGCAAAGAAATTAAAAGAATAAAATATTGGACAGAGAGCACGAGGGTGAATCTGTTGAACAATACCATAAATTTTGGGGGGGGCGGTGTTTAAACTTTTTCTTCTATATTAGAGTATAATTGATTAACAATGTCATGTTAGTTTCAGGTATACAACAAAGTGATTCAGATATACACATACGTGTATCTATTCTTTTTCAAATTCTTTTCGCAATTAGGTTGTTAAGAATATTGTGCAGAGTTCCCCATGCTATACAGTAGGTACTTGTTGGTTATCCATTTTAAATACAGCAGTGTGTACATGTCAATCCCAAACTCCCTAACTAACCCCCCCTACACTTCCCTCCGTGTAACTGTAAGTTCGTTCTCTAAATCTGTGTGCCTGTTTCTGTTTTGTAAATAAGTTCATTTGTATCATTTTTTTTAAGATTCCTCATATAAGCGATATCATATATTTCTCTTTCTCTGCCTGACTTACGTCACACTGAATGAAGTAAGCTAGAGACTGTCATACCATAAATTTGGATTGCCATTGCTTCTTCAAAAAGAATAAATTATAACACAGCCTTAAAATAAAAGTTCTATATTCAGTCAACAGTAGTCAACAGACCATGTGATTAAGGCAGTAGAAATTGCCAAATTTCAGAAAAGATCACAGAACTTTCAAAGCTAAGAGAGTTTACTGAGAATACATAGATCCCAACAGACTGTCAGGAAAATTATGAACATTTGGCCTTTTAAAGCTTTCAGACAACTTCTGAAGGAAGTTGTTTAATTTCCAGTGACACGTAATTCAATTAATAATAAAACCAAAAATTTAATCAAATATGAAATTAAGATGAAATTCTGGTATTCTTCAACACATCTCAAAATATTTTTATCAATTCTAAAGGTAAAACTGCCTAAATTACCAGCATGGATTATGAAAAACAATGTTATCATGCTCTTAAACACCACTGCCAAAGGACAAAGGTAATCCTGAAGAATCTTTAGACTAAGAATGTGAAAAATGCAAAGACTCAATTTGACATGTTGAACAAAAGTGGTAATATAGATTTGCTTTTAACAATGAAATATTCTTGGTTTAAAAATTGTGTCTACATGAAATACAGTGTTTTCCCTGGAAATAACACATTAAATAAGTATCTCCGTTAAAGAAAGATGACAGTTAGCTTAGATACATTCCAATGGCATATTATTGAGCTAGAAAAGCTAGAAAAATACTGTGAGGATATAGAGTTGGCAATCCCAAAGGAACATTTCATTAATTTAGCCCAAGACAGTCAGGAAAGTTTCTACATAATATGATAAATTTTAAATAAATTTTGAAGAATAAGATGTGGACCCCGTCATAGAAGAGGGAAAGGGCATTTCAGGAAGAGAGAATGGCAGGTGCAAAGGCACTGAGGCATGTTTGGAGAAAAAAAGGGAAAGATTAGTATAATTTCTGGAATGTAACATACATGGATAGTAAAAGGAAACCGGGCAGGAACGTAGTGTGGGACCATAATGTACTGTGAAGTTTGAGGTATGCTCATACACCCTGCATTCTTTAATAAAAAGCAACCATGCTGAACTATAGACCCATACAGCACATTAATGACCACATGTGAGAGAGGAAACTGGAAAATAACCATCAGCTACGGCAATGACTCAAACATTCTCAATTTCAGTCTGCAGAAGACCAGCATGCAAGGAGACATTAGGAAGTATACTTCCTTTTTTTTTTTTTAACATCTTTATTGGAGTATAATTGCTTTACAATCTTGTGTTAGTTTCTGTTGTACAACAAAGTGAATCAGCTATATGTATACGTATATCCCCATATCCCGTCCCTCTTAAGCCTCCCTCCCACCCTCCCTATCCCACGCCCCAGGTGGTCACAAAGCACCGAGCTGATCTCCCCATGCGATGCAGCTGCTTCCCACTACGGATCTATTTTACAATTGGTAGTGTATATATGTCCATGCTACTCTCACTTCGTCGCAGCTTCCCCTTCCCTCAACCCCATGTCCTCAAGTCTATTCTCTATGTCTACGTCTTTATTCCTGCCCTGTTACTAGGTTCATCAGTACCATTTTTTTTTTCACATTCCATATATATGTGTTAGCATACGGTATTTGTTTTTCTCTTTCTGACTTACTTCACTCTGTATGACAGACTCTAGGTCCATCCACCTCACTACAAATAACTCAATTTCGTTTTTGAGTAATATTCCATTGTACATATGTGCCATCTTCTTTATCCATTCATCTGTCAATGGACATTTAGGTTGCTTCCATGTTCTGGCTATTGTAAATAGTGTTGCAATGAACATTGTGGTACATGTCTATTTTTAAATTATGGTTTTCTCAGGGTATATGCCCAGTAGTGGGATTGCTGCGTCATTTGACAACTCTATTTTTAGTTTTCTAAAGAACCTCCATACTGTTCTCCATAGTGGCTGTAACAATTTACATTCCCACCAAGAGTGCAGGAGAGTTCCCTTTTCACCATACCCTCTCCAGCATTTATTGTTTGTAAATTTTTTGATGATGGCCATTCTGACCGGTGTTACCTCCTTGTACTTTTGATTTGCATTTCTCTAATAATTAGTGAAGTTGAGCATCTTTTCATGTGCCTCTTGGCCATCTGTATGTCTTCTTTGGTGAAATGTATATTTAGGTCTTCTGCCCAGTTTTTATTTGGGTTGTTTGTTTTTTTGATATTGAGCTCCATGAGCTGTTTGTATATTTTGGCGATTAATCCTTTGTCTGTTGTTTCATGTGCAAATATTTTCTCCCATTCTGAGGGTTGTCTTTTCATCTTGTTTATGATTTCCTTTGCTGTGCAAAAGCTTTTAAGTTTCATTAGGTCCCATTTGTTTATTTTTGTTGTTATTTTCATTACTGTAGGAGGTGGGTCAAAAAGATCTTGCTGTGGTTTATGTCAAAGAGTGTGTTTTCTATGTTTTCCTCAAAGAGTTTTACAGTGGCTGGTCTTGCATTTAGGTTTTTAATACATTTAGAGTTTATTTTCATGTAGCATGTTAGGAAGTGTTCTAATTTCATTCTTTTACATGTAGCTGTCCAGTTTTCCTAGCAACACTTATTGAAGAGGCTGTCTTTTCTCCATTGTATATTCTTGCCTCCTTTATCAAAAATAAGGTGACCATATGTGCGTGGGTTTATCTCTGGGCTTTCTATCCTGTTCCATATTGATGTATATTTCTGTTTCTGTGCCAGCACCATACTGTCTTGATTACTGTAGCTTTGTAGTATAGTCTGAAGTCCAGGAGCCTGCTTCCTCCAGCTCCATTTTTCTTTCTCAAGATTGCTTTGGTTATTTGGGGTCTTTTGTGTTTCCATACAAATTGTAAAATTTGTTGTTCTAATTCTGTGAAGAATGCCATTGGTAGTTTGATAGGGATTGCATTGAATCTGTAGATTGCTTTGGGTAGTATAGTCATTTTCACAATATTGATTCTTCCAATCCAAGAACATGGTATATTTCACCATCTGTTTATGTCATCTTTGATTTCTTTCATCAGTGTTTTATAGTTTTCTGAGTACAAGTCTTTCACCTGCTTAGGTAGGTTTATTCCTAGATATTTTATTCTTTTTGTTGCGATGGTAAATGGGAATATTTCCTCAATTTCTCTTTCTGATTTTTCATTGTTAGTGTATAGGAATGCAAGAGATCTCTGTGCATTAATTTTGTATCCTGCAACCTTACCAAATTCATTGATTAGTTCTAGTAGTTTTCTGGTGGCATCTTTAGGATTCTCTATGTATAGTATCATGTCATCTGCAAACAGTGACAGTTTTACTTCTTCTTTTCCAATTTATATTCCTTTTATTTCTTTTTCTTCTCTGATTGTCATGGCTAGAACTTCCAAAACTATGTTGAATAAGAGTGGAGAGAGTGGACATCCTTGTCTTGTTCCTGATTTTTGTGGAAATGCTTTCAGTTTTTCACCATTGAGTATGATGTTTGCTGTGGGTTTGTCATATATGGCCTTAATTATGTTGAGATAGATTCCTCTATGCCCATTTCCTGGAAGTTTTTATCATAAATGGGTGCTGAATTTTGTCAAAACCTTTTTCTGCATCTATTCAGATGATCATATGGTTTTTATTCCTTAATTTGTTAATATGGTGTATCAAACTGACTGATTTGCATATATTGAAGAATCCTTGCATTCCTGGGATAAATGCCACTTGATCATGGTGTATGATCCTTTTAATATGTTGTTGGATTCGCTTTGCTAGTATTTTGTTCAGGATTTTTGCATCTATGTTCATCAGTGATATTGGTCTATAATTTTTTTGTGATATCTTTGTCTGGTTTTGGTATCAGGGTGAGGGTGGCTTCACAGAACGAATTTAGGAGTGTTTCTCCCTCTGCAGTTTTTGAGAAGGATTGGTGTTAGCTCTTCTCTAAATGTTTGATAGAATTTGCCTGTGAAGCCATCAGGTCCTGGACTTTTGTTTGCTGGAAGATTTTTAATTACAGTTTCAATTTCATTACTTGCAATAGGTCTGTTTATATTTTCTCATTCTTCCTGGTTCAGTCTTGGAAAATGGTATCTTTCCAAGAATTTGTCCATTTCTTCATGGTTGTCCATTTTATTGGCATATAGTTGTTTGTAGTAGTCTCTTATAATCCCTTGTATTTCTGCAGTGTCTGTTGTGATTTCCCCTTTTTCATTTCTAATTTTAATGATTTGCATCCTCTCCTTTTTTTCTTGATGAGTCTGGCTAAGAGTTTATCAATTTTGTTTATCTTCTCAAAGAACCAACTTTTAGTTTTATTGATCTTTGCTATTGTTTTCTTCATTTTTATTTCATTTATTTCTGCTCTGATCTCTATGATTTCTTTCCTTCTACTAACTTTGGGTTTTCTTTGTTCTTCTTTCTCTAGTTGCTTTAGGTGTAAGGTTAGGTTGTTTATTTGAGAGGTTTCTTGTTTCTTAAGGTAGGATTGTATTGCTATAAACTCCCCTCTTAGAACTTCTTTTGCTGTGCCCCATAAGTTTTGGGTTGTAGTGTTTTCGCTGTCATTTGTTTGTATGTATTTCTTTATTTCTTCTTCGATTTCTTCAGTGATCTTTTGGTTATTTAGTAGCACACTGTTTAGCCTCCATGTATTTGTGTTTTTACACTCTTTTTCCTGTAAGTGATTTTCAGTCTCATAGCATTGTGGTCAGAAAAGATGCTTGATACGATTTCGATTTTCTTAAATTATCTGAGGCTTGATTCGTGACCCAAGATGTGATCTATCCTGGAGAATGTTCCATGTGCACTTGAGAAAAAAGTGTACTCTGCCACTTTTGGGTGGAATGTTCTATAAATATCAATTAAATCTATCTGGTCTATTGTGTCATTTAAAGCTTGTATTTCCTTATTTATTTTCTGTTTGGATAATCTGTCCATTGGTGTAAGTGGGGTGTTCATGTCCCCTACTATTATTGTGTTACTGTTGATTTCCCCTTTCATGGTTGTTAGCATTTACCCAACCTATGTCAGGTGCATAAATATTTATAATTGTTATATCTTCTTCTTGGATTGATACCTTGATCATTATGTAGTGTCCTTCCTCATCTTTTGTGACATTCTTTATTTTAAAGTCTATTTTATGTGATATGAGTATTGCTACTCCAGATTTCTTTTGATTTCCATTTGCATGCAATATCTTTTTCCATCCCTTCACTTTCTGCCTGTATGTGTCCCTAGGTCTGAAGTGGGTCTCTTGTAGACAGCATATATATGGGTCTTGTTTTTGTATCCATTCAGATAGTCTGTGTATTTTGGTTGGGGCATTTAATCCATTTACATTTAATTACATTTGTTTTTGTGTGTCTTTTTCTTCTCTTGTGTTTCCCACCTAGAGAAGTTCCTTTAGCATTTGTTGTAAAGCTGGTTTGGTGGTGCTGAATTCTCTTAGCTTTTGCTTGTCTGAAAAGCTTTTGATTTCTCCGTCAAATCTGAATGAGATCCTTGCTGGGTAGAGTAATCTTGGTTGTAGGTTTTTCTCTTTCATCACTTTAAATATATCCTGCCACTCCCCTCTGGCCTGCAGAGTTGCTGCTGAGAAATCAGCTTATAACCTTATGGGGATTACTTTGTATGCTATTTTTTGCTTTTCCCTTGCTGCTTTTAATATTTTTTCCTTTGAATTTAATTTTTGTTAGTTTGATTAATACATGTCTTGGTGTGTTTCTCTTAGGGTTTTTCCTGTATGGGACTCTTTGCTCTTCCTGGACTTGGGTGACTATTTCCCTTCCCATGTTAGGGAAGTTTTCCACTATAATCTCTTCAAATATTTTCTCAGACCCTTTCTTTTACTCTTCTTCATCTGGGACCCGTATAATCTGAATGCTGGTGCATTTACTGTTGTTCCAGTGGTCTCTGAGATTGTCTTCAATTCTTTTCATTCTTTATTCTGCTCCTTGGCAGTTATTTTCACCATTCTGTCTTCCAGCTCACTTATTCCTTCTTCTGCCTCAGTTATTCTGTTATTGATTCCTTCTAGTATATTTTTCATTTCAGTTATTGTGTTGTTCATCTCTGTTTATTTGTTCTTAAGTTCTTCTAGATCTTTGTTAAACATTTCTTATATTTTCTCAGTCTGTCCCTCCATTCTATTTCCGAGATTCTGGATCATCTTTACTATCATTACTCTAAATTCTTTTTCAAGTAGATCGCCTATTTCGTCTTCATTTATTTGGTCTTGTAGGTTTTTACCTTGCTCCTTTATCTGTGACATAGTTTTTTTGCTGTCTCATTTTCTTTTTTTTTTTTTTTTGATGGGTGGGATTGTGTTCCTGTCTTACTGGTTGTTTGGCCTGAGGCTTCCAGCACTGGAGTTTGTAGGCTGTTGGGTAGAGCTGAGTCTTGGTGCCAAGATGAGGACCTCCAGGAGACCTCACTGCAATGAATATACCCTGGAGTCTGAGGTTCTCTGTTAGTCCAGTGGTTTGGACTCAGAGCTCCAACCGCAGGAGCTTCAGCCCAACCCCCGGCTCCTGAACCAAGATCCCACAAGCCGTGTGTGGTGGCGAAAAAAAAAGAAAAAAAGGAGCAAAACAATAGGAAAGAGTAAAAAATAAAATTAGACTAGAAAAGTAACAGATATGTTAGAAAGAATACAAAAGTGAAAATATACATGAAACAACTGGAAGATAAAACAGAACCACCATAGTAAAAAAGAGGAGAAAAAAAGAGCAGAAAAGGTCTTGGCTGTGGGGGGCGGGGCTTAGGCAGGGGTGGGGTTTAGGCGGTGGGTGGACCTACGCTTAGGACCACAGGGCTGGAAAAGGCCCTGCATGGGGTGGGGGTGGGTCTTAGGCTCAACACAACATAAGGGCCCCAGGCGTGCCTCTGGCCTTGGAGGGCAGGGTACCCAGCCTGGGGGCCCAGCAGGCTTCCTGGGCTCCAGTAGAGGGGGCAAATGCCCTCCGTGCCTCTCCTGCTCCTCTGGTACTGGAGGGTCCCTCCGCCTGCCTCTCCTGTTCTCCCCCAACCTCCCTCCTACAACCCCAGGACCCACATGGCCCAAAGGGGGCTTTGGAAGGCGGGGACCCGGTCTGGGAGCCCAGCAGGCTTCCCAGGGCTGAGTGGGTGGGGGAAATGCCCACTGCACCTTCCCCGATGGTGCAGTCCTGGAGGGTTCCTCTCCCACTGACCGCCTCTCCTCCTCTTCTCCCCCTCCTCCATCCCTCCTACAACCCTAGGACCAATGCAGCTCTGAGGGGGCCTCTAAGGGCTTATGACCTGGCCCAGGAGCCAGGCAGGCTTCCTGGGCCGATTGGGCAAGGGAAATGCTAGGTGCACTCCCCCCTGCTCCAAGCCCTCGAGGGTCCCTCCAGGCATGGGAACCCCTCCCCCCTCCAAGCCACCCCTCAGGGGTGCTGGTCCTGTCTGGTCTCCCCTTCTCCCCCATCTCAGTCCCCCAACGTCCTACCCGGTCACTTGGGGGTTCCTCCCGGGAGTCAAGGTCCCCCACCAGCATCCAGCAGGTTCCCGAGTTGTGGGAAGACATGAATTCCACATCTTCCCACACCGCTACCTTGACTCCACCCCTCAGGAAGTATACTTTCTTTACATCACGTTAAAATCAGCAGAACCTCCACACTTCTGGAATCTAAAAAACACTAGATCTTGGATGAAAACTAATGGGATAAAAATGGTTTTGCTAAATTCATGTCTTGGAGAGTTACACATATTTACAACAGTTAATGGATGTGCATCCATGAAATACATAGATAACACAGTATTAGAGAATCCCAGAGCTATCAGAGTTCCAAGGCCCCTCAGTTTCTGAAACCAAAAAGCAGTTTTGACTTCTTTTAGAATCTGTGGTTTCTCCAAATATATTTCTCCCTTTCCCTACCCTACTGGTATATTTACTGTTACCCATACATATCCTGGGTTACCCATACATATCCTGTTACCCATACATATCCATTTCTGTGCTCATACCATTCTCAACATCCTCTTCATCCAATCTGCCCATTCAAATTCTACCCATTCCCTCTCCCCCAGTTCAAGCATTTCTGAGCATGTATAAAAAGCAAGAAATGTGTTTGATGGTATACTGTGGTGTTAAAACAAGAGGAATGTAGCAAATATATATTGAACAACTAGAACACACCAATCACTGGGCAGAGTTTCAGATAATTAATTTTATGTAATCCTGTGTCAAGAACTATCAATGCTTAGAGTCTAGACCCAAATGCCTGTCACTTTCCTTTCTAGAGATTTCAGTCTCATGCAACCATATTTTCTTCCTCTCCTAGCCCTAATATTATGTTTACACTGGATTTATTAATATCCTTATGTTTCCTTATTTCCTCTATAACATTTTTTTCTTCAAATACTCCTTATCCCTTACTGATACCAAACTTTCCCCCAGGTAGTCTCAAAGCCCTAAATATATATAATTAAGGAATACAAAAAAAAAAAAGTATCATTGCCATCATTATGAAAGGCTCTTCTGACTTGGTTTTTTCACCTAACGAAAGAAGAAATTTTCAGGATCATTTCTCTAGTCCTTCTCAGATATTGGGTAATAAATAATAATAATTTTTGGCACAAAAAAGAAATATAAGGCATCAAATCAGGAAGGAGGAAGTAAAATTATCACTATTTGCAGATGATATGATTTCATATATAGAAAACCCCAAAGACTCAACCAAAAAACTGTTGGGACTGTTCAGTATAGTTTCAGGACACAAAATCAACATACAGGAATCAATTGCATTTCTATACAGTAATAGTGAAACATCTGAAAAAGAAGTAGAGAAAACTAGCCATTCACAGTAGCATCAAAAACAATAAAATACCTAAGAATAAATTTAACCAAGGAAGTGAATGATCTATACAATGAAAACTACAGAACTTTGCTGGGAGAAATTGAAGAAGATACAAACAAATAAAAAGACATCCTGTGTTCATGAATCAGGAGAATTAATATTGTTAAAATGACCATACTACCCAAAGCCATCTATAGATTCAATGAAATTTCATCAAAATACCAATGGTATTCTTCACAGAAATAGGAAAAACAATCCTAAAATGTGTATGGAACCATGAAAGACCCCATATAGCCAAAGAAATCCTGAGGAAAAAGAACAAAACCAGAGGTATTATACCTCCTGATTTCAAACTATCCTACAAAGCTATAATAATAGAGACAGTATGGTATTGGCATAAAAATAGACATATAAACCAATGGAACAGTACAGAGAGCCCAGAATTAAACTCCCACATATGCAGCCAACTAATATTCAACAAGGGAGCCAAGAACACCCAATGCGAAAAGGATGGTCTCTTCAACAAACAGTGTTGGGAAAACCGTATAAATACATGCAGAATAATGAAATTGGACCCTTATCTTACACCATTCACAAAAAACTCAAAATGGTTCAAAGACTTAAACCTAAGACCTGATACTATAAAACTGCTAGAAGAAAAGATAGCGAAGAGGCTCCTTGATTTTGGTCTGGGCAATTTTTTTTTTTTAAGTATGACATCAAAAGCACAAACAACAAAAGCAAAATCAACAAATGGGACTATGAAACTTAAAAGCTTCTGCATAGCAAAAGAAACAACAAAATGAAGGCAACCTACAGAATGGGAGAAAATTTTTGCAAACCATATACGTATCAGATAAGGGGTTAGTATCCAAAATATGTAAGGAACTTATACAACTCAATAACAAAAACAAAAAGATTAAAAAATGGACAAAGGAAATAGATGGTTTTTTCAAAGACAATATGCAAATAGCCAGCAGGTACATGAAAAGATGCTCAACATCACTAATCATCAGGGAAATGCAAATCAAAACCACAGTGAGATATCACCTCACCACTGTTAGAATGACTATCATCAAGAAGAAAAGAAAAGAAGGATAAAAGGGAACCCTTGTACACTGTTGGTGGAAATGTAAATTGGTTCAACACTGTGGAAAACAGTATGGAGGTTTCTCAAAAAATTAAAAATAGATCTACCATATGATCCAGCAATTCCACTTCTGCGTATATACTCAAAGGAAATGAAAGTGATATTTTGAGGAAATATATGCGCTCCCACATTTATTACAGCTTTGCTCACAAGAGCCTAGATATAGAAACAACCTAAAAGGTCATCAACAGATGAATAGATTAAAAAAGATGTGAGATATCCAGCCATGAGAAAGGAGAACATCCTGCCATTTACAACAACATGGATGGACCTTAAACACATTATGCCAAGTGAGATAAGTCAGTAGAGGAAGTCACATACAGTATGATATCACCTGTAGAATCTAAAAACGCCAAACTCATAAAAACTTAGAATAAAATGGTGGTTACCAAAGGATGGTGGCATGGGGAGATAAGAGAGATGTTGTTTAAGGGTACAAACTTACAATGAGTAGTAAATAAGCCCTAGAAAGCTAATGCACAGTACAGTGAATATAAACAATATTATAATCATCGAACTTACAAAGAGACTAGAACTTAATTATTCCAACTGCTAAAAAGAAAGCATAATTATATAACATGCTAGAGGTAGTAATTATCACTACAATGGCAATCATATTACTGTACATAAATGTATCAAATTAACATGCTGTACACCTTAAATTTACATAATGTTACATGTCAAATGTATTTCAATTAAGAAAAAAGAATTCCCCTAAAATTCAGTGTTATCAATACGTAATGACCCCAATTTCTTAGAAATGGTGACTCAGTCACTTCTTAAATCAGGAAGAGAACACTAGCTATCTAAGAAGTGAGGACACTCAAATCATGATATTAATATTACACTCCCAAGGACAAGACAGTCATTAGTTCAGGTCTTTCAGACTCCAAGTATTTTCCCTGCTGGGTAAACTGACAATCCACAGGGATTCATTCAAACTATGAATGGGACTCCAAAATATTAAAATTAACATCAAAGGTCAGCTGGTTATGGTCAAGAGCTTACTGAATATCAACTCCTGCATTTTGGATGATGAAACTGGGCCATCTCAAACTTCAAAAACGGGGTGAGTTAGGTCTTTAGAACACCAGTGTTTGCCAGACAGAATTTGTTTCAAGGACTTGATTGCAAAATCCTGTCAAAAACCAGAATCTGGTCTCTAGAAAATTATTAAACTCTGTTTATTCTAGAGTCACATGAAAGCACATTTCATGAAAAAAATATTAGTGTTAATAAAAATCAGATAACAAATTGTTCTTTGGAGACTCTGGCGTGAACCATATGAATCTACAGTATTTCTGCAACACATTGGCTGTGGAGAGGTCCTGCCTTATTTTGGTCACTGTCATCATGACTCCTCCACTTTTCTGTATTCTTAGAGACTGAAAGATAGCTATGAGAATTTTTCCATATCAAAACCCCAAACCGGTGAAATGTAGAAATTGACTTGAAATTTATGTCAAGTTTGAAGACTGTTAGGCAACAAAAAAGATAAAGCTAATAAAAGCGAGCATTGGATTGGAAGCAAAAATGAAAAGAAAGACATTTCCACACTCTCCACAGTCTCAAGAAATGAAAGCAGCTGAAATGAGAACAATTCTCCTTTCTTACCCTTCAGAGACAAAGTGGCAGGAAATTGTGAGATTCCTCCCAGAGCCCCACTTGCGAGGAAGCCCATTTAGCAAATGGTATGAGTTGTGGGATCTGCTGTTATTGGTTTTCTTCCCTGGGAACACAGCACACTAGGATTCAGCTGTACCACAAAACGGTCTTCTAAACCCTCAGACTTGTCAAGCGCAGACTGAGCACTACTCCTTATGCGTTTGCAAAGGGCCATGACTCTACTTTTTGGCTCACTCATTCCTGGCACTCTTGAATTGCTAGGAGAAAGCTTTAGAACCTATCAGTCAAGGTGTTCGGTGTTACGGGCCACCATTAACTCGGCCTCCTAACATCTGTTCTGTGGTTTTGTTGCATAGAGAAACTGAAGCCCTCAGAACAAAAGTGGCAGGTCAGGAACAAAGCCATGAAGAATCTTTAGGGAGTGAAGCACCCAAAATACAGCCCCCATCTTGCTATTTACCAAAATTAGGTCACGCTTTTCATTCCTGACAAAATTTCCTCTAAATACCAAAAGGGGGGAAAAAAGACTCCAAAATAGTGTACTATAACAGAAGGACAAAGAAAACACTTCCCAAATGTATCTCTCTTAGGGGAGGTAGATTTTTTTATTGTACATAATATCTAGTTTTTGTTGAGTGCCTGCTCTGTGCCAAATGACTCTAAGTATTTTACATGTATTAATTTATGTCATCCCCACAATAAGCCACAATAAATCAGTTGTTAGATATCAGTAGCATCTCTATTTTACAGGTGAGAGAACCGGCATGTCATATGTCTGAGGTCCCAGAACTAAAAATAGCAGAGCTGCGACTTGAACCCATCTAGGCTGGTTCCAGCACTCAGGTTCTTAGCCATTAGATCATAGTGCCTTTCATGCTTACTAAAGCTTACAAAGCCAAACAAAGAAATAAACATCAAATTCAGAGGTTTAAAAACCTCCTGACTTTTGTGTACTGGTAATTACTCCCACAGGAATCTGTAATATCCAGTTTCTCTTCTGGACTCCATAACTGGGCACACAGGCCAACTAAAAGGTGCAGAAGGCATCTTTGGGCTCCTTCTCTTTCACAGACTCTGCATCACTGTGCCACAGCAGGCAGCAAGAATGCTCACTGTGCTTCCCAGGCGTGTGTGAAAGTGAGGAGAAAGGAGTTACTATGCCACTGGAGCAACCAATCTCCTGTTGATAATAAGCTCAGGGAGTTAGGAATTGTGTCTCTTTGGTCCACTCCTGTATTAAGGTTGTTCAGAGAAACAAAACCAATAGGAGACGTGTATGTGTATATATATACATATGTATAGTTCACATACATATATCCTATTGAAATATGTACATACATATATATGGAGATTAATTATGAGGAATTGACTTATGCAATTATGGAGGCTGAGAAGTCCCACAGTCTGCCTTCAGCAAGCTGGAGGAAAGTTGGCGATGTAATTCTAGTACAAGTCCAAAGGCCTGAAAACCAGGGGAGCCAATGGTACACATTCCAGTCCAAGGGCAGAAGACTGATATCCCCATCCAATCAGACAGACAGAAAGCAAAAGGGGTGAATTCCTCCTTCCTCAACCTTTTTGTTCTACTCAGGTCCTCAACAGACTGGATGACGCCCACCACACTGGGGAGGGCAAGCTACTTTACTGAGCCCACCGATTCAAACACTAATTCATCCAGAAACACCCTCACAGACCCTCAGAAGTAGCGTTGACTCTGAGCACCCTGTCGTACAGCCAAGGTGGCGCATAAAATTAACCATCGCAACTGCTGTATCTCCAGTGCTAGTACAGTGCTTGACCTGGAGCAGACATTCAGTCACTATTTGATAAGTGAGTAAATTCAGTCATGTGTGTTTATGTATCACGTGATGTCCATATATGATTATCTGTGATCATATTATGCACATGTATCTTTATTTTATTATGGAGAGGATTTTCAGTGATTGTGGGTTCACAGAAAACATAAATATTACACTTGGTGAAGTGCCTAAATGGGAGCAGAGAAGATTGTGAACACTACATTTTTAAGGGAAGAAGGAATTCTGCTTCAATCTAACTGAAATAAGCCTGACACAGATTGTAGACTTAAGGGAAAATGGTAAAATATAATATAGATGATATCTCTTTAAAGCATTTTTAATAAATTAGGGGCTCAAAATAAATTAGAGACTCTCATTATAATTTATATCTGCCAACTATTTATTAGAAAGATTTACTTTGGTAGATATCATTTTTATGATACCATCTTTACTGCCAACACAGTTTTGAAAAATATAGTCAATTAAATAGGATAATGATACTCATTGAAGACTGCACCAAAATAGTAAAAAATATATCAGTTGTATTTCATCCAGAACAAAAACAGATTAAATTTACCTCATCCCTGGATGTGGTATTTGGCCCAAATTGCATTTTTGCAGCAGGGTGGAGTTGAGATCAAAAACACCAGAAATATTACGCATTTAATGAAAGCCAATCTTCTGGCAACTAGGCTAAGCACTGTTCTGTCCTATTTCTGAGGAATTTTGGTCATATCCCAGATATCTAAGAAAATTCTTTATTCTTACAGAACTGTAGACTCAAGAAAGATGAACACTATACCTGCAATAATGTTACATTTAAATGCCAACTGTGTTTCTTCATTTGCTGAAATAAAAGTACCTATGAATAAACCAACAGAAAACATGATATATTTAAACCCTCCACTTCTAAAATGAACAGCATAGATGTCTTTCCGGAAAAAAGAAAGAGGGTAATTATTGCCTGTCAAAACTAGCAAATCATTAATTTTTTAGAGCTAAAAGGGGACTTTGGAAATAATCTAGTCTCATCTTCTGGTCGCACAAGCAAAGAAACTAGGATACTAAAAGGTACGATTGATTCATAATCTCACAGCTACTGAAGGACAAAGCTGAGACCCAGACCCAGGTCTTCTATGCATACTCCATCTTCCATTGTTCCATGCTGTCTAGCTACAATGCTGCACTGTCCCACCCTCAGCAGATCTCCTTCAGTGGCTTGCTATACCCAGCCCATGGTGAGGGTTCCGGGACTGCAGTGAAGATGCAATGCAGTGCCCTGGAAGCCTGGCACCAAGTGTCCTGGAGTCTCTTTATAGTTGTTACCAGCACCATCACCTGGCGACCTTGATGAATGTGTGGAAGTTTGGTTTTCTTACAGTTGTGCCATTCACTTGTGACACGCTGGGTCAAACACACATCATGACCATATTTATTTTGTGCTCTTATATAATACAAAGAGTTTTCTAAGACACTTACCTAAAAGGCATCTTTCAATTTAAATCATTTCAGCTTTTGGTGGTGGTTTTTTTTTTCCTGAGTAGCAAGGTACACTATATTCATCCAGGAAACCTCTCTTAACACACTCCCCTCTGTATACTTTTTCTGCATCCTTTTTTTTTTTTTTCTTTTTAAATAATATCTCGGACTTCCCTCGTGGCACAGTGGTTAAGAATCCGCCTGCCAATTCAGGGGACACGGGTTCGAGCCCTGGTCCGGGAAGATCCCACATGCCGCAGAGCAAGTAAGCCCGTGTGCCACAACTACTGAAGCCTGCACTCTAGAGCCCGTGCTCTGCAACAAGAGAAGCCACTGCAAGAAGCCCGCGCACCGCAACGAAGAGTAGCCCCAGCTCATTGCAAATAGAGAAAGCCCGCGCGCAGCAACGAAGACCCGACACGGCAAAATAAATAAATAAATAAATTTATAAATAATATTTCGTCTAATTTTCATGGAGCTTGTCAAATCTATGATACAGCAGCATATATGAGAGGCAAAGTCAAAACTCTGGTGCGACAATGGAGCTGCAAAGGCTTGTACTGATTTCCATGGTGTACCTCATCCCGTGATCCAAATTGAACCATCAATCCCCAAACCAGGAGGGTTGATCCTCACGGTGTCAGACCGCTAAGATAAGCTTTGTCTCCACTAATTTCCTGTCCATCTAGCCTGCAGATGCCTGGTTTCCCTTAGTGCTGGCCTGATACTAGGCATGTTCCTGTCCATGTGTATCATTCCATTGGGATGGAATATTTCCCATTCCCATCTGGAAAATAAATTCCTTGTAGAATAAACGTGTCCATTCACTTGATCCCCTTCATACTACAATAATTTGAAGATTAATAGGTATTAAACAATTCACAATAATGTATGTGATAATAATGAGGAAAGTCCCGCAAGAGGTAGAAGTGAATCCCAACACTTTTATAATTGTTTATTTTCCTAGAGCTGATGGATGCACCACTTAGAGATGTAAGAGCCTGGGCAGCTGAGGTAATCATCAACATAACTGCTTCAACCCTTGGTTTTGTTTGAGCTCCAGGAGTCCAATTCTGGGAACTGAGGGATTTAGATTATGATACCAGCCTGGCTTCTGTGTGCTTTTACGCAAGTCCCTTCATGATCACATGCAATGGATATCCGCCAAGAGGACATAACATCTGCTTTCTCTCAAAAATCCCATGTAAGCTTTGGAGATCAATGGGAGAAAAGTATCTGGAGCATGGTGCTATCAAGATTAGTATTGTAAATTCCTAGTTCTACCTATTGCATTTTAATAGAAATTCAAGTTTCATAAAATACAAGTTATTTGTAAGAGAGACTGGAGTGACATTTATAAGTCCTTTATGTAATGTTTTACAGTTTTGCACATTATAATTCAGTAATAAGAGGAAAAAGAAGAAACACTGCATATTTTCTCTCATAATATGCAGAGTAGCATATTTTCTAAATAGAATTCTTAGGAGAAATTACCAATTTCTATTTTTATGAAATGACCTTAGCCATAACCCATTCTATAAATGTAATATTTAGTTATATGATTATTTCCATATTATTAAAATTATTGACAATAATGACAAATAATTCTCCAGAATATTCTAGCAGAAAACTGTAGAACTTCACTCTTTTTTATATACTCAAATCTTCATTCACTTTAGTTATTGCTCTCATAATTTACAACCCAGAATAATTATTGTGATTCTGGTTAATTCTGTACTTTTTTCCTATCAAAATCACACACAGTAAAAATTGCCAAATCTTTTAACTTGGTAGTATATTTTCAAATTTCTAAACTGTTTACAAAAATGCAAAATAAGCACTTAATATGCAGAAATATCTCAAAAGGAATTGTAGCTAATTCAGGCCAACTCAAAAGAAGAGCCCCAGAGTATCTTTACCTGATATGAGTTTGAGGCTAAGGAGGAGGAATTGTAGTGATTGGAGCGGAGGAGGGGAGTTGGTCTTTATAATTATCCGAAATCCCTCTTATGAAATACCGTCACTACTATTTATATAATGTGCCAAATCTTGTACTGAGCCCTGTACATGGAATTTCCTCACTAAATTTTCATAATAACTCTATGGAATAAGTTCTAAAGAAGCTCTAAGAGGTAGGTCACACAGTAAGCAGCAGAGCCAAGAGTTGAACCTAGGCTTTTGAATCCAAGATCAAGATCTTAATGTCTCAGAGTAGGTAGGTAGATAGGTAAAGGCAAAAAAGGGGGCGTATTCTATTCTTTGATAAAACTTAATTACCTGGATCTAACATCTACATGAGACAACAGAAAACTAAGTGGTCAATTTCATATAGGCAATGTCAAAAGAAGTACAAATGACTCTGAACATGAGAAAATGTGTTGAATCTCTCCCTACTAATAGCAGGAAAATGCACATTTAAACAGCAATGCGTTATCTATTTTTTCATCCATCACTTTTGGATGCAGGAGTTACAAACAGTAACAATACCTGGTTTAGGTGAAGAGGCTGGTAAATGGGCTTTTCTCTCAGGTGCTATTAATTGTGACTGACACCAGGTAAGACTTTTTAGAGGAAATTGACACTTTCCATTTAGAAGGACATTTGACATTTTGCATAGAAAGAAAAAATTTGAGTATGAAGGATAATATTTTTAAATGTTTACATATTTTCCCTGCATTTTCTCTCACACTTTTACTCTATGTATTTCTGTGTTATCTTAATCTTTTCAAATAAGAATATACTCAGATTATCCTTGTATAAATTAAAACATTTAGACTAAAAATTAGATCATGAGGGTGCAGTCAGTTGAAATCGTAACTACTTATTTACAATATTCTTCTCTAACCATCCTGTTTTCTCTTAACTCTCAGGAGATTTGGGGAAGGTGCCAGCTTCCCCTTGTCCTAGCAATCTGGGATGATGTTATCACAGTTCCTTCACTCTGCCAACCCACAAAATCCCACAGCCTGCCCCTCCATGTGTGTTCTAAGTTGAAGGAAAACATTGATTCTGAGTTCCTTTTCTACTGAAACATAGATTTATCCACAGCAGGAGCCCCTAGCAATACTCATTTCTCTGCTGCTGTGACAAGGCTGGGGGGAATTTCAGGCTTCTGACCTACGTGGTATCCATTCAAGGTCTGGGACCACCCACGTGCTTCAGAGAAAGAGCCCTGACCCCAGATCGGCATGTACCTGTGCTGTGTAACCCTGTCTCAAAGCTGGCTTCTCGTCTACCTGCTATGCTCTGAACTTTGCAAGGCCCACTCCTTGCTGCCTGACCTCATTTCCTCTGACTTAACCTCCTTCTTGTCAAGTACCTGCTTGCTCCTCCCTTCCTTTGGCCCTCAATACCCTTGACCATGCTATCTACAGTGTCTGAAAGATCTTCCTTCTCCGAGAGCTTTCCTGGCCACACCTGCCCTTGAGAGCCTGCACACCCTTGTACTCCGGACTGGGAGTTCAGTGACCAGTAAGTTAAACAAACACAAAAACAATGTGGGAAACTGGCAGAAGGCCGCCGAGTGCCGATTTTGCCAAGCGGGCCGTCAAAAACTAGAAATACCGTCTATTATCACCATCATTTTGTTAAAGAAAGGCATTTTAACACTAAAAATGGGAAAAGGTCACAATCTCAGAAAAATAAAAATGTTTCTCAAAGAACAGCAATTAAGCAAGCTTGGGGAGAAACTTGAAGTGGAGAAGGGGCACATGACCAGAAAGAGTAGGCAAATATTAGAAAACACCTTTCCTGTTTGTCTGGTACAGACGTCCCTCTTAGAAGCCAGAGCAGCCCACCCACCACGCCTTCCCTCACATCTCAAGGTCATTTGAGTGAGTTCCCCACGCTGCCTAAGCTGAGGAGTCATACTAGCCACTCTTCTCTCTTAGAAAACGCCATCCCTCCAGAGTTGGCTGTAGGCCACACTGGGCATATCCAGCAAAATGAAGCCCACCCACGCCTGGAGTTTACTGCCACCCCCATCCAAAGGTACCACACAGATTCTTCTTTATGTTCTATAGCCTAGGATACTGTAAGCTCCCCTCAAAAAGAGTCTGGTAGGGTTTTTGTCATGTGGAAAGGCTCTGGAGGTGTAGGGGAAAGCCCCAGCAGAAGAGCTTGGGTGAAACTAGACAGCGTATCTACAGTGCTCATTGTGTCATAGACGTGCATCTGTCCATGGAAAGGTTTTTAGGGCAATCACTGGTATGTGCTCCAGTGTAAGACTCTAAAATCCAAAAAGTAGATATTATGTGAACATAATTCTTGAAATGCAAGTATTTTCTTATATTTATTAAAATCCATTTTAATAGTCACCTTGATTACTCATGACAAATTTGTTCTAAAATAAATGGCTAGGGCTTCCCTGGTGGCGCAGTGGTTAAGAATCCGCCTGCCAGTGCAGGGGACACGGGTTTGAGCCCTGGTCCAGGAAGATCCTACATGCCGTGGAGCAACTAAGCCCGTGCGCCACAGCTACTGAAGCCTGCGTGCCTAGATCCCCTGCTCTGCAACAAGAGGAGTCACTGCAATGAGAAGCCCGCACACCTCAACAAAGAGTAGTCCCTGCTCGCCGCAACTAGAGAAAGCCCGCGCGCAGCAATGAAGACTCAACACAGACCAAAATAAATAAATAAATAATAAATTAAATAATTTTTTAAAAAATCAATGGCTAAGTGGCTAAATGAACTTAAAAAAAAAAAAAAAACAACTAAATGTTTAGGTTCCAACTATTTTGATCTAAACTGCAGCAGTAGAAGTATCCTAACCCTCTCAGTCCTCAGGGCACCAAATCCCACAGTTCTTATCAGAAAGCAGTAAAAGGAAATAGAAGGAACGGAGTTAGGCCCATGGCCAAAGCTTTAGTTATGAGAGAGAACTGGTCAATTTCAAGCCATACTAGGGCATCCAGGAAGGGCAGATTGCACAGATGCCCAATTCCTCATGTACCAAGGAAATATGATCAGTTTTTACAGTAATATGGTTGATTTGCTCCAGTAACATTTGGTAGTCGACACATTGCCTTTCACCCAGGTTTATTGCTAAATAATACAGAAGCTAGAAGGAAATGTAACAAGAAAGTTGGGAATGCGAAACGTGGTGAAGTCAGGACACACACACACACACACACACACACAACACATGCCTTTGCAGTTTCTTCTATCGCTGTGAACATGACTGCCATTTCTATCACCATCATTAATTAGAATAAAAAATTCTTAAAACTTGCTGCACCATTCATCTCTAGAGCTAAGTAGGATTATTGCAAGCTTTCCGCCCAAGTTTTCTAAAAGCCTAGCTGATTAAAAGGCATTAACATTTATATTTTGCCAACACTAATTATACTCATTGCTGGTAAATGTTTATGTGATAACCAAGACCAAACAAGAGAGATGCAGAAAAGCATAGTAAATATAACATTCATACATAAGGGGTACCTGGCAGTAACTGAAGTATCTGTTTCCTCATCGGCAGAGGAAGGAAGTTAACTCATGGACTTCAAGGCACCTTCTAGATCTAATATTTTATGACTTTGATTAGCAAACAACTTTTCAGAAGGCATCTACTGAATAACACGAAGTTCAAAATCCTTCAAAGGCTGATTATAAATTCTCAGTACTCCATATTGTGTTTTTATCTTTTTTTCTTTTTATCCGGTACTCATTTCTCATTAATACTGCTAATCAAAGAGGAAAGAAAGAGAAGTTCTCAAGTCAAATTTGATGAAATCAGAAGTTGAAGTTCTGAGATTATCCACAGAATTTTCCACATACTTAAATTCTCTGAAAATACCTCTTTCTTCAGTGGCTTTCAACAGAAAAGAGTTAGCTATAGTTAAAACTCTATTAAGCTTAAAGCTTCCTTGCAAAAGCATCTGGGAAGGAAAATGCTGGCCTAGAATGCAATGAACCTCTCTTGTTAGGGACCCCACTGCAGCTGGCAATCTGGATACTAGTGTTATTTGTGATAAGAATGAAAAAAACCAACATTTTTTTCTTTGAAAAACAAAACAAAACCAGAAGCAATGACTTGCAAGTCTATAGCAAGCTTATCTCCTTCAGTTCAGAAAGAGTTCAGTGTTTGACAACTAAGTGTTACTTTTCACAAATGTAAAGTTAGATCAACAATTTTCTTGGCATTCATGACACTGTAGGTAAAAGAGCCTGTGAAATTAACTTTTCAGGTTTTGAAACTGATACATCAACATTTAGAAAGATAAAGCATTTAATGAGTGCTTTGCCAGCTCATTTAAACTCCATTCCCAATCATTACTCTTGATTCCCCAAGTAAGGAAACAGAAAGAAAAACAGAATAGTATGTTCAGAACAGAACTGAATGCTATTTGGAATAGGGGTTAAATACACACAACATTTATTTTTACCATTATTTACTACTACCATTCCTACTATTATTAATGTTGTACATTAGAGTTAAGTAGTTTACAAAGTGCTCTCACATATTTTTTCTCATTCTTACGTGACCTCCCCAATCCTTTGATGTAGATACAATAACAAGTATTCAATATGTTAATTTAGCATCTATTATCATTATCATCACCACCACCATCACCTCTACTATCAGTAGAGTGAGCACTTACTATTTGCCAAGGTCTACACTAAATGTTTTATGTGGATCATCTCATTTAACCCTCACAACAACTCTATGCAATTGCTATTATTATTATCTCAGTTTTTACAGATGAGAAAACATGGTTGATTGGGGCCTAGAATCTGGGGCTTCTGAGTCCAAGTCCAGTGTTCTTTCCACATTGTTTTAATAATATAGTTAAAGAAGAACAAAGAGAATGCTAAAGTTTCCAGTTCATTTCATATCAGTTTCCTTCAGACAAAAATAAGGCAAGAAAGGGACCATGAAAAGAAAGTTAAATTTGCAGCCTCTTCCCAAAATAAATACTTACAAAAATGCAGCAGGCAAAAATATTTGCCAGACTCCGGAGCTTTTGTAAATTGCAGTAAGGTTGCAATTCCAGTATACTAGCAGCTAAATGCAAAATTCTACTTTTAAACCTGCTACTGACCAAAAAACAAACAAAAAAGCTATTAAAAAAGAAAAGATAGAAGACTTTGTTGAAAAGCCTGACAGTGTGGGGTGGCCCAATGTGACTGACAAAGCTCTTGTTTCCAAACCACCCTGGTTGCAGCTTGGTTGGTCTTTGGCTCTATCAGATTCAATTTCTACTCAGCAAGTATTTAATGAGTGCCTACTGCATGTTTGATGTTGAGGGATATGGTGGTGAACAGGACATTTATTGTTCCTGCCTTTCTGGAGATTATGAACCAGAGGCAAAGACAGATATGAGAGATTATTTATAGTATAGTAAGTTCCACAACAAAGGATTCATCCTAGCCTTGGGAATCAGCGGAAGCTTCCCTAAAAAAAATGACATTTAGATGAAACCCGACAGAATGTTAGAGATCATCTGATAAAGAAGTGGCATGAGGACTCAGGGAAGAGAGAATCCAGGGAGCAGAAATGGGGGTCATTCACAAACTTGGAAGGATATTTACATCCTCCATGAGATGAGGAGGGTTTCCGAGGTTTCCATAATCTACTCCAGGGCGAAGGTTCAGAGGAGTGGTTATATAGGACCCTACACACACAGACACAGACACAGACACACACACACACACACACACACACACACACATATGTGAATATATGTATATGAATATATATAGTCCACCTTTAAAATATTTCCCTTACTTAGCCAAGAATTCCCACATGCTTAAGAAACTAGCCTATAACTCCCTTACTCTGGAAGGAGGCTGAAGGAAACACACTGATAGTTTTTCAGCTAATTACAGCAGTGATTTTATCAATGTCAGAAAAAAAAAAAGGTATTCATTTAAATGGATGTGAGAAGATAAAATGGCGATAGAAAAAGAAAGATGATTGGGGTAAGGATGTAAATATAGAAAAGGAAGGAATACCCTAAATGAAATAGAACCACAGTAATGAAAATAAAAATTTTAATATGATGAGCTCTCAGTTACCTGCCTCGGGCCTGAAGAATTCACAGCTCATTATTCATTATTCCCAATTTATACCACACTTAGTACCACAAGAGAAGACTGTACAGTGCAGCAGATTTACTTTCCTATGTTCTGGTTAGGTTTGTTAAGTTTGTGAATGGAAAGTGAATACACTAGAACCCTTGATTCTTTTCCTTTACTTCATGTGTCAGCTCCCTGATTCATCTGAACACTCACATAAGTGTTAGTTTTGGATTGTTAAGGACACCAGCTAACAGGATAAGAAAGCAACCCAAAGAGTACTAGGAAAGGAGGAAAATGACAGTTTTCCAGAGGTAATTCATGTGCTAAGTATTCTCTATATGTCCATCCAGATACACACATCAATCTTTTCCACCTTGCTCTGTGCTTAAGAGGTTGACCTGCATCAAGGCATTCCCTTGGGCTTCCAACTGACTGTGGTCAACAGGAGGTACCAGTAGGAGATCAGAGGATAGGAGACCAGTGAGACTGAGGTGCTTCCCCATCCCTGGTTGGTTTTTATTAACTTTGCCCACAACGTTGAAAATAGCCCCTCCGTTAATCGCTCCTTTATGGCCTAAGTTCAATGTGCCATCCCTTTCTTCACGCCGCCCGCCACCACCACCCCCGCCCCCAAAATGGAAAAAGACAATCTAGTTACCCAGAAGTGCAATTTCAAGTTTAGGGCAAGCATAATTGACAAGGAAAAGGTATATTCATGAGATAATATGTTAGAATAAGAAACCCAGCTGAAAACATCTTTGGGGTTATGTCCATCAATTTTTCTTTCATATCAAGGAGAGAGAGAAATAACACTGCATTGGGAGGAGATGAGAAAAGAGATAGCTAGAACCATTTTACACAGTGATTCAGGATAACCATCAAGGGATGGAACAATTGGAGGAACTATTTGGAAAGAGTTGATGAGAGGTACACTGGACTTTTCTGTAGCATCCAAAAATAGTAGAGCCTTCCAAACACTTACCTGTGCAAATCTCCAGTGCCCATTTCCCTCTTCATCCAGGCTAAGGTAAGCCCAGCCAGGATGACCTCAGTGGCCTTTTTCTAACCCTTCTTTCCAAAAATGAATATTGTATAAGAATATCTAACAATTTGGCAACAATTTTATTAAGTTACAGACCTCAGGCTGCTAATAATATAAGGAGAAAAGAACTTCTTATCTCTTTACTACCACTGTGGTAAAGTTCTACTGGCTTTCTCTTAGCTATATGCATTAGGGGAATACAAACTTAGCTAAATGTCAGGTACTAACCAATAAATGAATCTCTCTCTCTCTCTCTCTCTCTCTCTCTCTCTGAGAGGTTTAAACCAATCACCAAATGTTTCTCTCTGCTTCTTAGGTGAAAAAAAAAATATTACATTATTCCAGATAAAGCTGCTCATTTTAATTTCTGCCATCTTCCTGTGTTGCTCCTTCAGTAATAATGACAGCTAAATTATTTTTTCTCGGCCCAGGAGTAATGTGTTAGGCTTCCTTTTTAGTGACAACAATCTTTTTGTTGCCAAATGCTTCATGTCTTAAATAATGGCTTGAATCTTGGCTGCAATTATAAGATAAGATTTTTCTCATAACGTTTTCACAATGGATTTTCATCAGCTCCTTTTAAAGGAAATTAAAATTTGCATTTGACTTCAAGCTCATGTATCCAAAATTGGACACACCATTGGCACATTCAGACATGGTATTTAAAAAGGAATAAAACTTGCTTTATAGGGTTTTGTTTAATATTTTATCTCTAAAGAAAAAAAGAGAAGGGAAATCTAATTGAAGTTCCTGAAGAATCAACAGAGGTTGAATGGCAGAGTGACTCAAAAGTGAAGATAATAATTTCTATAAACATAGGGTGCTAACTTCTAAATATGCCCAAAAGAAAATCTATTTACCTTCCAAATTTTCTCAGTAACATTTGAGATCCAGACAAGATGGCTATAAGCAGATTTGATGTAAAACAGAATACAAATCACCATACAACAAAGGCCACAATAGCAATAGGTTCCATACAGTGAGTAACACCCTCATTGCTCAGCATAGACAACACAACAACAGATATGGCCTAATAAAAGCAAGATGTCCTCAGGAACTAGGAAGAAACTCCTTTCAGGCAAAGTAGTCAGCTCATTTTTTCCAGAACCCAAACTGGGATTTTGCATAACCTGAGAGTAAACATCCCTGACGCCAGAACTTGAGAAATACCAAACTCCAAACTTGTGGAGAAGTGTTTATCCCTGATTCTGGATTCCAGATCCCTGGCTTGCCCCAAATGTCTCCTTCCTTTAATGCTGAGCGAGTACTTCCAGCTTTGATGGTAGGGGAGACTTGCCCATATGACGGTCCCAGATAGGAGAAAACGTTTAAAATGAGACAATGGTTAATTCAAAGGCAACATCTGTCGGAAATATGATTGCAAACTAGGAAAGCAAGTTGTCTATCAGGAGACAAGTGATTCATAAATGTTTCTGGCAGGGGCTCACACAGATGGAGTCGTGCACACATGCTTTTTTTTCCCAGTGGGATTTTTGCCTAACAGAGTAAGTGATTGCAGACCTGAGTATGCATTGTGATCGAAAGCAAATGTAATAAATTTTCTGATCAAATCTCCATTGAATCTCTTCCCTTGTGATATTCCCCACTCTGGCTCCTTCCCTTCAGTAGGCTTGGGGACGTTCTTGACTGAAATGTTTGTGCAGATGCAAATGTTGTGACTTCCCTCCTGGCAGGGATCTCAACCCTGACAGAATACAAGGAAAAGAAAAAGCCCATGTCTACTTCCCAGCAGCTCTAGAAAAAATGCCATCAGTCCTGTTTGGGCCAAATGAGGTGTGGGAGTTGGTCTCTAGAGTGAAGACACCACGCACACAGAACCTGGAATGTTAGAATTGGGATCTTAAGGCTCACATCCCAGACTTCTCATTATACAGAGACTAAGACCCAAGGAGGTCAAAAAGGCGCGCCAAATGTCTCATAACTAGACAATGACAGAACCAGGGTTATTAATCCAGCTCTCCTGATTCCAAGTTTAGTGGGCTTTTTCTCCACTTTAACATATAATTTTTCCATTCATGAATTCATTTATACATCAAATATTTTTTTCAAAGCCCACCATATTGCAAGCAATATTCTGAGTGCTGGAAAAAACAGGAAATAAGAAAGACAAAAATCTTTACCTTAATTAGCTTACATTCTAGGGGGAGAAAATAAAATTCAGAAAAAGAAATAAATATATAGTATGTCAGGTAATGGTCAATGCTCCAAAGAAAATAGACAAAGGTCAAAGGACAGAGAGTGATAAAGGGCAGCTCTTTAAGAAAGGGTGATCAGGGCAACTCTCTGGGGTGATATTTGATCAGAGCCTGAATAAAGTGAGGTTGCAAACCACACAAATAGCTGAGGGAAGAACTTTCCAGGCAGAGAAGAATGAGTACAAAATCCAGGGAGCTGGAATGAACTTAGTGTGCTTTGGCGGAGGTAAGGGGAGGTTGCGTGAACTAAGTGAGGGGGAACAGTGGAGGTGAGGTCAGACGAGCCACTAGAGGGCTGATCTTACTTAGATTTTTTTAAACAGATTATTCTGGCTGTTAGGTGAGGAACAGACTAAAGAGAGGGGAGAGAGAGAGAAAAGATCAGGGAAGCCAATAAGGAGGAATCTCCTTAAGACAGAAATTAAATTCGTTGAGAACAGGGATTTTTATTTGGCTTGTTCATTGCTGCAAAATCAATACCAAGAATACTGCCTGGCACACATTGGGGTTTTAGAGGTATTTGCTAAATGAATGGATGCCTGAGAGGTAAGACCACGGAGAAAGTTGACAGTGGCTTGGACTAAGACAATAGCAATAGAAACAGTGAAAAATGGATGGACTTAGGAGATGTTTTGAAAGTAGAAGTGATAAGAAAAGGTTCAAGATTGGATAAGTATACTTAGTAAGAAAGAACTCAAGAATGACCCCTAGGTTTTTGCTTTAAGCCCTCCGGGTAGATAGTGGTGACTTCCCAGGGAGGAACAGATTCAGTGGGGGAAATTAAAAATTCTGTCTTCATCATGTTACATTTGAGCTGTATATTGGTCTTTCAAATGGAAATGTTGGGTAAGCAGTTGAATAAAAGTGTCTGGAGCTCAGGGAAGAGATTAAGGTTGGAGATAGAAGTGGATGCGCTTAAAACCACTGAACACCATAAGGTCACCCAAAAGATAAGTATACATGGGGAACTGAAGGGGTCCAGGGAGCCCAAAGGCATTCCAGTGTTTCAAAGTGGGTAGTGGAAGAAGAATCAGCAAAGAATTTTTTCCCCAAAAGAAGTAATACAGGCAAAGAAGTCTGAAAGAGGATCTGAAAGAGGATAACCAGAAACTGAGGTGCCCTAGAAACCAAGTGATAAAAATGTTTCAAAAGGAAGGCGTGATGAACTGTTTCAGTTGTTCCTGAAAGGTCAAGGTGAGGACTGAGAATTACCTATGGGATCTGGCCACACTGAGGTCATTGGTGACACTAAGAAGTGCAGTTTCACTGGCATGATGGGGACAAACCCTCATTGGAGTGAGTTCAAAGGAAAGGAGAGAAAAGGAAGGGGAGACAAAAATAGACAAATTTTCTAGGAAATTTGCTACAAAAGGAATAAAGAAATGGGGAAGAAATTGGAAGAGGATGAGGGGGTTGAAGGAGGGGTTTTTTTGGTTTTTCAGATGAGAGTCATGACAACAAGCTTGTATACTGATAGGAAGATCCAGTAGAAACGGAAGAATTCATGCAGGAGAGAAATGGGATACTTGCAAGAGAACAGTCTGAGTTAGACAAAAGAAAACGGGACCAATGCACAAGTGGAGGACTTAGCTTTAGAACAGAGCTGGCACAGTTAACCTGGAAGGGAGGAAAGGCAGAAAACACTGGGGCAGATATGATGTGGTGGTAGAAAAGAGAGGAAGTCCTGCTCTGATTGCTTCTTTATTACCAGTGACATAACAAGAAAGGTCATCAGTTGAGAACATGGAGAAGGAAGGAGTGTCTGCAATTTAAAGAAAGAGAAGGTGAGGAAACAGCTGTAGGAGATTGATTCCCAGCAAGGCGCTCTATGCAGCACCAGCATAAAGTAGAATAGCCTCAGATGAATCAAATACAGTCACCGAGGTGCCAGAAATTGAGGGACACTCTAGGAGCCAGGTGTGGGCAGTTAAGGAGGAAGGGGGTGGATCCAAATAAGAAAGAGGTGCAGAAAGAGGAGGCAGGAAGTATTGTGGACAATGTTCTCCTGACTCAGAAATTTGGAAGAAAACACTAAGATGGAATAGATCAACGTTGCTCTTCATGGAGATGCAAATATCAAAAAGTAGTAACAGGGGCTTCCCTGGTGGCGCAGCGGTTGAGACTCTGCCTGCCAATGCAGGGCACACGGGTTCGAGCCCTGGTCTGGGAAGATCCCACATGCCACGGATCAACTAGGCCCGTGAGCCACAACTACTGAGCCTGCGCTTCTGGAGCCTGTGCTCCGCAACAAGAGAGGCCGCGACGGTGAGAGGCCCGCGCACCGCGATGAAGAGTGGCCCCCGCTCGCCGCAACTAGAGAAAGCCCTCGCACAGAAACGAAGACCCAACACAGCCAAAAATAAATATAAATAAATAAATTAAAAAAAAACAAGTAGTAAATTTATTTTTGTGAATTCAGGAGGAAAACATTTTTCACTGAAAAACTTTAGTTCTTTCATTTGACTAACTCATCATGAAATAATTAATATAAAGCCACACTGTGAACCAGCAACCGTGTATCCATAGTATTACTCCATTTAATTATATAGTAATACATCTTGTACAGGACAAAAGATTAATAACTTGTTAAGTTGAAGCAATTACCTAATAATAACAGTAATAATGACAGAATTATACGTTCTCTCAGAGTGTTTCAGTGGCTAGGAACCAGAAAGACTCATTTAATCTGAAGAGTTCTATTTATTCTCTACGGTAGTTTTATTTTTAGCTGCCTGCTTCTTTTTTTAGTGGAAAGTTTTGATTAATTCCTCCTTCTGTTTTATAAATGTCTCTCAAGTACAGTTTTAGATAGCAAAGCAGTTCAAATCTTTGAGTAGTTTGAAGGTTTTCTTTTTCCTTCAACACTTCTAAAGCACTTAAGTTCCAATGTGAGGTCCAAAAAAAGCAATATAAATAGCTTAGCAACTTTGGACCTCCTTTGGATTAAAGGAACCACCACATTGTCATTTTCAAACTGGCTTCTCACACCGCTTTGTGAGGGAGGGGATTAAAAAACAAACCACACTCACACACACACACAGTCGTAGTTTTTTTGGGCTGCTTTAACAAAAATATCATAAACTGGGTGGCTTAAACAGCAAACATTTACTTCTCAAAGTTCTGGAGACTGAGAAGTCTCAAATCAGGGTGGCAGTATTGTCAGGGACTAGTACACCTGCTGACTTCTTGCTGGGCCCTCACATGGTGGAAGGGGTGAGGGAGTTCTTTGGGGTCTCTTATAATCGCATTCATGAGGGTTCCACTTTCATGACCTCATCACTGATCCCAATTACCTCCCAAAGACCTTACCTCTTAATATCATCATATTGGAGGGTAGGGTTTCAACACACGAATTGGAGGAGCAGGGGACGAAAAAACATTCAGGATGTAACACATACACATACACACGCACACACATCCTGCAGCTTTTTAAAAAAAAATTCACAGAGATTTAGGACAAGCCTTTGCCTCGCCTTTAGATTTCACTGCAAGGAAGTGTCCTCATAATTATTTCTGTTTTTATTCTGACCTTAAAATGAAGTTTATATTTAAAACATCTTGTGCTAATTCAGGTCTTAATAGAATGTTTTCAAAGTGGTTCAACGCCTTCTACTAAGTTAAAACTCTTTTCTGACTTTCAAAATCTCCTTCATTCCCCCTGTTTAATTTCTTTTACCTTTTTGGCTGATCCACACTCCCACTGTGTTTCTGGAGGAACATCATTACACACACAAGATGGTACCTTCACGCACCCACTTGGATTTCTTTGGGTGAAGCAGAAGCCCTCTTGTCCCATATAGTTAAGACTACATCTAGGTGACTACTCTTTTGAATGAGCTGAATTCAGCAGGAAAGAAAGACAAAAGGAATATTGTTCTATAATGTTCACTCTGCTGTGATCAATGCCCTCTATCTAAGCTACTGTAACAAAGTAAGTCACACAATAGGGGGGCTAATCAGGAATCTGAGCAAACCAGGACTAGGTGATGTAAAGGCTTGAGAGTCCAACTGAGATGCAAAAATGGGCCTGGATTGGGACAATTAGCCAATACAAAGTCATGTGACATGAAGTAAAACACTCAGTCTTTGGAGTGAGGCTTATATGTTCAAGTCCTAGCTATACAATTTGATGGGTGTTTAATCTTTAAAATGTTATTCAATTCCTCTGACCTTAACCATAAAATGGGGATAAAAATGGCCATACCTCAGAGAGTTGTGAGCATCAAAAGAGATGATATACATAAAGCAATTAGCATATACAAACATGTGTTATGCTTTTGTCAGCCTAGTTTATAAAGGAGGAAATGGATCTCCGTTAATACTCAAAACAGTCTTATGAGGTAAGCTCTATTATTACTATCTCTATTTTATAGACAAATATATTGAAGCACAGGGAGCTTGAGTAACTTGCTTAAGGACACACAGCTGATCAAAGCCACAGACAAAAATCTAAACCCAAGCAGTCTAGCTCTGGAGTCTGTCCTCCTAGCCACTACAAAAAACTACTTTGCAAAGTTCTTTGTTTTGAAAGGTCTGTTTGAAATGGGAGTTAAATCTGTGACAGGAATTAGTCGGTGGGTGGAAAAGAAGAGGATATAGCAACAATGATGCCAGGCAGAAGTCAACATTAAGACACAGAGAGGCAGTACTTGCTGTTATGGATGATATGTCCGTACAAAGACAGACACCAGAAAGTAGGCTAAGAGGCAGGAAAGACTGGAAGAATCTTTGGGGGGAACCCACGTCTATCTGGTGTCCAGTGCTCATAAGGTGAAGCTTCAAAGCAGGGAATAGACATGCAGGTAAGGCTTCAGCTACAAGATATGTGGGAAGAGATGCCGCCATATTGCCCTGAATCCTAACTCTGATTGGTGGGGAAAGTGACTTGGTACACAGAAGACAGCTATAGACCTTAAAGAAAGACAAATCAAAGCAAGGACTGGTATCATGCATTCCAGGGCACCACCCATAGGATTTGTTGAGACCACCCCCCATCAACAGCAGAAGATTTTATACTTTGTTTCCAATGATTAGAACTTTATGATGATTGCAGATGTAAGATATTAGTCTGGATGTGCTTGGCTGAGTTTGCTTAATAGAAGCATGACTCATGGCTCCAATTAAGACATAAAAGATTATGCTGGTTTAGGGGTTCTTTTTTCTAAACCTCTGAGTGTCTGCATCTTTTTGTACAACCTTCACCCCTCTTCTTAAACCAAAGCAGTAGCTTGAGGTTGTGGAGATGTAACTAAACTAGTTTTACCATGGTTCTGACCTCTCTAAAAGGCTGTTTTCTTCAATGGGTTACTGGATATATGGCAAAAAATCCCAGGATCAGGTTGTATCTGGTTTCCTTCATACAGTCAAATTAGTATTGGGATTCTCTCTTGATTACCTACAAAGGGGCTAAAAAACAGCAGCCAAACAGGACATCTTTACCCAGTTCAGATTTATATCTTTATACTGTTCCTCTTCACTCCTTTCTTCTCTCTACCCGTCCCCTCCTGGTCTCTTCTCTCCTCAGGTGTCTCTAGATGGGACTCACCAAGACCACCAGCCTATTAACACACAACTTCTTCCTGTTCCCTGTAGGGCAAAGGAGCTGTGGGCAGTCAGCACCAAAACTAGGGACAGCTCCTTTCCCTGGGGCTTCCTAGCCCGGTTCCCAGTTGTGGTCTTACTGCAGGACGGTAGCTGGTAGCTAGGAGGTTCTCTGATCTCCCACCCTCATCATGGCTTTTAGTATCAGAGTCTGGCTGAACCGTTAAATTTGTCTTCTGCAATATTTCCAGATCTCTCATGGTCCAATGGTAGATAAATGGAGTCAATAGAGATTCACAGGAAACATCCAGTCTTAGCATTTGCAAATCAAAGACTCTTCACTGACATTTGTTAATCTAATAAATCTCAGATGCTGGGTACACTTAGAATTACAGAAGGGGTGGGAAAGGAATAACAACTCCACATCAGCATTTCAGAGTCCATCCTGATCTGAGTTGAACTTGCTAGGCTGGACTCCTGGAATACCTCACTGCCTCTAGGTCCTCACCAACTTCTCCTGATGCTTCCATAAACTTCCAAGAGGACAGACTGACTGTTCCAGCACAATGTGGACAAACCTTAGAAGCTTGAGCTAGCAGTTCTAGAGTTATTTGAGCATATTTCAGGACATGTTCTCTGAGATATTTTAGACTGTCTCAGGGATTACCATCTCAGGTTCAAAAGTCCTCTGTGGGCATCCAGAGGACTGAGTTGGAATGTCATTCAAAAACAAGGAATGTTACATTTTGCAGAGTCCATGTGTGGTGGGGAAGCTTAAGAAGCCAGTTAAGACTCTATAGGTACTAGAAGGTACTCTGGAAAGTATTCTTATTTGGGAACACTGGTTTCTCCAGGTATAACACAGAGTATTGAATTGTGGCAGGGCAGTCACTAGATTTTTCAAACTACCTGTCCTTGCTCACAGAGAAATTCAGGACCTGTCAAAATGGAATTCTAAGCATATATTTCTCCTTTATTAACATAATAATAAAACACTTGATTCTTCACAGACTCTCATGTTTGGGTCTAGCACATCTTTGTATATATTTTTAGGGGGAAGTAAGCAAGAGCTCAGCTGGTATGGACTTCTTAGGCTAAAAACACTTTCTACAACAAATGGCTTTCTCAGATGCAATGTGTTCAGCTGAGACTATGCAAGACAATGCTAAGTGAGCAGATTGACACTTGCCCTCAAGTGTAACAGCAGATTCAGTTAAGTGAGAGTGTTTAGAGGAATTCAGAACATGAGAATCTAGGTCCATCTGTGCAAGAGTGATAAGTGAGTATGTAGTTACAGTTGCAAGTACTCAGTGATATGAGTCCAGCTAAAAGAATGGGCCTTATTTGGCCATCTCTAGGTTGAGGGAGGAGGTCCATTTTATTAATTTCAGGGACTCCAAGAAATCTCTGGATCTGTATTTAGAAATTACTGCTACTGGTGGATCAAGGCATTTTGCAGGGACAGTACATGTTCATCTTTAAGTTCCTCGAGGGAAGTTCCTTGCTTCAGGTGTTTGCTGTTGAATCACTGGATCCTAGAACATGCCAGAACATAGTAAATGCCCAGAAATGTTTGTTGACTGAGTGACGTGGCAGTCCAGAACACAATTCAAAGGCCCCATAAGCTTTGACCGATATGGTCAAAGGAGGCTTAAGGCTTCAGGTAACCCAGAAAAATAAGGCCTGTGTCTCAGGGTATTTTCTGTGCATCAAGATCATTCTGGTAGCCTGTTAAAATGCATGTTCTAGAGCCTCTACCCCCAAATTCTGATTCAATATATCTCTTAGAGTGGGGCATTAGAACTTTTTATCAAGCACCTTATGAGGTGAATCTAAAGTAGTCTGTCATTTGATAACCACTGCACTAAAACCTCCAGAGATGTAACTGAGTTGGGCTCCAGTCCTAGAGTAAGGGGCATGATTAGATTGGTCTCCATGGGAAAGGAGTACAGGGCACTGGCTTAGGTGTCTTTAGGTCATCTCTAAAACAAACTCTTCTCCCAAGAACACCCAGAAGCTTGTCTGAATGCAACCAAAGACCTTTGAAAACCTATGTTCAAGGGACTGCTTCAAGTACAGGTAGGGAATATAAATTTTTATGGGCATGTCATTTGGATGATGAGTATGACAGTGCCTTTTCCATCCTGAGTCTAAGGAACAAATTTCTCTATAATTTCCAGGCATCCATAATAATAAAATTACCCTAGTTTTATATCTTTACATTGTCTTGATGATGAGAGCTTGTTCTGGGCTCCAATATACCAAATCAAATTGAGATATAGATATTCCCCAAGTATTCAAGTGGGGCCACTGTGACTCCACGACATATCCTATCCCGCCACTATACTCACTCACCTCTGTTTGATGGGAGAGCAGAGGTGAACTGTGTTCTAGAAAATGTCAGGAGCAGCCTGTCAGCTACAGAGATCTCAGGAGATGGAGAAGGACCTTTGCAGGCACTTTTACTGAAGTGTCATATCTGTGGCTGGATAAGATATGCATTCACATGTGAGTTCCTTTGGTGAAAAGTCATGAACTTACTATAAGGAAGGGCACAGCACAGTGATTGTGATCCTAGATTTTACTCAATAAACTCCTAGATAATTCCAGAAAGAATATCTAGGGAAAAAGTTTCTCCTGCGAGAATTGTATTAATAATTTTAACATTTTCCACATACCCAACAGTAACTCCTATACATGTCAAAGTTGCTTGAGGTAATGGTGTCTTTGAATGCTCTTATAGCTCAGCTGGATTCCAAAGTGAAGCCTCCTGTAACCTCAGGCATGGTGAGGGAGCAAAAGAAATAGTGGAAGTATGATCCTTGGAAACTGACTAACTACAGACAAAGTCTTGGCCAAAGCAGCTGAACACATATACTTTTGAATTATTAGTGTGTAGAGGTCAAGTGATACTCTGCTAGAATTGGCCTCTAGTTGAAGTCCCTAGAAGCTCCAGAAGGAGTGTATACATGGATTTAGAGCTCAAGAACAAAGCCAGAGCTTCAATTTAATTCCTTATTTAATCCACAAGGCAAAGATAAACTTCTAAAATCTGATAGGGCCAAGAGCTTTACTGAAAAACCACAAGTGGATTTAGAAAGTCTGTCAGTCAACTATTACTAAAGTAATGCTGCATAACAAACATCTACAAAACATCAGTGCAATACAATAATAAGCACTTACTTAGCTCATGCAGTGTTGGTTGACTGGAGGTTAGCTAATCCAGATTGAACTTGGCTGGATGGTTCTGTTCCACATGTCTATCAGTCCTCTCCTGAGACTAACATTAGTCTGGGAATGTTTTTCTCACAAATATAGCAGAAGCACAAGAGAACAAGTGGATACACGGCAAGTCTCTTAAGGCCTAAGCTCAGAACTGGCACAGTGGACTTGCACCTGATGCTATCAGCCAAAACAAGTCTCAGTGCCAATCCCAAACTCAAGGGGTGGGAAAATAAACTGTAGACCTTTAATGGGAGAAACTGAACAGTCATATAGCAAATTAGATGAATGCATGGAAGTTAATGTGATCTGCCACAAAGGTGATCAAGAAGCATGCCAGATGCAAAGGGGACCATGATGGGACTTCTGCACAGATGTGAAGATGACCAACAGACCTGTCGTCCTAGGTCGGGCTGCTTCTGCAAAATACATTCCCCTCACATCTTGACCTTTGTTACTACTGACTCCAGAGCAAGAATAATGAATATTGAATCAAATCTCCTCTGGTCAATGTATACCTTCTGAAATAGCTCTACAAGAATGAAACTAGTGTTCATTCTTCCCCTTAAATGTTATTCTTTAAATTCACTTAGCATATCACTAATACTTGTGAATTAGCATATCACTAATACTTTGAATAACAAATCAGTTATTATCGGGATGTAGAGGGGGCTTACTACTTATTGTACAATAATTACATGCAGAAGGAATAAACAGCCTCTCTGCCTTTGCCAGGCTTTAACGGTCTGATCATCCGGGTGTGGAGAGAATGAACTTCAAAATCTCTCTTCAGAGACTTCCAAATGCGTTAAATTCTCAGTAGGTTTGGCAGTAATTGTAAAAATAATTGTGTTATGACTACCAAATGAGAAAGCTGGGTCTATCAGTTGGCTACCCAGGAATTATTATAAAATTAAAAGCAGCTCAATTGGGTCTTGGCAACTAACCATATCCTTGCATTCTGAACTGAGTATGAATCTATTCAAATTGCCTTTCTGCAGATTTCATAGAATCACAGAGGAATTAAGACACCACTTGCCATTTCTTTGATTTTTGGATCATACCTTACTGATTGTTCTCTGTCTTCGCAAACTTTCTTCTTTTTCTCTTTTATGTGTCTTATCAGAGAATTTTATCTCAGAATACTTCACCAAGTACAACTCAGCAGCTGTTCTCAGTTAATAGGTTAAGTCAGTACACAAAATGCAAACTAAAACCTGCTTTGGGTGTTTGTTTTTAAAGTCAGAAAGTACATACACAGCTTTGAGACTTGCATTTTCCTCACAGGAGTCTCCAAATCAGGATGTTCCAAAGAGATCAAATAGGTCACTGCACTTGGAAGAGTGGGTATAGTTTTCAAAGAAAAAAACGTCATTAAGGGAAAATACAATGTATATTATGTTGGTTACCTGGATAATCAATGACTATTATCAATACTAGAAAAATGGATCTGCCTGTATAACCACAGTCTCACAAAGGCATCTAGCAACATTAAATAAAATTTCATTCACTAGATAATCCTCTTTATTTTTCTAAATAAGGCATGCCATCTAGCTTCCAAGGAAAGAAGTAGTATTTCAAAGTACTCTTTCTCCAACATGGCAGTTGCAAATGTAAATTGACCATACATAAGGAAATCATATGAGGGTTCTTTATACATTTCAATACTTGTTGAAGTAAGGAGTTAGATGACCCAAAACTGCCACAGATAGGACATTTGTGAATGTGCAAACAGAAGTCACAGTTATAACATAAGCTCATTACTCCTTGTAGCCACTGCTTAGACCACTGGCTTTCAAACTTTTTTGACCATGACACACAGTAAAACACAAATTTAACATCACAATTCAAATACACATATTCACATCCTCAAAAACACACACATAAACTGAAATAACAGGTTCAGGAAATGGGTACTTACTCTCATTACATATGGTACACGCTGATGATTTGTTTCTCCTCTATTTCATTGTGTTTCCAAATGCTGATAGCAATGCACTATAAATGATTTTATAGCCTACTAATAGGTTGTGATCCCTATTTGAATTTCGGAGAAGTTGTTGAGCCTTAGTGGGTATCAAAATCCAGGTTCCCTGGAAATCAGACCCCAAGGAAAAGCTTTAGTGCTTTGAGAGTTTTTATCTCAGGAAAGCAAGAGTGAGAGGAAAAGGAAGTGAGTCAGGGGAAAAGGAGGAACACATATAAAGTGGTACATTACTGATTTGGCCACAGCTTCATAAGAAAACACAGCTGGTTGCTTGGTCACAAAGGAGGGACATCTCCAGAATATCTGCATAGAAAAGTCCTTTGTAGAGGGTGGAGGAGAAAGGCAAGCTATTAAGTGTAAACTCCTTCTCATATATAGTCTCTCATTGGTCAAAATTCACCCCATTTCAACTCCCTTACATTTCTGGATTATGTCGTCCAGTTCATCTGGGCAGAACCTCTTCCAGTAAGGTCAGACCATGTGTTAAGGCAGCTGGGTGGGGTACCTGCCCATGGACCAGATGCCGATGCCCGTATCTCATCCTTGAGGGAGGCTGAGACAACCTGAGATGAAGGGATGGTCATGGTAGCCAGTCTTTAAGACCCTGGAGACGACACAAGTTGTCGCTGTTCTTTAGCCAGGAAGTGGGACAAGGCCCAGGAGCCATGTAGAGCTGAGCACACGTGGGAGGCCCCCCAAATCAGGGCCACTGTGTTGGGGAAAACACAGATATTCGAGTTGGACAGGCCTAGGTTCATACATATCCATCTCCACTTTCCAGCATGTGATATCTATGTAAGTTGCTTTACTTTTTTGATCAATGATAATAATATCCTTATAATTTCCTCCAAAAAGGCCTTTCGTATCTTTATTATACTTATTCCTAGATAGTTATATTTTTGATGCTACTATAAATGGTACCTTTAAACTTTATTTTTGTTAATTAATGCAATTAACTTTATATATAGCAAACTTGCTAAGTTTTTATTAATGCTAATATTTTACTTGTAGTTTTTAAAATTCTCTATGCAAAGAATCATATCTGCTATTGATAATTTTGCTTACTACTTTTTAATCCCCTAATACCTTTTAATTTTTTTCAACTTTACTTTCTAGAGTCTTCAGTACAACATTGAATAGAATTGTAAAAATAGACACACTTGTCTTATTGCTAATATTGAAGAGAAAACATTGTTTCACCTTTAACTTTGATACCTGCTGTAGGCTTTTTTAATTATAGTTGCTCTTTAACAAGTTAACAAACTCCCTTTTATTTCTAGTGTGCTAAGTTTTTTTCATGAATGGATGTTGAGTTCTATCAAACCATTTTTCAGCATCTATTGACAACAATATTTTTTTTCTTTGATCTGTTAATGTGGAGAATAAAGTTGATTTTTCTACTGCTTTTTAAAACCTTGCATTTCTAAAATAAACACAACTTGGGTATGATGTATTTTTTTTTTTAGACATTGCTGGATTGGCTCTGCTAATATTTTAAGATTATTGTACATATGCTCCTGAATGAGATTCACCTGCAATTTTCCTTTCTTGTTTTGTCCACATCAGGTTTTTGGTATCAAGGTTACACTGGCCTCATAAGATGAGTTGAGAAATATTCCCTCTTTTACTCTACTTTAGAATAGTTTCTGTAAAATTGAAATTATTTGTTCCTTGAATGTTTGGTTGGACTCCATGGTGAAACCATGTAAGGCCTGGAGTTTTCTCTGTGGGAAGATCTTTATCTGTCAATTTTCTTAATGGTTAGATGACTTTGCATGTGTTTTATGTCTTCTTGAATCAGTTTTGGTAAGCTATATTTTTCTAGGAATTTGTTCACTTCATACAAATTTTCAAATTAACTGGCATGAAGCTGTTCATACTATCCTTTTATTATCTCCTTAATGTTTGCAGTTTTATCCCCTTTTTCATTCCCCATTGTTTAGTTGGGACAGGTCATTTTTTCTTGATTAATCTTGCCAAAGATTTGTCAATTTTATTAGTCTTTCCAAACAACCAAATTTTATTTTTGTTCATCCTTTTTATTCAATGCTCATTTTCTATTATGTTAATTTTAGCCCAAGTCTTCATTATTTCCTTCCTTCCATATTCTTAGGGTTTACTTTGCTGTTCTTTTCCTATCCTCTGAAGATGAATGTATCACTCATTGACTTCCAATCTTTGTTTCTGTTTTGATATAATCATTAAAACCTAAAATTTCTAATTGCTGTTCTATTTGCATCTCATAAGTTTTTTTTTTTGTTTTTTTTTTAAACTAACTTTTTTTTTTTTAATTTATTTTTATTTACTTATTTTTGGCTGTGCTGGGTCCTCGTTTCTGTGCAAGGGCCTTTCTCTCTAGTTGTGGCAAGCGGGGGCCACTCCTCATCACGGTGCGCGGGCCTCTCACTATCGCGGCCTCTCTTGTTGCAGAGCACAGGCTCCAGACGCGCAGGCTCAGCAATTGTGGCTCACGGGCCTAGTTGCTCCGCGGCATGTGGGGTCCTCCCAGACCAGGGCACGAACCCGTGTCCCCTGCATTAGCAGGCAGACTCTCAACCACTGCGCCACCAGGGAAGCCCCTCATAAGTTTTGATAGTAGTATTTCACAATCATTCCATTCTAAATATTTTCTACTTTTATTATGATATTTTCTTTGATTCATGATTTTCTTAGAAATATACTTCTTCATTTCTCAATATGTGGAGTGTCTTTGGTTATTGATTTCTAGCTTAACTGCACTGTGTTCAAAGAACAATACAGGACTTTAAAAATTATTGAAACTGCTCTATGGTCAATTTTTTCAAATGTCCCTTGTGTTCTTATACAGAATGCATATTCTGTTGTGGGGACATGTTACTATCCATGCCCATTAGGACATGATTATTAATCATTATTTAAATCTTCACTTTCTTTACTGATTTTTTTTTTGTCCCATTGCTAAGTTTCTGAGAGGTACATTAAAACCTTTTATAATTGTGGACTCATTTCTCTTTTAGTTCTATCAGTTTTTGTTTTATTCCTTTTGAGATATATGAGGTACACACAAATTTTAAATTATTATATTTTCCTCATGAATTAAATATTCTATCACTAAGAAGAGTTTATCTAACTATGCTTTTTGCTTTAAAGCATATTTTGGCTGATATTAAAATAGCTACAGCATTTTTCTTTTGGCTACACTTGCCTGATACATTTTTCAATCCTCTTCCAATCTAACAATCTTTATATTTTAGCTGAAGCATTTATTTCATTTACATTTTTTGTAATTATTGACTTTCACAATTGTATCTACTATCTTAATTGGTGTTTTCTATTTATTCTGCCTTTTCCATACTCCTATTTCTTCTCATTTCTTGCCCTTTTAAAATTATTTTCCTCACTCTTATTTTCCTTTACTAGTTTTGAAGCTGTATACCCTATTTTTATCCTTATAATTGTCTTCCTATAAATTATAGCATGTATACCATAAAAATCAACATTTTTACCTACCTCTCAAACAGTACAATTTCTTTTTTTTTTACTTTGTTGCATGTATATTTTAATAGAATTAAAAAATTTTTTTATCCACACCAAAAGTTGAGTGCCAGGCTGGTTTTCTCCTGCTTCAAACAACACAATTTCAACTTCAGTTACTTTCCTCCCAACTGTAGTTCTATTGATTTCCAATATTTTAGTTTTGCCCTTTATTTCAGTATTTCAGTATTAACCTACTCCTCATTCCCATCTTTATTTAAATTTACCATTATTTTTGCCCATTATTTCTTACTGAAGCTCAGATTATTTCATCTAGGATCACTTTCATCATTTCTGAAATACATTCTTTGGAAATACATTCTTTAGAAATCAGTTTAGTGATAATATTTTGGAAGTAAACTCAGTTCAGGCTTGCCTGAAAATGTCATTTTGCCTTTGATTTTACAGGATAGTTTTACTGGGTTTAGAATTCCTAATTGGCAATTATTTTTGCTTAGCATACTGAAGATATCACTATACTGGCTTCTGGCTTCTATTACTGCTGTAAGAAACCAGCTGTCAACCATTCCTTTGTAGGTGGCCAGTTTATTCCTTCTGACTACTTTAAAGTTTTTTTTCGTTTTTCATGTTCTCTAGTTTCAAGCTAATGCATTTTGATTAGGATTTCCTTTTTAATATCTGCCTTGGATTCTTTGGGGTTTATGCACCTGAGGATTTATGTCTTTCAATAATTCTGGAAAATTCTCAGCCATCATCTTTTTGGATATTGCTTCCCGTTCTTTTTATTATTTCTTTATGAAACTAAAATTACACGTCTGTGCAATATCTCATTCTCTCCTTCGTGTCTCTTAATCTTTTTCATATGTTCCCTGTATTTGCCTCTCTGAGTGGAGGGGCAGCATCTACAGTTCATCTTTATGCTGAGGGTAGAGTGCTCTTGTCCCAGCTTTTGGGAGGAGGCTCCTTTATTAGACTCCACACCTGAGTTTTGTTTCCTGTCTCATAACTCAATGAGGAAATCAAAGCTGAAGATTACTAGTTCAACAAATGTCCTCAGAGGGACTTCCCTGGTGGCCCAGTGGTTAAATCTCTGAGCTCCCAATGCAGGGGGCACGGGTTTGATCCCTGGTTGGGGAACTAAGATCCTACGTGCCCTATGGCACGGCCAAAAAATAATAATAATAATAAAAAAGTTAAAAAAAAAGTTTATTTTCACCAAGGGGGGAAAACCACAGTGGGGTGGGGATGGTGGTGTGCTGAATTGGGCGATTGGGATTGACATGTATACACTGATGTGTATAAAATAGATGACTAATAAGAAGCTGCAGTATAAAAAACAAAACAAAACAAAAACACAAATGTCCTCAGAATTAAAGGGAAATTTAGAGCTAGCTTAGCACTCTGGATCTCTGTCTTCACCTATCAAGATTTTAGCCTGATAATTCCTTTCTTTGTTGCTTACTCATTGATGATTTTAAGTACAGTTACATAGCATTTTTAGTAGTTTTCAATGGGAGGGTTGGACTGCATGCCTGGCCCACCATATTATCAGAAATAGAAGGTGATATTGTTCATGTAATTCTCAGGCATAGACTAGGCATTCAGTAAACAGTAGCTATTATTATTGTTATAGCTTATTCTCCGAGCCTAACCAACTGTTACCTTCTTTCCCTCATGGAATCATCATACACGAAAAGAAATTAGATGTTTTTAAATCAGTAAGGAACTAATTCTTCACTGGTTTTTCTATTAACAGAATGCCAAGGCTAAGCCCTGAATTCGAGTAATTTGAACTAGAAAAGTAGAAAGCCATGGCCATACATATATTCCAAGGTTCTCTACTCATAAGACAGGAAAAGAGAACTAGCTCCCTTTATTTAGGTTTGAAAACAATACTTTAGATCATGCAAAACACAGTTAAGAACTGGAAAAAAAAAAAGCAAAAAAAAAAAAAAAAAAAAAAACCAGATCAAATTATGCAGCAAAATCTTTTCCAGAAAAAGAAAATGAAAGACCCATTTTTCCACATAAGTCACTAACATCAATTGGTTAATATAAAATAAAATGTTTTTCATTGCTCTGTGGCTGCATCTGATCAAAACTCCGGTGTTTGGTGAGTGTTGCTGCCTCTGTCTGCAGGAATAGGAAAGAGGTTTGACACTATAATTTCAGAACTTCTAAACCAGACAGGGTCACTGTAAGGATACATGAAAGTCATCATAATCCTAAATCACAAAAGTAAATATGAACATGCCTAAATGCCAATACCTTCTTAGTATTATCTCTTGCCAAGTTTGTACTGACAAATCAAATTAGAGGAAAAGTGACATTTTTCTACATTTATCTCATTCATAAAATATCAACCACATGATTAGCTTTTGAACTGTCAAGATGATGGCAACATTTAACACTTCTCAAGGGAAGATGTCAAAGAGAGACCCAAGCTGTTACTTAATACTGTTGCCCCTTTTCAGATGTGAAGCAATGGTTCCAAGGTCAGCAGTACTTCAAGAATGGGACATCTGTAGAAACAGAATCAATCATGATAGAATAGTTCTTTTATTTGTTTATTTGGTTTTGACCAGATATGTTATATGGATCAAAGTTACTGAAACCCTAAACTCTCCCAGTTCTGAAATGTGAAATGGTCATTAGCCATCCTATCAAAATTTAAGAGTACTTGGATATTTCCTCACAAGTACAGGAATCATAAGGGACGTGAAGCTTGGGGTCATTTAGGGTGCATCCCCATTCCCAGCCTAGAGATAAGCAGTAAAAGGAAGGGAAGTAAGCCAGTCAGGAGACAGTTTGGAGTTAGTGCAAACTATACAGGACCAGTCATTTGTGGGTTCCCAGAACCAGCCCGGGGAGAGAAACTGATAACTAGGACCAGTGGAGATCAAAGGAATGAGGAGGCAGGCTTCAGACACCTGCCTGGCATAAGGGGGAACTTCACCCTAGAGTATCAAAAAGCAAAGGCAGGACCAGGGCACCCTGCACAATCTCAAACAGTTACAGGGGGACAAATATTTGGTAACTGTATGTTGAACACTCATACAAGTCACTAAGGGGAAAGCACTAGTTAAGAATAGTTACATTAAATTTTTGAGAAGCAGATATAAAATAACTTCTGAGTTTGCTGATTTTTGTATCTGCTCCCAGCCTTACAACCTGGAGCATATGTTCATGGTTGGGGCATTTGAACCATGAGCCACAAAGACTCATAATTAATCTTAGTTCCAGAACCAAAATAGGAGTTACATATTTTAAAGGGAGAAAAAAAAAAACCTAATCATTTAAAGGATTTTTTTCATCTTCATTTATAATATAAATTGAAGGCCAAACCACGAATCAGAAAGTATTCTCTAAAGCATAACTTCCAGTCCACACTTAAGTCTTTAGTTCTTTACTCCCTAGCATTTGTACTGTTCAGCCAAGGGCATTTTAAAGCTATTCAGTTTAGTAGGACCAATAGGAGTTAGTACCAACTGTGTGCCAGGAAGGTTTCATGAGACAGAGAGATGAATAAGACATGGTCTTAGCCATTGGAGCAAACATTCTTTATACAGAGGCCATTAAGTCTCTGAGAGGAACCTTGTATAATTACTTATTTTTAGTATTTATTTAGTGTTTGTGTCCATGTAGCTCTAGACATTTGGACACAAGGCAAGAGCTCCATAAAAGTCACTGAATTAAAAAGTACCACTAATTTGGCTCATGTATTAGTTTTCTAAATAAACACAAACTTAGTGGCTTATAACAATACCCACTTACTATCTCGCAGTTCTGTGGGTCAGAAATTCGGGCAAAACATGTCTCAAGGTATTTCTATTCAGGGATCACAAAGCAGAAATCATGGTGTTAGCTGGGCTGGGATCTTATCTGGAAGCTCTGGGGAAGATCCCACTTTGAGGTAGAATTCAGTTCACTGCTGTTGTAGGAATGGGATCCCCATTTCCTTGACACATGGCCTCTTCATCTTCAAGCCAACAACACACCTCAAATCTCTGACTTCCTCTTCTGCTCCAGCCAGAGAAAGGTCTCTGCTTTTCAAGGGTTATGTAATTAGATCAGGCTTGACCACATAATCAAGGATAATCTCCTTAGTTTAAGGTCAGCTGATGAGTAAGCTCAATACACATCTGCAAAACCCATCATGCCATTGTAACATAACATAACATTCACAGGAGTAACATCAGGGGGACCAAAATTCTGCCTACCACAGTTCATCTGTTTGCAAGTGATATAAATCTGCCCCAAGTAGTTTAAGCCAAAAGGAAATGTACTGGCTAACCGGGAAGTTAGGAGTGATGCGGCCTTCATCATAGATGGATTCATGCCTGAAGACATTAGACCTCAGACTCCACCTCTCAGCTCTGTACCCTCCTAAGTACTGCTTCATTCTCTCCTACTGCAGGTTGATCTCCTTCAGTTCCAATTTTGTATGTTCTCAGATTACTGACCCACAGAAAAAGGGAACTACTCTATTCCGATATCCAATCAAGAGTCCCTCTTTTTGGACTTTGGATGTAAGCAGAGTGTTCCAATAATGGCGAAATCGCTGGTGCTCATTCATTCCAATACCATAATAATTCATTCTTGATACTGAGACCCACTATGTCCTCCAGAGCACTCTGGGTTTTGATCTTTTCTGAGTCTTACCTCCTTGCCCTCCTTTAGTAGATGTTGTGGTACCCTAACCAGATCCCCTGTACCAGCCAGTGGATTCATTACCCACCTGCTATGTGTACTGCATCTAGCAGCTTTTACCTGCAACTTTCTCCACAGTGGCGCCCTTAGCTGACTGGGACACCTCACTCAGAGATACCTGGGAGGTTTCAGTATCCTCTACCCCAAGGCAGCCAATAATGGACTGGTAGGGAGGTGCAAAAGTTCAGCCTCCTTGCCTTAAAATACACACTTTCAAAGTAAGAGTAGCCTTTACCTGAGACCACATCCTCGCTTAGCTCCTCACCCTTACCTATACTGTTTTCCTTCTTCCTTACAAGTTTTCCTGAAGAGCAAACCCTCCATGAATCATGGGCACCTCAATCTCTAGCTCAGGCTCTGCTTTTAGGGAAGCAGATACTAAGATACTTCCTATTAACTCTGCTGATTGCCTAATGCCCCACCCAAAGTCCAATTTTCGCTCACCTCAGCGAGAATTCATTTCTTTTGCTTAAAATCAAGGAACTCCAACTAATATCCTAAGAACAGATAAAGGGAGGAAAGGTGAGGGCACTCCATAATGACAACCGCACGAAAGCCACCTGGAGCTGAGAACAAGGCTGTGATGGGAAAAGTGGTTATCTGGAGTGTCTTAAATCCTTGACTCATTTGCACGATCCAGGAAATCAAGAACCATGTTCTAGTAACCTTTATATCCTCCATAGCATGTAGCACAAAGCCTTGCACAAAGCGGATGCGTAATAAACATGAATGGATCAGTCTCACAAAGGCAAATCCCCCCCCCAAGTGATTACTATCCAGAAGACAAAGTGGAAACAGACAAACTGAAAATGAAGTGTTTTTCTTACATGGATCACATTAATTACAACTAATATTTACATAGTAAATTACAGTTTACAAAGTATGTCCACATTCATCATTTCATTTACTCCTTACAGCGATCGTGCAAGACAAGTTAGCAACAGGCCCGCTTTACAGATGAGCCTCAGAGAGGTAGAGACTTATCCAAAATAGCATAGCTAGTAAGCACTGAACAAGAATATCTGATCTAAATTCTCTATTTCTTCTTACACTAAACACAGCCTCCCTGGAAAATGGGGTCCCCTCCCTACTTGGCCTCCTATTTATCTAGAAAGGGCATTGTGCTCAGTGGTTTTGGAACCCGGGATTAAAGAGAGAGACTGTACTGTGGTGGTGAGGAAGTGTGTTGTGCTCTGCAGTCTGTCTTTTCTTTAGAAAAGGAGATTAATAGCAGCATGAAGGAAAGACAGCAGGGGATGAAGCAGGCCAAGGGTGTATAAAGTAAGGAAGACCTCATGCCTTTCAGAGCTCTCAGGGTTAAGTTATATTGTTACTCTCCTCTAATTCCTGGCATCTATTGTTTCAGCTGCTGAACACTTTTGAGTTTCTTCCCCAAGGAAAAAAGCAAGGCCAATTCAATTTCTCTTCAATTACATAGTTTCACTCACATCCTTTAAAATTTAGTTAATCAGAGTGGTGTGTGGCCACCTCCCACCCAACCAGGAGCCAAAACTTTCCCTTTAACCGTTAGGAAAACATCTCCCACCCAGGGAGAAAGCGCTCCTTGCTTGTTCTCAATGCCAGAAAGCAGAGAGTGAGAACAGGTCATCTGTTTTGAATCCATAGGTATCATCTGGACCCCATGTCTGGTCTTTGAGGTCCAAGAAAACACAGAATTTCATCTAAGTAGCTCTTGAAAAATCCTCTGCAAATCTGTTTGAAATTGTCTGCTGGCTGGAGTTTTCACACTCACACCGATAGTGTCTGATTTTCCATTTTTTCCTTTAATAACGTTTTTCTACCTGAGGCCGCTGATTTCAAACCATTTTATTTTAGGGCTGTTAGGCTTCCTACCGGCTGGAAAAACAGGAAAACCCTCCTGTCTGGCACCAGGCTTCCCCTGCCCGCCCACCACCCCTGCAGGCTCAACAGGAATCGTGATCTTGTCCGGCAATGTCCTCAATGTCAGCCAGATGATCCTTACCAGCGAAATCCAAGTACACATCGAAGTCAAAATTATCTGCCCCTATACATTTGTCCTTTGACCAAGAATTTTAAAGCACTCTTCCAAGAATCAAAAGATGAAATCTCCCTCCATAGACAATATTTTTTTGGCTAGTATTGCTACCGCCAAAATGGTCCCAGTCACACATTTGCCTACATTCTGATTTAAGGGTCAGAGAGGGTAAGGGATACGCCCTAAATCATCCACGCATTCAGCAATCAAGGGTTTCTTGTCCACAGTTCTCTCCCTAACGTTCAGGTTGGTTGTTTACAAACACAATTTTCTTTGAAAGAGCTTGTAAGTTTTTCTTAAATCAAACCAATTATCTTGGTGCCAGATACCAAATAAAGGACTGCTTTACCACCTCTTCTTTTTCATCTTCCCTATTTAAAAGGTGATTACTATTTTTTAACTGAAATAACATGTAGTGCTCATATTTCACAGAGAAAAGGTATAGGGTTGAAGAAAGAGGGACTAAAATCCATTGGAGGTCCCGACAAGAAAGTGGAGACATACTCAAAATAGGATAATTCAGAGCAGGGCTGTATTCCAGAGGCATGATTCACAAATGTGTGGGTTTAGGGGAGTTACAAAGGCGAGTGCAATGACCTGGAGGCAGCTGAGATTTTAGCACCAGTGGGACTGAGGATAAAAGGGAGGAAGCCATATCAGGATCCAGAAGGAGAGAGAGCTGGCTGGAGTCTACCTTGTGAAGAACAGTGACTTTTGGTAGCAGCACACAGTTTGGTCTCACAGGGAAGGGGCCAAGGGAATACATCCTTGAGCTCACTGTCAACCCCCTCACACAGCTTCCTGCAAGGGCTTTCCTTTGGCCAAAGGCAAAAGAAAGCCTGAGGGCTTGGAGAACCCTCTTGATTGAATCCATACAGGTCAGCCTCTCAGGATCAATAATTTTGCTGGGTTGTGAAGCTTAGAAATTATAACAAGAACCATATATGGCATTCCTGGTATGTACCAGGCTCTAGTACTTTATTTCTTCTAATCCCTTTACCACCCTCTACTGTGCATATTTTATCTCTATTTCACATATGTGAAAACTGAGGCTCAGAGACTTTCAATAACTTGCTCAATGTGGTCACACAGCTAATAAGTATCCCATCCTGATTTTGAACTCCATTCTGTTCTTTTTAGGATGTCCCACTACATATAAAGTGCCCATCATTGTGCTTAGTACACAATGAGTTCAGGCAGGTAATACTGGGTTGACCCAAAAGTTCCTTCAGTTTTTCCAAGTTACGGAAAACCCGAACGAACTTTTGGGTCAACCCAATACTATTAATGATGGTAAGAAAAGAGCTGCTTCTTATTATGCAAAACTATGTGCTATGCTAAGCCCTTTACATACATAATCTCAGTTCATCTTCATAGCCGCCAATAGATCTTATCCAAGAAAAAAAACTTCCCTTGTCACTGAAGAGATATACAAATTTTGACCAAGGACTATGTGGTGACTGAGAATCTGCCTCTCGGATTTCCCTGTGTAGGGAGTGTAACTGACTAAGAGCTCCAGGGGCCACACTCTAAAATGTCAACCCTGCCTTTGCTCCGAGATCACACTTCCCACCAGCTACTCTCAACGACTGAGTACAAGTAGGATACTAAGTCACACCATTTCCTAGAAGATGGAGAATTCCTTTGATAAGCAACTTTGGCTTCAGGACTCCCCAGTGGCCTCACCAAACTTTTCCTAGAACTGCAATTCAGTCTAACATGTTTCCACCCACCTCCCTCCCTTTCTTCTTTCCTTCCTTCCTCCCTCCTTCCCTCCATTTCTTCCTTCCTTCCTTCTCATTCTCTCTCTCGTTTGGAGTCAGACTTGCATTATACTCTGATGTCTCTCCCAGCCTTTCCCAGCTTCCTCCACATTTTTGCTCACAGGCATTTCCTCTAAATTTTTCTTGCAAGTTTAATCCTGCCTTGGTGTCTACATTTTGGCAGACCTGCTTCTTGGAAGACCCTACTAACATGGACCATGACAGTCTCATTGAAATTTGTCTTAAATATAGTATTTTATAGATGATTATTGAGTATCTGTTGAGTATCCTTTACTGAGTTGCTAGAAAGGACAAGAGAAATCAATCAAGCACCTATCCACAAGTAGCTTACAATCTAGCAACACATTTAATATGTACAAAGATAGCTGTCAGCTAGTTACCTGATATGACAGAAGAGATCACACTGGATGGTCAGATTCCATCCTTTTGTGTATTATGCTATTATCAATGGGAATTCCATGCATGTTCCCTGGCAATTTTTCTTTGAAAATTTGGTTCTAAATCTAATATTAAACTGTGGTTTTTTGAATCCTAAGTGGAAATGGCTTGGCAAGAAGAAAAAAAATGAACGGCTGTCTTTGTCCAACTGTTTAAAAATATGTATTTTCCAAGTATCCCATTCTTTCCACTGTTTTTTATTTTTTCAACAAAGACCCCACAAAATATGTTTGCACTCAGAAAGTCCTCCTCTCCTCTGAGGCAGATAAAGATTAGCAAAAAAGTCATTGGTCTAAGCATTCTTTTTATTTATATAACAGGCTACTATGTGCATCCCCCCAACCAAAGAAAACAAAAACTTTCCCTGACATTTTCTTATGTAGATATTTGACCAGCATTCTTTTCTTTCCTCATAATGAATTTTGGGGGTATATGTGATATACACAAAGAGAGAGAGACACACACACACGTACATATACACAGAAAGACAATTCTGATTATCTTTGTTGTTGGGTATAAAATATATCTTGCACAAGTCAATGAATTAAGGAATGAAGGACAATTCCAATTTTCTACAATTTTCTCACTTGAGGGAATTCACAGTCTTTTTGTTTAAAAGAATCCTAAAGTCCTAAAAATAACCACCACCCTTTTAACATGCATGGAGTCTATAACAACTAATTAATCACCCTGGAGACAGGATGAAGTATCTAGAGATAGATCATTTTAGTAACTTCCAGTTACGCTAAGTTAATTTACTTAGTGATTCAAGTGATTTCTCACCTTTGATATGTTTTTGAAAAACTGAACAAAAACTTTGTCAAACTACTGGCTGAAATGAAAAGGGAGCCTCCAAAGCTTGACGTATGTCTTCATAACTTCCAGGATACCCATTTGTACTGAAAACAGCCTACAAAATGTAAGCAGGAAGTTAACAAAAAAGTCTCTGCTTTCCTAAGGGTGTCTAAGTTATGTGGCCAGATGTCTTCAGTTATTATACTTGGGGCATCCAGCTGATTCTGAGAATCCCAGCATGACTGTGGACAAGAACTCAGTGAAACATGGGTCCTAAGGAGTTATCTCCTCAACTGTGATCACAAGTGATATCTCATCCAGCTTGACCAGAGATCACAGCAGAAGCCTCCCTCAGCTGCCTGGCATTCAGGACACCTATTCAGCTGAAGGGGCAGAATCTTCTCTACCTTCCCTTTCAGACACCCCAAAGAATTACCCTTATTTGAAAATAATTCTTGACAGAAGCAGAAGGAAAATATGGGAGGGTTTAAGACTCAATGAAATGAGGAAAATGGCCATCTCTGGTCAGTTTCATAAACTTCATTAGAGTTCAATAAAAGCCTATTCTTTTTATAGAAACTTGCCTCCCTTCTCCTGGTCTGTAAAATTTCACAGCCCTAACACAGAATTTAGTCTGAATCTGTTTTAAATGAATCTGTTTTATACTTATCTTCCTTTAATGTAGCTCCTTGAGGGTTATAACCAGCCTGTATCCTCCCTCCCCCTAAACCACCCCTCCCAGCAAAGTACACAATGGTTTGCACTTAGTAGACCAATAATTAGGTAATAAAAATTGGATGACCAAGAAAAATAAATCAATTACTTTTGCCTTCACGTATACTTTAACTTTCTGCACTATTGATTCATGAGTAATTAAAAGAGAAGGGTTTCAAAAATTCATAAAGATCTTTTCTGTAAAAAAAAATATATATATACACACCAATATTTGTAAACTGAACAATATTTATCTTTAAATTTCTGTGACCAAAACTATCTGTGTGACCACAGAATTGTTAACTGGTTATTTTTGTCATTTAGAGTCATTTTTTACTTTCTTTCTCTTTCCTGGCTCACTTTCCTTCATTAAGTCTTCCTGGGAAGTTTTCCTTTCAGACTGGGTCAGAAGGCTGTGGCTTTCCTACTTTCTGTGAGGCAGCCCACCAGAGGAAGATGCTAGCTGACCAGGAGGGGTAGAGATAAGATTCCTCTGAGGAATAGTTGAACTTTAAGAATTATTCTCCAACGTTATATGGAATGGCATTTTGAGGTGGTTAAGTCAGAACTGTGGTCATGGGAGGGAATCAAGATTACAGTAGGAAAGTTAAAGCAGTCAAAAGCTGAAGCAGAAATGATCAAGATTTAAGGAGCTGGGCTTCCCTGGTGGCACAGTGGTTAAGAATTTGCCTGCCAATGCAGGGGACACGGGTTCGAGCCCTGGTCTGGGAAGATCCCACATGCCGTGGAGCAACTAAGCCCGTGCGTCACAACTACTGAGCCTGCTCTCTAGAGCCCACAAGCTACAACTGCTGAGCCCACGTGCTACAACTACTGAAGCCCGTGCACCTAGAGCCCGTGCTCTGCAACAAGAGAAGCCACCGCAATGAGAAGCCCACACACCGCAACAAAGAGTAGCCCCCGCTCACTGCAACTAGAGAAAGCCTGCACACAGCAACGAAGACCCAACGCAGACAAAAATAAATAAATTTGTTAAAAAAAAAAAAAGATTTAAGGAGCTATCTGGGAAGAAATTCTGACTCCACAAGCAGCATTTACCAGTCTACCCATTTTGTTTCATGCCCAGAATTTTTGGAGAGATGATAAGAGAAGAGGCAGGGCAGGAAGAGGGGAAGTGCTTAAAGAAAGCTTGCCATGCCAAAAGCTTTTATCTTCCTTATATGTTCCCTTAACTAAGCAACAACCCATAATTCGTATGAAAAATAAACACAACAGCGGCCATTTTCACCTAAGAGTTGCACTCTATAGCTGAAAGCTACCATGTGTTTTCCCAGCACATATGGTGTTACTAATGACCTGGAATATGGAGAGATTTTTCCAATCCCTCAAACAAAAGCAAAACTGGCCACATCAGTAGGCAGCACTAAAGAGAATTTTGAGCTTCTTCAGTATTTAAGTAATTAAGATGGCCCAGAATATATCGGTCTGTTATTAAGCACAGATAAAAATGAAGTAGTTTCCACAATTTGAAGATGCATTCCCCTTCTTATCTTACTTGTATCTTCTAAAGCAGGGGTCCCCAACCCCTGGGCCGTGGACCAGTACTGGTCCTCGGCCCGTTAGGAACTGGGCTGCACAGCAGGAGGTGAGTGGCAGGCAAGTGAGCAAAGCTTCATCTATATTTACAGCCGCTCCCTATCGCTCAGATTACTGCCTGAACTCCACCTCCTGTCAGATCAGCAGCGGCATTATTCTCATAGGAGTGAGAACCCTACTGTGAACTGTGCATGAGAGAGATCTAGGTTGTGTGATCCTTATGAGAATCTAATGCCTGATGATCTGAGGTGGAGCTGAGGCGGTGATGCTAGCGCTGGGGAGTGGCTGCAAATACAGATTATCATCAGCAGAGAGGTTTGACTGCACAGAGACCATAATAAATCAATTGCTTGCAGACTCATATCAAAACCCTATCAGTGAGTGGCAAGTGACAACCAAGCTGCATCTATTGGCAGGCTTTCTAGTGGCAAGGGAGTTGATGTACTTCAATTGTACAGCTGCATCTGATGGCAGGCTTTAAGTCAGAATCTGACACTTATTTTAGTCCTCACATAGCCCACCCATTATTTTATTTACCACTTCCATCTCAGCCTCTTTCCCACACTGTGTACTTGTCTCAGTCACAGTTTTGGTAAGCCCACAAGCTAACCCTAGTCAAAATGAGTAAAAAACAAATGTCACTGTAGGGCTTCTTTGAAAAGGGGGAAAGACCCAATGATGAGACAGCAGAATACTCTAAGACTGCCAACAAAAAGAAAGTTGCATTTAAAAGAAAATACCAAGAGTCCTACTTAAATTACAGGTTCATTGCAACAGGTGATTCACATTCTCCAAGCCCGCTTTGTATAATATGTGGCGGCTGGCTATACAACGAAGTCATGAAACCTTCAAAACTGCTTCGCCACCTGGAGACCTAGCACTCTGCGTTAAAAGACAAGCCTTTGGAGTTTTTCAAAAAAAAAAAAACGTGAACACAAAGAACAAAAGCAATTATTGAAGGCCACCACTTCATCAAATGTGTCTGTACGGAGAGCATCATTCTTAGTGGCTAATTGCATTGCTAAAGCTAAGAGGCCCTTTACTATTGGTGAAGAGTTGATCCTGCCTGCTGCTAAGGACATTTGTTGTGAACTTTTAGGAGAGGCTGCAGTTCAAAAGGTGGCACGTGTTCCTCTTTTGGCTAGCACCATTACTAGATGAACTGATGAAGTAGCAGAGGATACTGAAGCACAATTGTTAGAGAGGATTAATGAGTCGCCGTGGTACGCAATCCAGGTTGACAAGTCTACCAACTTTGACAATAAAGCAACAATGCTTGTTTTTGTGTGATATATTTTTCAGGAGGATGTGCATGAGGATATGTTATGTGCACTTTTGTTGCCAACCAACACCACAGCTGCAGAACTATTCAAGTCCTTGAATGATTACATCTCAGGAAAACTGAATTGGTCATTTTGTGTAGGTAAGTGCATGGACGGAGCCATGACTGGATGGCTTTCTAGTTTCATTACTCAGGTCAAAGAGGTCACTTCTGAATGTGAATCTACGCACTGTGTCATCCATAGAGAAGTGCTGGCTAGCAGAAAACTGTCAACTGAACTTAATGTTTTGCAGGATGTGATTAAAATTATCAACCACATTAAAGTACATGCCCTTAACTCACGTCTGTCTGCGCAGCTCTGTGAGGAGATGGACGCAGAGCACACGTCTTCTCTTATACACAGAAGTGAGATGGCTTTCTAAAGGTAGATCACTGGCCAGCGTTTTTGAGTTATGAGAGCCGCTCCAGAGATTTCTTTTAGAACAACAGTCACCACTGGCAGCACATTTCAGTGTCACAGAATGGGTGGCAAAGCTTGCTTACTTGTGTGACATAATCAACCTGCTCAATGAACTCAATCTGTCACTTCAGGGGAGAACGACAGCTGTGTTCAAATCGGCAGATAAAGTGGTGCATTCAAAGCCAAACTGGAATTATGGGGGCGACGAGTGAACATTGGGATTTTTGACATGTATCGAACATTAGCAGAGATTTTGAAAGAGACTGAGCCAGGGCCTTCTTTCTCCCGGCTGGTGCATGATCACCTATCTCAGCTTTCAAAATAGTCTGAGCATTACTACCCAACCACAAAAGACCCCCGAACCGGGAAGGAATGGATCCACGACCCATTTGTGAATAAGCCGGGTGAACTCAACTTGTCCGTGCTAGAAAAGGATCAACTGCTTGAGATCACAAATGACGGTGGCCTTAAAAGCATGTTTGAGACAACTTCAAATCTCCACGCATTCTGGGTTAAAGTCAAAGCAGAATATCCTGAGATTGCCACAAAAGCACTGAAAAGCCTGCTTCCGTTTCCAGCATCCTATCTTTGTGAAGCAGGGTTTTCTGCAGTGACAGCAACCGAAACGAGATTACAGAGTAGACTGGACATAAGCAACACACTTCGGGTGTCACTGTCTCCCATCACCCCCAGATGGGAACATCTAGTTGCAGGAAAACAAGCTCAGGGCTCCCACTGATTCTGCATTATGGTGAGTTGTATAATTATTTCATTATATATTACAATGTAATAATAGAAATAAAGTGTACAATAAATGTAATGTGCTTTAATCATCCTAAAACCATCCTCCCCATCCATGGAAAAACTGTCTACGAAACCGGTCTCTGGTGCCAAAAAGGTTGGGGACCGCTGCTCTAGAGGTCAAGCCCTGGACTTAGAGTTCCAAGAACTGTAACTGAGCTCCAGTACCACTTAGTACCTTGTAACTTTGGGCAAGTTACTTAGTCTCTCTGAGCCTGAATTCCCCCACCTACAAAACTGGAATATGTTTATCTGCCTTAATCAGACAAAAGAGGCTTTGTGAGGCTCAAAAGGAGAAATAGATGCGAAAGCATTTTGTCAATTATAAAGCACTTTGCAAGAAATTGTATTAAATTGATTATCTGTTGGTGGGGGCCCTTTGACGATCTTTACTTGAGTTCTACCAACTATTCAACAGTTGATCGGTCCCGACATGACCACCATCCAGTCCTTGGGCCGATCTTCCATTGCCAAAATACAGCACCGAGTAGGGTATGAATGAATTGAGACCAAAATCTGTGTTCTCCTTGTTCCTGACAGATCTCCTGGTAATTAGAATTCTAGAGTTGTTTTCAAAGATAAGTGTTGGGAGAGAAGTCATAATTACATCAGTTTAGGTCCTTAAACTGTAGGGAATTGTCTGTTTCATGTATTTTATTAAATTATTTTTGGAGAGCCCAAATTAAATTACATAAGTTTACGTATTTCATAAGAATGTACATAAATATTCATGTTCTTTGCTCAAGTTCTAGAAAACTCTTGTGAAAAGTATTCCTTTGCCCGTTGGATTTCAGTAAAGATGTTTTATTCTTCCTTTTAAACCATTTTGAATTATGTTCCACGCCAGCAGTGTATGTTACATATCCTGCCAGTCGATAGCTAGACTGCAATGGCATTCATCCAGATTCTCATTTGTACATAAGTTGTTTTAAAACACGTTCTCTATATTACATCCTAATCTCATTCCCAGCAAAATATACATGATTCAATATAATGCAAATAATATGATGATGAGAAAAAGTTACCAAGGAGCCAAAATGGTGTTATAAAGTCTTACTATAAAATCCATATGCTCACTCTGAAAATGTTCCAAATAAGCACTAGAAACTGACAGTTTAATGTGGTACTGAAAAGGTCAGATCAAGAAGCAGGAAGGCTCAAGAAACTGAAGCACATGCAAAAGAAATAGTCAAAAGAGTATCAGAACTCCTGTAAAGAATTCAGTATAACATGAGGCCCAAATTTCTAGCCCCAAACTTAATATACTTCTGTTCATATCAGAGACAAAATATCCTATCTGTATTAGAAACATTGGAAAAGCAGAGTAACATAGGTATTGTATGTTTGCACTAATCCAAATCAATGAAAAATTTAGCCACAAGATTCCTTCCTTAGAATAAATGTGAACAACTAGATTTTATATTTCCCCATATATCAAGATTTTATACATCCATCTGCCATTTAATTCACTTGTCTGATGAGAATTCTTCATGTGCATGATACTTGACTATGTTCTCTATACAGTTTGCTGCTGGCTGTTTTAGGATAATGTTTCAGGCATGGTTGTTGGCTTGTATATTCCCATGGTGCTTTTTCAGGATGAATCTCTTAAATAATTTTTTCTTACTTAAGTATAGCTTCAAATGTGCATCTTATAAAAAGGAACATGAAGGATTTGCCAAGGCCTTTTAATTATTTTAAATTTATGGTCTACTACAACACCATCCCTATATTGCACGACATTCCCATATTCCAGATGGAGAAATTGAGGCAGAAAAAGGAAACTCTGATTCAGAACATTCAGTGACTGAGTCCAGAGACAGAACTGATGTTTCCAAATTCCAAATTTACAAGAGTTTTCTGGAGCTGCCTTAGAAGACCTTCTTCCAGGCATGATCAGAACTCTGACACACAACTAACTGCTTTTAAAAACAAGACAATGGCTGCTGGAACTCCTCTAAATGGCATGAGTGAAATCAAAAACCAATAGAACCGAACAACCTTGGCCGAGGCTACATGACAATTCTGACAGTAAAACTCTGAAATGCAAACAGGCAACCATTTAGCAGAAAAAAATTAGAAGCTTCAACATGTTTTTCAATCCAACATAAATCAAAACAAACTTCATGGAGTCATGAGATGCTTCCAAACTGGCCTGGACAAAGCATATCACTAAGCTGCAATATAAAATAATCGAGGAGAAGCCCTCTTCCTTGAATGAGGCAGCAGACCCCAGGGTAATGTGTCCTTCCCTCTTCTAGTTTTCCCACCAGTGTAGTCAACTGACTCAGTCTGAAATGGAGCTGCTGCCTCATGCACTGGGTCCCATGGGAAGTAGCAGCCAACACTCAACCTCCATTTAAATGAGAACAAGAGTCAACAAAGTGTTAAATCAGATATTTTCTGTATTGAGGAAAAGCCCAAGAAAAACAAAAAGGACCAGAGAAATCATAGGGGGAAAGTAAGCTATCCCAGCATTCTCCTACCCTGGGATGAGAAGTTGGCACAATGACAAGAGGAGACGGAATTCTGAGGATTCTTTGGTTTGCAGCTACTGCTACATACTCTTATGTTTTGATTCAAACTTTATTAACTCTTACAGCAACATTGCATAATTAGAAATTGGCTTTTAATTCTAAAATTGAGAGACTATTTCTGCCTCAAAAAGTATCCTAATAAATTAAGAATTAGAAAAAGACATAAATAACAATGTCAAAGCAATCAATTCTAAGTCTCTAAAAATGATAGTAATAAAAGTAAAAATCCTAACTTGCTAGCTCAGACACACTGCTCCCTCCTTTCAACAACGTTTGTTACAGCATAGGTGCAATTTTATGTCTACTTCGCAATGTGTTTCATGATAAATTCTTCCTCAGTTGAGGGGTCATTTTGAAAATATTTTGAATGGCAAAGTGCAGAATTCAGGGCAGCGACTTCCCTGGTGGTCCAGTGGTTAAGAACACGTCTTCCAATGCAGGGGACGTAGGTTTGGTCCCTGGTCGGGAAACTAAGATCCCACATGCCATGGGGCAACTAAGCCCACATACCGCAACTACTGAGCCCGCGCGCCACAACTAAGACCTGACGCAGCCAAATAAGTAAATTATATATATATATATATATATATATATATATATAAGAATTCCAGGCAAACTAAAGTATGTAAAACCAAATTTTATACAGCTCCTAGATTTCTAAATTGAAAGCTATTCGAAGAAATTATCTGTTCACATATATACTAGTATTCCATCTGTTACAAATTCATGACTTTTTGAAAGGAAATGGTCCATTAGGAGCATAGAATCATAAAGCTGATAAACTAAAGGGTTTGGAGACCACCGACTACAATCCCCCCAATAGAAAAAGGAAACTGGGTTAATAAGCCAAATCCTAACCTTCAACATGACTCACTCAAATAGAAAATAAATCTATTAGCAACTTGCTTATGACCTTTTAAAACATGTTGCAGGATCTTGCTTTTCCATTAAAGGCTCATTCCATTCCTCTCCCACTAACTCCAAAAAAGAATTCAGATTTGACATCTTGTAACTTGCTCCCTTAATATAAGAAGCCATGTGTACACTCAGCAAGTTCTTTGTAATTCTGATTCTCATACATTTTTATTTCTATTTTCTCATCCCTTAAAAGATCTTTTTCAAAGTTGTGTATGGGAAATGTGTGTGTGGGGAGGGGTTAGAAATATCATGAGCACAAAGGAAATCTGAGTAGATGTCCCTCTGTGGCCATTGGAAGAAAGTAATGACTAGTATTCATGGCTGCATGTAAAGAATTTTCACTGCTGAAATCATTGTGACATTTCAAGGAGAAAAAGTCCCCGGATACCTAAATAGTTATAGTGAATGTATCATAAATTATACCAACTGGTCGTGTTCTCTTCCTGCAAAGAGAATGTATTAAATTCGTAAACAAGAGCCAATACATTAGAATGTGCCAGCTCATGGAGTTCCTTTCACCCAAAGAAGAGACTCCATTTGATAACTATTCTTCTACGCCAAATAAATCCAGATCTGAAAAGCATACCTTTCAGTTAAGTTGAAGGGCAGATACAAAACAGCATGATTTCTGCAAATCCTTGGAAACAAGACAGAAGTTTACCTGTCAAGGAACTGCAGAATCTGAAAGGTCAAGACCATCTTGTTCAAAATCCTCACTTCAAAGATGAGAAGCCTAGAGAGGTGAAGAGCCCTGCTCAATGTCACAGACAATAAAGGGTGTTTCCTAACTAGAACTCTGAAGGCCAAGCTGCTGGAGTTCTCTAGTCATTCTTCTGACTAGTTCTGTGAGAGGACATAGGTCAGGTGATTAATTGTCCTTCCTGAAATCAGAATGTGACCTATATGTTTACTTGAATTGACTTTTTCACCTGTGATTCTTGGTTGGGACTCACCTATCATGTTGAGCTGATACTCACATGTTTATAAAATAAGCCTAAACTCCAACTCCTCCAGACTATTACTATTAAAAATATTTATTTTGTTCCCTCAAACTCTGTAAACCTGCTCTTAAAACTTTGACATAAAAGCCCCACACAAGAGTTGTGAAAAAAAAATTTATTAGATTTATAGATAGAATAAGATTTGAGATCTAAATTTAAGATTTAAATTTAAGATTTAGTCTTAACTTAAAAGCTTAAAGAAAAAAAATACTTCATTGCTTCAATATATTGAATATCTTAGAAACCAAGTCGTTGCAATCAGTCCTTCATGAGCACAGAGGATGCCCTCAAGGACCCAGAAAACTCCTACTGCCTTCTTCTTGGGATTTGTTTGAACTGAGGCAGGGTGAGAGCCTCCCTTTCCCCACCAGGCTTGAGCTGAGAAGCTGGTGGCCCAGGGCTGTGGTGTGAAGCAGGCTTACTGCTTTGAGAGAATGAAAGGGACGTGGAGGGTGTGTTCTGGGTATTTTGATCCCGGGTTCCAGTCAGCCCTAGGGCCAGTTCTGCTCCCACCTTTATCATGAGCAGTTTAGGTGAACCAAAGCATTCTCCTTATTAGCCTTAGCTGGTTGGTTTGGGTCTTCCAACTAAAGAGTCCTAATTACTGTTGAGTAATGAAGGGAGAGACCTATGTTAATGCCCTTGAGGGTAGAAGTAAGCTGTATAATTTGGGGAAAAAAACCCATAACGACACATATTTAATATTTGGGTCCTCATATAGCTTGTTCCTGAGGAAAGTTTTTCTCCCATCGTCTTGCCTTTTGACAACTCTGCATGTTTGACCCCTCTCTGCGCTCTCCAGGGATTCCTCTCACCAAAGTCAAGGACCTGGTGGCACCAGGATGAGCCAGAGGGCATGGTGTGGACCATTGCCTCCTCCTTTCTTCTTCTTTTTGGTTCTGGGATATGAGGCAACCACAAGTCACTGTGGATTTTTTCTCAGCTTATTATGTGACTAGTCTCCAGATTTAAAAAGAAAATACTCTGGAAGAGTTATCAGCCTCTGATGAAGACATTAAAACTGTTTAAGCCCAACAGAGTACAGAGTTAGGATGGCGTCTGCATCCGAACTTCAACAGCTGGGGGACGATGGTGCCATTAATTGACATTAGAAACTCAAAGGGGCAGATTTAAGGATAAAAAGGGTTCTGTCTGGTACAAAAAGAGTTTGAGGTGCTGAGTGATACCCCGTAGGTAGTGTGGTACATGGTTCTAAAGTTCAGGAAGCCAACTGGTGTTGGAGTAGCATGTTTTAAAATGATTGCCATTAAGTTGGTTTCTTATGTTTTGACTCCAAGTTGCTCGTTGTAAGGCATTTTGCTAAGTGCTGGGTAGGGCACTGTATCTATTCTAGAAATGAGTTTGGATCAAGAAATAGAAAACCAGCATAGAGTTGATCAGATAGATAGTGATTTCTTTCTTTTTAAAAAAATATATATAATTTATATTTTATTGAGATAAAATTGACATATAACACTATTAGTTTTAGGTGTACAACATAATGATGGGACATATATATCTCAAAATGATTACCACAATAAATTAACATCCATCACCAAAAAAAAAAAAAAGTCCCACACACTACTGTATATAAAATAGATAAACAACAAGGACCTACTGTATAGAGCAGGGAACTATATCTTGTAACTGCTTATAATGGAAAAGAATCTAAAAAAGAATACATGTATAACTGAATCACTTTGCTGTACACCTGAAATATTGTAAATCAACTATACTTCAATTAAAAAAACTAAAAAAATAAATTAAAATAAAAAGATAAAGTCTCACCTATAATTTAAAGAGTATCTTAAATCAATCTCCTCCATGATTTCCTGCAGTCTTCAGCTGGAGAGGGAACTTTCTAAGCCCTAGGATACCTAACTTACACCTCTTATTTAGCATTTGCTACATACTTCCTTGTATTGCTGTTATTCATATATGCATTTCATCTGCCTTGTTGTGTCTAAAACACTTAGAGTTTAGGTCAGGACAGTGCCTCTCCCTCAGTTATACTCCTAAAATACATTTGTCTTTTGGGGAAGCCCATCAGCCCTTTGGAAGTCATTATCTGATTTGTATCATAGTGAATTACTTATGGATCTGGATCCTGCAACAAATTAGGAAGTCTGCTGATTTTCCACCATTTTGTGTTTTTTTTTGTTGTTGTTGTTGTTTTTAAAAGCTCCCATTGCACTTATTTTTGTATCCTACACTTAGGGAAATTAAGTACTAAAATAACATCATGCCTGGCATAAAGCATGTGCTCAAAAAATATAGCTCTACAATACTGTGGAAATCTTTCTAAGGTGCTATTATAACACTAATCCATTCTCTTAAAAGCTGTGCAGTATTCCATAGCATGAATAAACCCACTTTATCCAGTCATGTCCCTATTGAGAGTTCTTTGTTTCCAGTTTTTGGCCACTACAGAAAGAAAAAAAAAAAATGCTGCAATAAACAGCCTTCCACACTAAGTTCTGCTATAACATGATATATGCATCCCTAAAAATCACCTGGCTATGCAAAATTGTGCAATAAAAACCACAGGGCTTCTGCAAAGTATGGGGTTAGGGAGCACAATGTACAAAAACCTTCCCCCAGAAAGCAACATATTGAAAACTAGGACCCTAAAAAATGGTAGCACAATTTCACACATGATTAATGGTTAAGAAATACATAAATACTGCAATAGATATGCCACTCAACCTTGAAAAAGACCTGAAATCTGCTTTAGGAAATGGGCATCAGAAGGGTTGTTGCTTGTGCGTTATCGTGAAGTGGTGGAAGGAGGGTTATCTGGAATCAGATGGAAAGCTATAACGCCAGATGTGGACGGGTGTAGCTCCTAACACACACAGTGAACTAAGGTAACTGGAGAAGTATGAGGTGTATTTTGTGTTTTCCCAGGCAGCTGGGTTCAGCTGGGTGCAGTTTCCTGCCATCCCTTAGTATTTTTTGCAAAGGAAATTGTGCATAAGCCAAAGCGAAACTCATGTTATGCTCAAAGTGTTCCCTAATATATCAATTTCATTGGAACAAATTCACATTTTCAGAGTAAAGTGTTATAGCAGAAGTGACTGCATAGGTATCTTTAGATGCCAGTGCTTTCATCCCTGTGGGTTAGATTTCCAAGACAGAGATTGATGGGTTGAAGGATTTGTGCCCTATGTCAGTTTTTAGATATTGCCAGATTGCATCCTAATCAGTTTTAACAATTTTAAGATATTTTCTATTTTCATATCCTCAGAGAAAACAATTCAGTCCCAGACTCTACACCCATTTCTTCCCCAATTTGAGATAACAACTCTCCGACTTCCAAGAAGAGACCATGGACCCTGATTTGTACTAGCCAAAGCAGCCAAATGGTTAATTTAAAGGACCAGGTATTTCCTGGGAAAATCAGGGAAGAAAGCTACTCCTATTTACCTGCCCTTCACCTCTGTCTATGCTGCTAAGAAAGAGAAATAAAAGATTTTTCAGACCCACAGGTACATTTTTTAAAAATTTTTTAAATCTCTTTTGAAAAAGGTTGAACTACATAAAAGAGAGAAGGAAAATAACATTCGCTTACGACTCTACCAAGTGGAGATAAGCATTTTTAATATATTGGTGGGCTATGTCTGTGTGTTATGACATCATGTAATATTTAGTTTATCTTGACTACCTCATGTCACCACTATCATTAAGGTGCTGCTTATTAACACTATATACCTGCATAATTCTCCATTTTACAATGTACCATAATTTACCTGGACATTTTTCTACCGTTAAAAATTAGATTGTTTTCAAACGTATTCTCTCTCTTCCACTGGTATTTTTCTGTGTATACAAATACATATGTGATTCTTTCTTTTATATATATATAATATAGTCATATGTAAATAATTATATGTAATTACTTTTTAGAATAATTTCCAGAAGAATTTCTCAAACAACATAAAGAATACGTTTAAGGCTAATGACATAATTTGTAAAATTCCTTTTCAAAAAATTTACACCAGGGCTTCCCTGGTGGCGCAGTGGTTGAGAATCTGCCTGCTAATGCAGGAGACACGGGTTCGAGCCCTGGTCTGGGAAGATCCCACATGCCACGGAGCAGCTGGGCCCGTGAGCCACAGCTGCTGAGCCTGCGCGTCTGGAGCCTGTGCCCCGCAACGGGAGGGGCCGCGATAGTGAAAGGCCCGCGCACCGCGATGAAGAGCGGTCCCCGCACCGCGATGAAGAGTGGCCCCCACTTGCCGCAACTAGAGAAAGCCCTCGCACGAACCGAAGACCCAGCACAGCCAAAAAAATAAATATAAATAAATAAATAAATAAAAATTAAAAAAAAAAAAAAATTTACACCAATTTACAGTTCCACAAGTCCAGCCTTAACCAGACTTTAACATTATCTTTTGTGAACCTATCTTAATTTGATGTTTGAAATATTACATGTTCTCATAATTTGCATTTCTATTACTTGTAAGAATAAAATATTTTATCCTGTTTAACAGCCACTCACTATCCTCTTCTGAAAAATTTCAGGCTCTGTATCATGCCTTTTATTGATATATTCAACTTTAAAATAATGGTACTAATCCTTTGTCTATTGTATTTACTGTAAATATTTTAACAGTTTATTGTTCATCTTTTTATTTTATGAGGTTTTATAATAGAGAATTTTACTAAAGTTTAAAAATGTTATCTAATGAGATTTGTCAGTTTTCCTTTGGTCACTTCTATTTGTTTACAGTTTGAGGATTTCTTTTTAATTTTTCAATTTACATACAGTAAAACTCACTCTTGGTGTACAGTTCTATGGGTATTAAAAAATAAATGGAGCCCTATGATTACCATCACAATCATGATAGAGAACAGTTCCATCACAGCAAATGTTCCCTCCTGCGCCCCCTTATTGTCAGCAACTACTAAGCCTTAATTCCCAGCAAACGCTACGCCCTAATTCCCAGAAACCACTGCTCTCTTTTCCATCCATGTAGTGTTGCCTTTCCCAGATGTCATATGATGAAATCATACAAGCTGTAACCGTTGGGGTCTGGCTACTTTCACTTAGCAAAGCAAATTTGAGATCCATCCTTGTTATTGTGAATCATAGTTCATTCTTTTCATTGTTGAGTAGTAGTTCATGGTATGAATGTACTACAGTTTGTTTAATCCCTTAACTAGATGAAGGACCTCTCAGTTGATTCTAGTTTGAGGCAAATATGAAGCTACTGTAAACATTTCCATACAGAAAACATAAGTTTTCATTTCTCTTGGATAAATACCTAGAATAAATTCTGGATCATGTGGTAAGTATATGTTTAACTTTATAAGAAAATATAAAACTGTTTTCCAGATAACAGTAGATTTTTGCATATCTATCAGCAGCGCCTGAGAGCTCCAGTTGCTCCAATCCTGGTGAGCACCTCGTACTGTTACTTTTCTTTTTAGTCATTCCAATAGATAAAGTAGTATCTCATTATGGTTTTAATTTGCATCTCCCTATGACTGATGAAGTTGAGCATCCTTTCTTGTGCTTATTTACCATCTGCATAATCTTCTTTGGAGAAGACTGTGTTCAGAGGGTTGTTGTTGCCATGGTTACCCTCAGTGAACCTCAGGCTTCAAACTGAGGTTTGAAGAACTACTTTGTGTTTACGGTGGGGATAGTTTCCCCAGATGGGTTTTCTCAACATCTAATCCACCCTCAGTCTTAGGTCTTCCCTTTGTGTTAACCTTAGAGAAAGTATGGTCCCACACTCTTGAAACTCCCCCAGGAATTTTCCACTAATATTTGTTACTTGACATTTGTTGGCCTAGGGTGGGTGTGTGGGTGTGTTTGTGTGTGTGTGCGTGTATGTGTGTGAAGGGGTGGAAAAGGGTGGAAGCCTCTGTTCTGATAAAGAATCAGTTTTAGACATGCACTTTGACCTTGGATCTGGAGCATGTGTTATTCTCAGTGTCCCTGCCCCTCCCTCAGGGATAGAGGATATTTTTCTATTCACTTCCCCCAGATGCAAACACTTCTTTACCAGTGCCCTCCTCCCTGCCACCCACCCCTCGCCCCCACATAAATTAAGCCTTTGGAGGATATAAGAAAGAAGTGTCCTGGTGGGGTTTTGGACATTCAGCAGTGATAGAAGCTCTATCAGTCTTGGTGAGTGGGAGCCCAAGCTCTCGGGCTCATACATAACGGCCAGCACTAGGAAGACCATCGTGTTTGATGCTCCCTGGTAAGAATGAATGTCTGATAAAGAGATCTTTGCACTTTTTTCCCCACCCCATAGATCTTTCCATGTGCCTCTTCCCCAGACTTCCTTCTAATATTCCAATGTTTCTCCTTTCACCACACCTACTCCACCCTAGTTCAACCACAAAACCATTAACAACTCAGGAGTCCATGTATATTCTTACCTCAAGCTGCTTCTCTTTCCACATAAAGTAGATGACTAAAGCTCTGCTCATTGAATTTTCCTTCACTACTGTCTCTCAGGGTTATCCCATGTGGGGCTTCAGGGCAGCAGTAATCCTTTTCTAACTTGCCCCTATATATCAAGCCTACACTTACATGAAACAAACTCTTTTTTCCTCCCTCTATTGGCTGATTTTAAGGAACCCCCATGATTGGAAATTGAATGAGAGGCTCTGGTGCAAAGTTTTAGATGGCAAGTGAGTACAAAACCACTTGCTCTTGGCACTTCCTTGGTGATCCAGTGGTAAAAAAATCCACCTTCCAATGCAGGGGACGCGCATTTGATCCCTGGTTGGGGAACTAAGATCCCACATGCCAAGGGGCAACTAAGCCCGCGCACCACAATACTGAGCTCACGCGTCTCAACTAGAGAAGCCGAGTGACGGCAAACTACAGACCCCACGCTCTCTGGAGCCCGTGTCCCAACTAGAGAAGAGAAAACCTGCACGCCACGGCTAGAGAGAAGCCCGAGTGCCAAAACAAGCGCCACAATGAAAGAGCCCACATGCCGCAATGAAGAGCTGATGCAGCCAAATAAATAAATAATTTTAAAAAAAAAACCTGCTCTTGCCTGACCTTAGGTGTGACACTCCCTTCTTTTAACAGATTACTGATAGCTCTCTAACCTTGTAGCTTGGCAAGTCAGACAATACTCTACTCACAATGAGCAGCTCTAGCCGCAATATCACCCTGTGTCTCAAGGTAATACACCCCACTTCCACTCACCCCTAGTAGCAAGCCAAGGGCTGTTTTCCAAACGGTTTATAGCTCATTGGCACAGATGCATTACAATAGCTGATGCATTACAGTAATTGCAGATGATATGGCCCTGTTTCAAAATCAGAGAGGTCTACATTGTGACTCCCCTACTGAAGATTTTCATACTTGTCACATGCCGTCTTTTCTCACCACAGATAGTTTTATTACCAAAAGGTCTGCTGGATTGCGAGCCCGATTGGCAGGGCTGCTATACTATAGCCTAAGCTTCTACAGAGGCCTTTTCTGCTCTGGGCCTCACTCAAAGCTGGCAGTCTTTTGTGTGAGCTGGGAAATGGGTCAGAACAGTATACCCAAGAATGAATATGCTGCCTCCAGAACCAAGGAGCCCATCCAGGCATTAGGCTTCATTCCTAATAGTAGGCGTTTCCTTCACATTTGAGAGTGTCCTAGTCACCTCATTAATGTGCTGGGTCACTGAATCTTCAGAGTTTATTTCCTACTGTGTATCTTACCAAGGCCTCCGACATTCTTGTTTGTCTGGTACAATTAACATGGTATCAGCAATAGATCGATGTGATGTTTTATGGGACATCCAGGTGGCCCAGATCCTGTTGGTCCACATCATGACAGAAGGCAGGAGAGCTAACAGGGCCCTGGGGTAAGGCCACAAATGTATGCTGTTTTTTATCATGTGAATGAGACCTGCTTCTAATCCTCCTTAATAGGTATGTGAAATAATGCATTTCTTAGATCAGTGGTTATATGCTTTGTACCTGAGGTGCTTTGTTAATCTGCTCTAGCAAAGATACAGAAGCTATAATTGGAACTACCCCTTGACTGATTTGCTGCCATCCTCTGGGATCCAGTTCTTTCTTTTAGGGGCCAGACAGGTGAATTAAGTGAAGATGTGATAAGGAACTCCTCTTCTGCATTCTTTAAATCTCTAATCGTGGCATTCGTATCTGTCACCACCCCTCTACCTGAGATGTGTATTGTTTTGTCTCACTGTTCTAAACCCAGGCTCAGAACCCAATATGTGTATTCTGCCATCTACCATGTGTAGCAGTTAATTCAGGGACGGGGGTAACTAACAATGGGGTGAGTCCATGGCTCTAGAGAGTCCATGTGAGCAAGACTAGGGCCAGGACTCCAGCTCTTACCAGCCCCTATATAACCCCATTCTAACAAGGTACCATGGTGATTCTCCAGACCCTTTTGTATCAGTGTCAGCTTGGGCCCTGTGTCCACTAGTCCTCAAAATGTCTGGTTATTACCCTTTTCCCAATGAAGTTATCTGAGTAAATAGTCAAGTTCCTTTGGGGAAGGACTGAGGGAATTACTGCTATATACACTTGCCATGGTGTTTCAGGGTTCTTCCTTGTAGAGACCAGGCCTCTCCCTGTGTCAGTGGGTCCAGGAAGCACAACTTTTGTTCGGGTGTCTGCTTTGGCATCTTGATCATTCATTCTTGATTTGTTTGTGTAAATTAAATAATATCCTCATTGGCTACCCATCTATTCTGCCCCTGGGAACGCTGAGTGTTTTTCAACCGGGGCCAGAGCCCTCTGCAGGTAAGGGTCCCTGGCTGCCATGCTGACTGTGATATTCATTATGGTAACTGCACCCACCTTGCTTATTATGGTTAGTGCTACCACCTGGTCTTTTTACCAGCCTCCGCTTAAAGAGGATAGCTACCCATTAGCTTCTCAAGCATGCAGATACACCTCTCACAAGCAGATGTTTCATCACCTAGGTAAATAACATGTTGTTCGGGCTCTAGCCTAGCTTAGAGGTCCACCCTGCTGGCCCTGTCCTCTCCAGCCTTTTGATCCCGCCTCCTCCATCAGCCATAGAAGTCCTGACATTTCTACTTCACTTCACGTGGGCCATCATTCCTCCCAAGCCTCCAAGAACCATCTTAGGAGCATATTCGCCCCATCTCCTGCATTCTTGATAGGGTGTTAAATCCCGTAACCTGGGAGAGTGCTCTCATGGAGATAGATTTTCCCTTATCCAACCTAATGGTCTACCTCTTTGCCTTGATCCAGCACCCTAAGGACACACACACACACACACACACACAAACACACACACAACCCTCCTGGTTCCTGCCAATACATATTAGCCTGGCCAAGTAGTTCCTTGGGTTTAAGCCTCTTTGCTCCCTTAGCAGGCGCAGCACTCCTTGACCGCTTTATATTGTGAATTAACCTTAGGTCTTGGGCCAGTGTCCAGAAATGAAGGTAAGGATAGCACTGAAGGGAGTGTGTGTTGCCTCTCAAAGCCTGTGTGTCATCTTCAAGCAGCAAGGGGGACTAGTATCTAACAATGTGGAGTGGGCCACTTCTGTGGGCCCAGAGTTTTAGGAAATCTGAGGACTCAAGGTTTTGGAAGACAAACACAGATGTCCCCATTTCAAGTCTCCGGTCCTACTACTTTCTAACCAGGGCCCTAATCTCAGTATACCAGACTTGCTGGGGTTGAAAATTCAACCTTCTCTGAAGTTCCACTACCCTCATAATCAACCCCTGGGCTTGATCTTCAACTTTTTCTTCCTCTAGTTGTAAGAGATAAAATTTTATTTGTATTCTGTCAAGAAGACCCTCTGGCTTGCATACTTTACCTTAAATGAGTTATTACCTCTTAGCCCTTGCCTTTCTCCAATGCACTGCTTGCACATAGTAAAAGCCATCTGATTGCATTTGTCTGATAATTACTACTTTACCAGAACCTCTCAAATGCCTAAGATATTGTGCCTGGCAGGGCATTCCCTTCCACTGGATCCTACCCTGGTTCACCACGTGTGCAAGTTCTAAATGCACTGCTACGGCATCCCTCCACAAGGGATGGGGTTCTCATTGCCCTCCAGACAGCAGGTAATCTGGCTCCAAAATTCCATTGTACAGTCTGGTTCCTCAGACCACTCCTGATACCAACTAGTATTTAAGTTGGGTTCCCCAGAAAACAGATTCTAAGGCTGAACAACACCTGTAAACGAGTAAGGAAGGAGGACTCAGCAAAGGGAGAAGTTGAACTTCTGCAGTGCAGTTCTAACAGGGGCCTTAGCCAATCAGGAAGCCCTGGATCTACAATGGTCCTTCAGAGTTTTCTAGAATCAAGGCAAGGAGGCCAAGTCTTTAAGGTACACCCACATAGACCAATTACTTAATTGTGAGCTGTCTCCAGGGAGTGGGTGTAACCTTGAGCAAAGAAGCTATCTTTATTCTAGAGCAGTTTCCAAAGAGATACTCAGCTGTGAGATATCTGCAGCCATTACTCCCTGCAGGTGTGGGAACAAGGGCTACAGACCTGCAGGGAGAATCTGGGTGACACACTACAACACCCACTACATACTTCCACAACAACAACAAAGTGATAGTTGGAAAACATGTTCATGGAGGTCAGTATAATGATCAGGTAGGAGAAAAAATGATGTTACAAATGGGGAAGTCTATAAGTTCAAGCCAAAGGGGAGTTTGAATATTAAAATTATCAGGAAAGATGTTCATAAAAATCATCATAATGAACAGGTAGAAGAATTAATTGTATTATAAATGGAGAAATTAATATTAGATAGCCACCAGTAAGTAAAAATAGGACCAAACAAACACTGGCCAAGAGATAAACTCTCCTAAGCACAAGCTGTGTTCTGAAGCTGCGCAACTGCCCCACCCCTGAATCAATCTCCATCTTAAAGTTGCTGTGCTGCATCTACACAAATGTTCATCTGCCTTCCTTCCATGCTACTACTAGCTGTGCTCAGCCCCACAGGCAGGAACAGCAGTAATGGTGGGAGGTCTTGGTTACCAAAGGGATATTGTTTTGTGCAATTACACCAACCAGCACTATTCAGTCAGCTCTCTGCTTTAAGTGGGATGATGAGGGCCTGGGGGATGGGGTGTGGTTTCTGGTTCTTCGTGTAAGGAGCTTGGAAGCCATAATCCCATTCTAACAATAAGTGAAAAGCTGAAAAGACAACAATCAACAACTCATCCTGTATCCATAACAGAGGAGAGGACAGAGGGCAAACCACTGCCGCCAGGATTAGAGAGACAGGCAATTATAAGGAATTACCTTTGGGAACCAAGTGCAGGGCAGGAAGCCGGGAACTGTAATTGACGAACTGATGGCGGTTCAGCACGGACAAGTCTGAGAGTTAAAAATCTCCACGGAAATCCAGTAACAGGGGGATTTACCTCCAGGAACCCGACCAGATTCCCTCATAAAACATCAGAGAAAAATCCTCTCACGCTTCCAGCAGAGGGAAGGAGAAAAGAAACCATTTTGAAATATCCCACAATGCTCTGTTCTTGATAGGCTTGCCCTCAGGGGAAACTAGTTAACCAGAGCCTCACCTGCTGGGTATTAACAAAACCTAACTGACTTGGGGGAAGGGAAATACCCAACTCCAGCCCACTCTAGCCATCCTGTCCCACCAAAGGAGAAAAAAAACTGAGAAACGCTTGTGAAGTTCACAGTGCAGAAGCATAGTCTCACCAAAAGACTAGTGATTGGACTACAGAATGCTTCCCCTCCTCCACGCCTCACCACCTCGTTACTACAGGCTTATTTACAGCAGTTCCTTTTACCTGTTACAGTCATGTTCAGCTACCAAGAAAACATAACAAGACATACCAAACAGCAAGAAACACACTTTGAAGAGACAGAGCAAGCATCAGAACCAGACATGGCAGGGCTGTTGGAATTATCAGACCAGGAATTTAAAACTATGATTAATATGCTAAGGGTTCTAAGAATAAAGTAGACAACATGCAAGAACAGATGGGCAATGTGGGCAAAATCCTAAAAAAGGACCAAAAAGCAATGCTAGAGATAAAAAAAACACTGTAACAGAAATAAAGAATGCCTTTGATG